>NC_071113.1:12987500-13322500 GCF_024256425.1 Clarias gariepinus
TACACCCTACTCCATTTGATGTCAACCTTTTTTTGTGTTGTGCTGTTTTGTCTTGTCATTTGTTTTTTGTTCTGGAAGCTCTGTCACTAAAACAAATTCCTTGTACATGCAAGCGTACTTGGCAATAAACCTCTTTCTGATTTCTGATTCTGATATATATATGCTGAAGTGTTTGTCTGTTTTGGCAGATAGGTAAGACACCGCAGTATAAAGCTGTTCGTTTGCAAGCGAAATATGCTTTGCATATGTCAATTGCAGAATATGCTCTATTCGATAAAGAACATTTGCAAGACCGGCAATGCGACTCATTATCTTCTGAGTCGAGTTCCAGGGCCTCATTGAAGCACTCTTTAGCCATGTCATATATAACCATGCAAGGTCTCCAAGGGCAAGGAGCCTGTCACTGTCATGTCCTTGAGACATAGTGAGCTCTACAGATCTCTTAAAGTATTTAAGTGCTTCAGTATTGGAGCCTAGTAGAAACTTAACAAATCCCATATAGCTGTATGTGTGTGTGACTCCTGACTCCTTTCCAAGATCCAGGTTAAGCTGTTCTGATAGCCTGATCTGAAGATCCTTGAGATCTGTATCATTTTTATTCAGCCCCTAAGTGAAATGGCATTCCAGCTGAAAAAGTCTGTTTTTTTCAAACTGTTTCTTTGATAAGTTTAAATAAGATCTTTAAATAAGAACAGTAAACACTTTTTCCATAAAATGTTTACTCAGTCTTATCTCTTTTGTTGTTCTATTGTTCTATTAAGCATGTATAAAACATTCCTCTAAAAGCTAATGTTATGGTACTGTACAAGTGTGGAGTTAAGGTCAAGTGTACCTCAAATAATTTTTTATTATATTATGTAATGTATATGCAGTTAGGTCTAAAAATTTAACAACAAAGATAAGTTTTTAACATTATTAAAAAGAAGGAATTAACTGGCAAACTTGGCAACTGCTAAAGGCCTGGAGGACAATGCAAGGCAACTAATGTGGATGACCACAGAATTTTGTCCATGGTGCTTTCACAACCTCTAGCCAGGTCAAGAACTCTTGAGCAGCTCGGCACGTCATAGGGAGCGATGCCTTTATGAATGTAAATACTGTACAGATGCTTTACAATTAGAAAAGAAAGGCCAGATTAGACTTGGCCAGAAAACACCTTAAAATGCCCAGTTTTCAAATAAGATACCTTGAAACATGCAGATGCAGAGTTATGGTATAAGCATGTATGGATGCAAATAGAACAGGGTGACTGGTGTTTATTGATGACCTGATTGCTGTAGCGGGATAAATTCTAATGTGTATAGAACTATACTCTCTGCTCAGATTTAGCCAAATGCTGCAAAACCAATAGGATTTTGCACTATTTTGCACATGGATAATGACCCAAAACATACAGTCCACGCTACCGAAAAGTTTTCAGTGCAATGAAATGGGATATTCTTCAATGACCAAGTCTGCTCTATAGCCAATAGAGCTGGCTTTTCACTTACTGAAGACAAGACTGAAGGCAGATGTCAAGATGAACTAACCTAGGCGACCAGATGACTTAGCTTTAGCGATTAGCCCAATGTAGCGTGGATGGTGAACCCAAACGCGGAAGAAAGCGAGTAGGTAGGATAACCACGCAATTTAGTTTTAGGACTCTCACAAAAGGGGAGCAAGGGAAAAACACAAATTTAACCCGCATCCTATAAACACACACTCAATATCAGAAAGCGAAACCCCAAAAAGTGAGTACTCACGAATCGGTGGACGGACAACTAGAACCGACATGGGCCGAACTCAATGACTGAGTGTTGAATCGTGGTTTGTTTACCCCTCTTATACTTCCTGGTTCGCGACCGCTTTACTTCCGGGTCCTAGTGCTGATTGAGTGTGCATGACAGTACCCCCCTGTCCAGGACCGGCTCCTGGGGTGGAGGATACCCGACGACGGTAGTCTCAGATTAATTCAGGGTCGAGAATGAACCGGGCCGGGACCCAAGACCGTAGCCTTCCCAATCGACCAGGTACTGGGTGCCCCTGCCCCGAGGGCGCGAGTCGAGGATCCGGCGCACGGTGTAAGCGGGACCACCGTCGATGATCCGGGGAGGAGGAGCAGGGGGGTGGGTGGATTCATTGGAGAGGTGGTGAAGTGTTTTAGTTGGGAGGTGTGGAAAACTAGATGGATCCGGAGCGCCGCAGGCAGCTGGAGCCGGTAGGTGACAGGATTTATCCGGTGGGTGATGCGGTATGGACCGATGAACCTGGGAGATAGTTTGCGGGATTCTGTGTGCAGATGCAGATTCTTTGTGGAGAGCCATACCTTGTCACCTATGTGGTACAATCGTCCCGGAGGGTGTCGGCGGCGATGCTGGGTGACGTAGGTGGTATTGGCTTGTTGGATGGCGAGGTTGGCTTGGTTCCATAACCGCTGACACCTACGGACCAACTGTTGGAGGTTGGAAACCATAACATACCTCAAATGGACTTAGGTTGGTGGCCGAGGAGACGTGGAGGTTGTGGGACAGCTCGGCCCATTTGAGGTAGCGGGCCCAGGAGCGCTGGCGAAACAAAACACCTTAGGTAGCGCTCCAGTTGTTGGTTGGCCCGTTCCGTCTGACCATTAGTCTGGGGGTGATAACCAGAGGACAGACTGCAGGTGGAATTGATCAGACGGCAGAAGGCCTTCCAGTACCGGGCGGTGAACTGGGGCCCCCTGTCCGAGACGATGTCCTTGGGGAACCCATGCAGGCGGACTACATGTTCCAATATCAGCTCGGCGGTGTCTTTGGCTGATGGGAGTCCGGTGAGGGCCACCAGGTGTACGGCTTTGGAGAACCGGTCGATGATGGTTAAAATGGTGTTCTTTCCTTCGGAAACCGGCAGGCCTGTGATGAAGTCTAAGGCGATGTGCGTCCAGGGCCGTCGGGGAACAGGCAGTGGCTGGAGCTCTCCGGGGGTAGGTTGGTTTGAGTCCTTGGCCCTGGCGCACACCGGGCACGCCTGAACGAACTCACCCACTGGAGGATTCTATTTCTGGTCCAGAAGATGAGAGTGTCGTGCTGTAGCAGCCAGGGGTATCCGAGGATGATGGGAGGTGAGGAGATGGATGTGAGGTGGAATTGAATGGGTTCGTGGTATTGATTTCTATTTTTATTTTTAGTTCTATTTTTCCTAGTTTAATTAAATTTTTTATTTAATTTCTATCGTATTTCTTTTATTCATATTTATTTCTTATTTGTAAACTTTAATTCTCTTCTAGGGTCAATGGCAGTCGTATAATGCATTTCACTACATTTCGTACTGTGTATGTTTGTGTATGTGACAAATAAATTTGAATTTGATTTATGATAAGGGTGATGGTCTGAGTCTGGTGGGTGATAGGGCTGGATGACAGGGGCCGACCGTCAACAGAAGTGAGTTGCACTGGCTGGGATAACGCCTCGATTTTTACCCCCATTTCTCTGGCATAAGTAGAGTCAATGAAGTTGCCGGCGGCACCGGAGTCGATGAACGCCGCACTTCTGACTTGTTTATGGCCAAATTGGAGGATTACCTGAATAGTAAGATGAGAGGTGGTGGTGTCGGTCGTGCTGGAGATTTGGAGGGAGCCCGGTGAGTCTCTCCTCCGGCTCACCGGGGCTGCGCGTTTCCCGGACGAACAGGGCAGATCGCCCGGTGGTGTGCCGCGGACGCACAGTAGGCACACAACCCCTCTCGATACCGGCGCGCGCGTTCAGCTGTGGTCAGGGAGGCGCGTCCTAATTGTATGGGTTCCCCGGCTCCGGTGTCAACCACGGCAGGAGGTGGAGATCCGACAGGTCCAGTAGTAGCAGTGGTGAAAATGGTCGGTGGTGGAGGTGCAATATGGTGATAGATGGGAGCAGGCGGCAGGGTCCTCGGGGCTGGCTTTGGACGAGAGAGGAGGCGCTGGTCGATGCGGAGAGCCAGCCTTCGATATACGTGATGCCAGCCCCTCGTAGTAGGATGTCCGGAGCGCGGCGTCTTTATAAATAATACAAGGTGATGTGATATATAATGTCTGCGCGGCGAGGGTTCTGAATTCCGCGGTGTAGCGACTCACAGACAATCCACCCTGCCGCAGGTGATAGAGCTTGGTGTCGGTCTCCACCTCGCCCGCAGGGTGTTCGAAGGTGAGTCTGAGTTGGCATTGTATGAATGGGCGGTGTCCGAGTCTGATTTAAGAACTGCCGTGGCCCACTCTGCTGCCTGCCCAGATAGCAACGAGACGAGGAGAGCAATGCGATCGGTGGAGTATTTGGTGGAATTAAACGTAAACACCAGATCGAGCGCTGTTAGGAACACACTACACTTCCTGTCGTGCCGTTCCATTTCTCTGGTAATGAGAGAAAAACATCAGAAGAGGGGGGGAGGTGATGCAGCGCCGCGACTGTCGCGCCGGGAGGCCGGCTCGCCGTGCTAGCAACAGCCGCCCGGAGATCCGCGTTCTCCTGCCTGAGCTCCGCAACGCCCTGGCGCAGAGTAGCGATCTCCCCGGTTAGCTTATTGATTAGCTCGGCATGCTGGTCAACCACGTTGCAGAGATGCGCGTAATCCGCTGGGTTTACCGCTTTTGGCTCAGTCATTCTGTCAGGATGAACTAACCTAGGCGACCAGATGACTTAGCTTTAGCGATTAGCCCAATGTAGCGTGGATGGTGAACCCAAACGCGGAAGAAAGCGAGTAGGTAGGATAACCACGCAATTTAGTTTTAGGACTCTCACAAAAGGGGAGCAAGGGAAAAACACAAATTTAACCCGCATCCTATAAACACACACTCAATATCAGAAAGCGAAACCCAAGAAAGTGAGTACTCACGAATCGGTGGACGGACAACTAGAACTGACATGGGCCGAACTCAATGACTGAGTGTTGAATCGTGGTTTGTTTACTCCTCTTATACTTCCTGGTTTGCGACCGCTTTACTTCCGGGTCCTAGTGCTGGTCGCCGATTGAGTGTGCATGACAGCAGAAATTGTACAGACGAGTAGCAGGTAAAGTATGTTATTTGTTTCATTATTTATGAGTGTACAGTATGTATGGTAAAGCCATAAGAAGTGTCTCCTGTCTCCCTTCCAAGATCCAGGTTATGCTGTTATTCTAACCTGGTCAGAAAATCTGTGTGATCGGTATTATTTTACTCAGAGCCCAAGTGATATGCCTTAAAACTGAAGAAGTCTGGTTTTTAAAACTATGTCTTGTGATAAGTTGTAAAGAATTTAATACGTAAAATTATATGTATGAATTAAACTGATCAAAATAAGTAGTCATACTTTTTTCTAAAAAAAAAAAAACATGTACTTAATCTTTTCTATTGTTCATGAGTGTTTAAACTATTCCTCTCACATCTATGAGCCCATATTTACTTCGT
Organism: Clarias gariepinus; assembly: GCF_024256425.1. Taxonomy (NCBI): domain Eukaryota; kingdom Metazoa; phylum Chordata; class Actinopteri; order Siluriformes; family Clariidae; genus Clarias; species Clarias gariepinus. The sequence goes on from NC_071113.1 coordinate 12,992,875, forward strand.
TTGCAACAGCTCAGGGAAGGTCAACGTGGTATGCAACAGCTCAGCGAAGGACAAGGTGATGTGCAAAAGCTCAGTGAAGGTCAAAGTGGTATGCAACAGCTCAGGGAAGGTCAAAGTGGTATGCAACAGCTCAGGAAAGGACAAGGTGATGTGCAACAGCTCAGGGAAGGTCAAAGTGGTGTGCAACAGCTCAGGGAAGGTCAAAGTGGTGTGCAACAGCTCAGGGAAGGACAAGGTGATGTGCAACAGCTCAGGGAAGGTCAAGAAGAGATCTTCAGTGATCTAGGATTTTTCATTCAGGCCACAAAATCGGTAGAAGAAATCTTAAAAGGTGTGCGTAAGATGTCTGATGGCCAGAAATACCATTTACTCAGGAACCACAACAAGCCTTCTAAAAACTTAATTTTTCCGACACAATTTCTTACTGGATGTAATAGGGCATTCAAGCATGGGTGGTTGGAGGAATATGGCTGGTGGTTGGTGTACAGTTCCAAGCTTGATGGTGCCTTCTGTGTGTGCTGTGCCCTGTTTGCCAATGCCAAAGAGAGAAAGCAGATGGGAGTTTCAGTCAATGCTCCATTCACAAAATGGCACAAGAAAAGCATGAACTTTTAAACTATTAGGATAACTATGGGTTTTGTGAAATACGCATGGTGATGATGTCATTAGTGTGACAGATAGGTGCAGGGAGAGAGAACATGCGCTTTTCAACGAGCGAGTGTCAGCACTGATTCAAAGACAGGTATATCGGTCATTTTTGTTTAAAAAGCATAAATAATGCTTTGGACAATATTTTAACATGTGTAAAAATCTTATTTGGGTCATCTTAGCATGATTATTGATGTTATTGAAGTGGATGAAGTGCGATTGTAAACTCTGCAAGCTCTGACACGGTTGATTTAAAGAGTGTTGAAATTCTCCGGACTTGGTGAGTTTCAAAATATGACATGCAACTCTGTTAAATTAAGTGTTAATGTGATGTGTTAATGTTTTGAAATGTTTTATGTGAGTTTATATGCATCTATTGGTCACATGTTGTGTTGTAACTTTAGCATTGTAATTCTGAAGAGCTCAAAAGTGTAAATTAGCAACTAATCACTTACATAACTGATTTTAAGTGTTTAAATAGTATTTCCAAAGTAGTTTAAGGTTACATGTGGAAGATGTGTTCAGTCTAGCAGTCATGTTAATTGTCTGTGATGTTGTGACACTGTTTGTATAAACAGGTCAGGTTTTTCCTTGAGCCTAAGTTGAGATGTTATCCTGAGATGGCGAGCCACCCAGTTAGAGAATCTTGAAAAGCATAATCAGAAGAGAATCCTGCAATTCAACAAGTGTTGGAAGTTCATCCAGTATTACAGGTGGAATTTATCCATTTTTTTCCACGAAACTACCTCATGCTGATCGTTGCCCTGTTTGGAATTTTGCACAACTGAACATTAGCACTACAAGAATTTGCACTACACAAAGACTCTTGTGTTAATTGAATTTGTCATTTAGAGTAAGAAGACATTTCTGTTTTGTTTGTTTTCCATGTTTACATTTATTCTATGGACCAAAATTCTTGTTGCATATTACAATTGTTAGTGTTTTAATTATTATGGTTAATTGATTTTTTCTCAGATCAGATTGACTTTACTGTAAAATTGTTTTAATTTGTGGGTCACAGATTTAATTCAAATGAAACGAATAACCAAAGTAAAGCTCCAAAAAGAGTTATTATAAGACTTAAAACAGGAAAATAATATAAATTAATTAAAAGTAAACAGATATAGGAAAGGTAATAATTCTAAAACTAGAGCAAGTTAACTATTAACAGAATAAATAAATATAGTGCAATACAAATATATAAATTAACTAGCTACTGTACAAGGAGCTTAAACTTAGTTTTAAAGGGAAAGCATTATTTTATATTATCTGTGCTGTTTGCTATTTAATTTTATGTTTTCATTTTAATTTCCTGGTTTACCACTTTAAAGTAAACAAGCAATTTTAAGTCATTCTCTTGGTCTGTCTGTGTTGTTATTGTTGTTAACCAACACTCATATAAATTTTGTGCCCTCCTGTAGCGATCCTAGAATCTTGACTGGTCTATTAGTATATCTTTTCACATAGAGCCGCATAGAAAAAAAATCTAGTAACCACGGTGCACTCCTACTGGCGTGGGTTACACATAGAACGTCCAAAGCTCAGAAATGCCACCTACCTCTCACCCCAAACCCAAAATCAGATAATTGACGTGATAGGAAAGAGAATGATTCAGGCCCAGATTGTGGACGAGATGATAAATGCACAGATTTATACAGTCCAAGAAGACTGGAGCTGACCAGTGTTCTTATTCCATAATTTCAATAAAGTGAAGAGGCAAAGACAAAGAAATGAGAGAGCATGTTGATGAGAGAAATTGAATTTGTAGTTTAATAATATTCCAGGAAAAATAAAAAAATAAAAATGTATTCTGTTAGTGTGTTTTTTAAACTCTGTGTGTGTGTGTGTGTGTGTGTGTGTGTGTGTGTGTGTTTGGAGTGAAAAAAGTCGCACATGATTTTGATAAGCAATTTGACAACATTGTAGTAAATATTTTTGGTGCATCAAAAGCATGCACATTATGATACCAGCAGACAAGCTAATCCAGCACATGTCACTAAAATGCAGTATTTAAACCTCAAAATGAAATACAAAATGAGTAAATACTTGCACTAGGCTGGCTACGGGCCTGTATGTACTGTGCAATGTTTTATATAGACAGTTAGGTTTTCCAATTAAAACAGCAACGGCATGACTATAGGTTCATAGAGTGTGAATTAAGGGCTTCATTTTCACTAGAGGAAACAGCTGGTGTGATGAGGGTGAATAGCGAAAACTTAGTAACTGATTAATCCCTCAGGACATTTTGTAAACTGTATTTATGAGAAAGGACTGCACTGGCGCAGATATAACAATTTATCGAAAAACACACACCTTGCCTTAATCCTCCCTCTGTGATGGCGAATTGAACACCGCGCTGAAAGACGGAGAGGAGTCGAAGTCTGCTGCCGCTTTCATATGAAATTTAAAGGGGACGATGGACGATCACCAATTTGTGTGAAGTTTATGCAGAATTTTTAGGGGGGCTGAGTACAAATGTTAAGGGGGCTAAAGCCCCCCTAAAAATGGCCTAGCAACGCCCATGCTGTGATGTAAGCTATTTACTCCTCTAATCTTAAGTTTGAAAATAGGTAAATAGGAATGTAAAAAATACAAACTCATACAGTATAAATGTAAAAACACTAACACATGCAAGTGATGTAAGGCAAAACCAAGGCAACAAAAAAGAAGAGAAATATAAGGACAAATAATAATTGCATCCCGGAGCCTATCCCAGGTGACTTAGGGCATGAGGCGGGGTACACCCTGAACAGGGTGCCAATCCATTGCAGGGCACACACACATATGCACACTCACACACCCATTCACACACTCAGACATTACAGGCACATTGTGAATGCCAATTAGCCTAAACTGCATATCTTAGGACTGTGGGAGGAAACCGGGGTACCCGGAGGAAACTCACCAAGCACAGGGAGAACGTGCAAACTCTATGCACACAGAGACGAGAATCGATCCTGGCCGGGAATCGAACCCGGACCCTCGAGCTGCAAGGTGACACTGCTAACCACTATTAATTAATATTAATAATTGATATTTTTTGTGTGTGTAGATAGATAGATAGATAGATAGATAGATTATGAGTGAATTTTTTAAATAAAGGTTTACAGATGAGTATGGCTATGAGAGTCCAATCTTGTGACTCTTGTGTTTATAACATGGCTGGACTGGCCATAGGGCATACCGGGCATTTGCCCGGTGGGCCGATGGTGATTTTCGTCTTTTGTGGGCCGGCCGCCCATGTTTTTTTTTTTTTTTTTTGTAACTTTATAAACTATTAAAGGTGGCGGATTGGCCAATTGGTCATGATCGACTCTGGGCTGGACCAATTACAGCCGAGGAGGTCAGATGCACCCGCCCCCTTGCAACGGCTCAGCAATCACATATCATTGCTGAACAAAAATGGAGAACAAAAAACGCAAAGCAGCAGGAGGAGCCGAAAAAATTAGCGCGAAAGAGGGAAAGGGGAGGCAGGAGGAGGAGAGACCCGAGGCGGCCGGAGGAGGAGAGACCCGAGGCGGCCGGAGGAGGAGAGACCCGAGGCGGCTGCCGGTCCAAGTGGCAGAACTGAACCTGAGGTAGCCTAAGTAAAACCAAGTAAAACCATTAAAAGAAACTTATAAACCAAGTAGGTGTAGCTTATTTTCGTTGTGCTTGCTAACTTTTTACAGTCAGTTACAATAACTCCTACTGTGTACTAGTTAGCATGATGACAGAGTTTCTATGCTGGTGCTATGATGTTACTGAGAGTGAATTATTGATAAGGTTAGTTAGTATGGGTTGCCAAACGTAAAAAATGTAATCGGCCCGTATTCAGAGAAAATATTACGCGTTACGTATTGAGGTGGAAAGGAACGCGATTTGTCCTGTATTTCAGCTAGAATGAAGAAAAAAAAAAAAAACCCACAAAGCTGGAGTTATCCTGTGACTTTACGCTGCGCAGCTGCCTCGGCTTCTCTCATTCTCTCCCCCTCCTTCTCCTGTTGATCAGCTGATCGGTTTATCAGCTGTTTGCTGGAGCCACAGCCATAAAAGCTGCTAGTCATGATCGGTTTGGATATGTGAGAGAGAAACATAAAGGTGAAACCAGCAGATGTCCTTAATGAATCATCAGAGTTGAACAGGTGATGGAGAAACAGGTTTATCTTTTAGGTGACATGAATGAGTTAAAGGGAAGTTATGAACTGTTTCTGAGAGACAAATAACACCAGGATCCTTTTCTACATAGCTGGTAACTGTGCAGGGGCGGGTCTAGCAAAGTTTTGCTAGGGGGCCAGGTAGGGCATTAACAAGGAAAGGGGGGCACAAAGAAATTCTTTTCTTTCTTATTCTCATTTTAAATGTCTAGCTTTTAAATAATTATCTGAATCTTACAACCAAAGTGGTCATTTGATGTTAAATGTATAGAAATCCATTATCATTTATAGTAAATATTAAGTCTAAAAATATTAAGTCTCTGTAAGCCCAGTAAGCTTACCATCTGTGCAGTCTGAAATTATGTCGAAGAAAGATGTTAAATCTATTTAATTATTGTAGAAAAATAATTAATTTCTGTGCATTTGTGTTACGATTTAGCTGGTTGTGGCAGCCCAGGTCTCTGGATGACACTCCAGCGATCGTGATCTCTGTGTTTTGTTGTGTTGTCAGTTCTTGTGCCATGTACTGTGTGTAAAATGGCATCAAAAATTCAATTAAGTGTTATTCTTTCTCAACTTTCTTTCTCTCTCCTTTCACTTTTTAAAGGTTGCCATGTTTAAAAAAATATTTTGTGCTGCCATGCTGTTTGTTGATGTGGTAAATAAATAGTTTATGAAAATATCACTAAATCTCTAATTTATTAATTTTAATACTCATTAATGATCATGTCTCACCTCTAGTCTTCTGTCTTAATTTCAGGTTTCCATCATGTGTTGTAGATAGATAGACTGCTCGACTAAGCAGTCTTTTGTTTTCCGCTAAGTACTGTTTAGAATACCAGAATAGGGAGGATGGTGTAGGTTTAAGTTTATTAGATTGATACATATATACCAACAGGACAGTGTACATCGCTGTCAGAACAGCGTTTGTTTTCATTCAAAGGCTTTATGGCTTTGCCAATAATACCTAGTGGGCCGGTCTCTAGTCAAAATGCCCGGGCCGATTTTTTGTCCCAGTCCAGCCCTGGTTTATAATGTGGTATATTCTTAAAGGGTCGCAAATGTTAAAATATTACAGTAGTGTAATTTATATTTACATTTAGCAGATGCTCTTATCCAGAGCGACTTCCAAAAGTTCTTTGAAGTCATTGATAAATCCTTACACTTGGTTATTAGGTTACTGACTATAGGTACCATCAGTCAAACACTGTGGGAAGGTTTTTTTTTAACCCAAATACCTAAGAAACAGACAGATTTTGAATCATCACTTAAAGACTGCCAGTGACTCAGCTGTACAGACATCTAGAGAAAGTTAATTTTACCACCCAGGACAGAAAACAGTCTACAGTAAATGCATGTCTTCCTTGATCCCTGGGGGAACGAAGAAGTGTGGTGGTGTGGCATAATTTAGGACGGTTGAAAACAAGCTTTACAGCTGCATTTTGGAACAGCTATAGGGGACAAATGGTGCACAGAGGCAGACCTGTCTGGAGTGAGTTGCAGTAGTCCTGTCTTGAACTAACAAGGAACTGAACAAGCACCTCAGTGGCCTGTGTGGAAAGAAATTGATGAATTCTTCTGATGTCGTTGTCCAGGGGGATCATAAGATCCTGACAGGGGGATGAATCACCTGGGATGAACAGCAGTTTGGTTTTTTACTGAGATTTAAGTGATAAGCTGCAATCCAGGGAGAGTCTGCCAGACATGCTAAAATCTGAGTGAAAACCTGAGTATCTAAGGAGAGAATGAGTCAAGTGTCATCTGTTCTTTGTGATTGATTTAGAAAACCAACTTGAGCAGAAAATAGCATCTCTGCTGTTAAAGCTGCACACTGTTCTGCACATACCCGAGAGTGCTGTGCAAATAGTAATACAACAGCTTTGTCAAATTAATCAGCTATAAGAACTACTTCTGAAAAACAGACTAAGGGCTGCACTAGGTTGCTTAAAGGGGTCATACGGTCCTACATGCACTTTTTCAAGCAGTTTGGACTGAAATGTGTGTTAGGAGAGTGTGTACACAACCACTCTACAATGATCAGGCCAATCGCAAATGACTGTCGGTGTGACGCCACACCGACAGAGGCCCCCCCGACTATAGTTTATTGACACTGGTGTTTTAGCAAAGACCCGCCCCGAGTGCTAAGAAAGCCTAAGCGAGTGTTGTGTACAGTTGTTGAGTGTAATAGCGAACACAGCAGTCGGCTTTCACTACCGACATCTGAGCCGCTGAGGACGCAGTGGCTGAATTTAGTTTTTGAAGCTAACATCTCCGGCGATCTACCTAAATGCGTTCATGTTTGCGCTTATCATTTTTCACCAGACTGCTTCATAAACGCGGGTCAATATAAAGCAGGTTTTGCTAGGAATCTGCTCCTGAAAAATAGATCTGTACTAACGCTTTGTGTTCCTGCTTCATCTTCACCAGGCTCGGTGAGTGTAATTTCTTTTTCTATGAATCTTTGCAGATCGCCTTTTCTAATAATCACGATCAATGCGGAGTCAAAGTTAACTTACACTCTCATAGAACATGGTTATGTTGTCTTCTCTATGTACATCAGTCTCTATATAATTCCTAATCGCACGTTTATAATAAACAATGCATTAAGGTGATTGTATAGTTGCAAACTGTGTACGTAGGTGGAAAACTATATTATGCTTACCTTTGTAACGCTAGACGGTTTATAACGGTGTCTGTCAATGATTAAGAAATCATGTAAACACATCAGTAAACACATCGCGTTTGTATCTCTCTCAGTACGCTATTTACCCTGTGTTAGCTTCTCGGCTTTTTTTTTGTCGTTGCTCGCGGCAGCGTAACAGCCCGTTAATTCATGCCCATGCAGTGATGAGAAAGACAAATGAGTCGATGCATGTCCATTCTTTTAATTTCTGCACTGGCAGACGATATTATAAACTTCCGGGTGGGTTCCATACTTAAATCAAACCAAAAAACTACTTAAGAAAACAGACTCAGGCTCTATATTCCAGCTTATCTCACATTTTCGCACTTTGGACTGCATTACCTACAAAGCGTTGCCCGCACTGGACTACACTCCCGTGGCTATATCCGTGGCTATACCCCATGTGTGTTGTGAAGACACGCCCCACATAACTGGGGTGGGCTCAGCAGATGGCATTAGCATTTAAAGGAACATGTACTGAAATAGGTTGCTGAGAACAGAGCTACTTTTTTCAGGTAAAAGTGGTGTTTTTTTACACAACCATTGAAAATTTTTTATTAAAGTATATTACAAACTTTTCATTAGGACGCTAAAGAATCATATTAACTTATAAAAATGGGACTGGATGACCCCTTTAAAAAAACTGATGTATCAGACTAAGTTACTGTATGTCAGAACACCTCCATGTCCCACAGAAATACAGATCTTATGTAGATAGGCAGAATATTTAGGAGAACTTTCTTCCAGCAAGGGAGGAGTTTACGATTGCTTTAGGCTTTTAAATTGATGGTGGCTTTGAATTTCCTGGACTTTAAGATAGCAGAGCACAGACACCCGTTGCAGGCAACATTTCCAGATTTTTGTTTAAAGTCAAAGCATCACTTTTTATAACATTACCCTCACCTCATTAGAACATTTGGTTACCTGTCTAAGATTTGGACAATGCGCTTTAAGAGAAAAAACTAATTCTTTAAAAAGGCAATGCAAAAATGTTGCTGCGACACTTGCTACAAAACACTAGAAAGCTGTTAGTGTAGCTGTAGTCTTGACTGTAGATAATTTTTCAGACCAAAAGGGGAGATAACAAAGGTTACCAGGTTTGATTGCCTCTTTCTCTTTGAACGTTCAAAGGGGAATTGCTCAAAACACTACAAAGCCAGGGTCAGTTCTTCTCATTATATGTAGATGGAATCATGTGTCATCCAGGCATGATCCGCTACTGACTCAAGCTCTGAGCATGATTTTGCTCAGATTGAATAGGTTGTTTTATATACAGTTAAACCCTGAATTGTGAGCATAATTTGTTCTGAAAACATGCTTGTATGTCAAAACATTTGTATATCAAAGTGAATTTCCCCTTAAGAAATAATAGCTTAATTAGCATAATTGCTTGTCCTGCGAAAACATTCGCTGACCTATAAAATTAGCTTGTCTTTTTCTTTTCTGTTACAGTGATATTATCTGACAACAAATTACAGTGCAATCAGTATAACGTGCAAAAGTGAATCCTGTCAAAACATTAAAGCATTTTGTAACTAAAGCATGTGTAACTAAAAGGTAAGGAGAATTAAACATGAAATGGTAGGCAGATGTGTAAAATCTTTTGTAACTGACTTGTAAAAGTAAGTTTCTCTTTATATTTTCTCATATTCTGCTTTAGTGTCTTGTACAGGAAGCACTCTGTCTGCATGGCATTCAAAAAACTACAAAGTACAAAGTTACACATTAATGTTAGGTTCAAGATTGAGTTCAAGCGAAATGCTTTAATGTTTTGACAGGATTCACTTTTGCACGTTACACTGATTGCACTGTAATTTGTTGTCAAATAATATCACTGTAACAGAAAAGAAAAAGACAAGCTAATTTTATAGTACTGAACAACAAAATACTAAATTAGAAATGTAAATATGGGAAACATTACATAAGCAGAACTGTACATGCAGTGTACAGTTATAAGGAAATGCAGTGCTTTTATTCTACATGTGCTGACTTTCCTGTCTGCCAGGCCACAGATTGTCTTCCACATCACAACACAGCATATCACATTGCTGACAAAATGATTTGGAGTGTCTTAGCCATCCTTTGCAGGAATCTGGATGTTTTCACTGCAAGAACTGCAAGGTATTTTAGAGAACTGGTTAATCACTAGTTGATCAAACACTTTAAACAATCTTGGTGTTGGTGAAGTCGCCGAAATCATCGCTCATCATTTTAGGTATCATTTACAGAACAAATGTCAGTTAGAATTATATAGAAAATATGCACAACAGATGATGAACCTTTCAACCATTTTGCATATAATGCAAATAATACAATGAACTAGTGCTTTAATATTTTGGGGGTTAGAAGATGTGATTATGACGCTATGATGAGGACATGTAAATAGAGGATGTGAGATTCTTTTGGGAATATGCTTCAGGCAATTTTGAGAATTTCGGTTATTATTTGAGAAATGAACCAAAGTAATTAAGAAAAACTGGAAAACCAGTTTATACTTTTCAGCATTTATGATCATGATCTGCTATCATTTCAGACAGTTGGACCCTCAAAAAATCCAACTTCGAATCATCACTCCGTAATACTCTTTTTCCACGTATCTTCATCCTATTCTTTGTAAACTTTTGCATATATATGGCTTTCCTCCCTGTTTCACTTCTAAAAAAGTGGTTTCTTGGCTGCTACCCTTCCACAAAGGCTATTCCTTAGTCAAGGTTTTTTGATGGTGTAAGGATGATCTTACCATCCAGAAGATGCTACTTTGCTGAGAAAGGTCCTTGCTGGACCAAATTTCTCAAAGAAGAAACTATAAGAAAATTCTCCTCAACAATTTTCTTGGTCTTTACTCCTATTTTTGTCCATGGATCTGCAAATTCCTCATGCTTCATTATGACTACTTAAAAAACTGAACAACATTGATCACCAAATATAGTCCAGGAAACTGGTGACAGGATCATGCATACCCAAGGCCCACCCATAGATTGACTCCAGTCCAATCCCACAAAAAAAAAAGCCATTATATAAAGGCACCTGTTTCCGGTTTTAAGTAAATGGAACTATGAGTTTTTGAGTTTGTTGTACTCTTTTTTTGTTGTTGTTGTTGCAAATCAAATAAATTGTCATTAGTCTTTCGGCTGCTCCCAGCAATGGGTCGCTACAGCAGACAATCCAGTCCGCACACAAGCTTGGCACAGATTTTACGCAAGATGCCCTTCCTGATACAACCCTCCCATTTTATCTGGGCTTGGGACAGGCACTTCATCCAGTTGTTGGGAACCGAACCCGGACCAATGACCCAAAGCCGCCTGCTTCAGTGACACAAGGGTAACACAAAAAATCTAGGTTGTCATAATGTTAATGGTTTTAGTTTTTGTGTTAATATATAATGCAAAAATACTTTTTGTGGATTTATTAATTTTTATTAAATGAATCTGTAAAATGGTTAGTGGAATTTATGTATGTAATAAATTATGATGCCATTGATTAAAAATTAGCTTCTTTCAGAGGCTAAACAGGTTTTATTGACAGGTGTTTCAACAGTTATTTACATAAAAGTTATGTATGTTTTCTCTCCATTAAAGCCTAATATAAACACACACTGATTTCTTTTTTCAACATTTAGAAATAATTTAATTTTAGATAGAAACACATACAATATAAAATGTGCAGAACAGACTTTAGAGTCATAAAGCATTACTACTACTACTACTAAGTCAAGCAACCATCATTTTCCATACAAGACTTATCTGCAATGCTAATGTTGCTACAGATAAATCTAAATGTGTAAATAGTTGGCTATGTATCATATAACATATTGGTAATATTACTGTAATGAAAGCCTAAGTTCAGAAAGATCACTAAGGTAATCCTTGTTGTCTGCATAGCTCAGTGCTTTCTCAAAGCACTCTACTGCCTGTTGTTTTTCTCTTCTTTCCTTATGAACGATTCCAAGTATTCCAAAGGCTTCTCCATCTTTTGGGTTGTGCTCAATTCGTCTATTTGCAATCTTTATCAGATTTTTAGCACTTCTCTTCCCTTCATCACTTTTTGGATTTATTTTCAGACATTCAGTGTAGTGTTTGATGGCAGCAGCCTCACATTTCATCCTGTACTGCTCGAATTCTGCATAACACAGAAGAACAGACTGGTAGTTATCTTTTTTTTCTTTAGCTTCCTGTAATGTATTCTGGAACAATTCATCTGCTTTTAAAAAATCTCTGTTTACCCCATACTGCAAGGCCAGTTCACTCATAGCAATAATAAAGCTGGTCTTCATTTCAGTTGCTAACTCTAAGTGGTGGATGCACTGCCCTTGAGCATGCTTAATTTCTTTATGTCTCTTATGGTATCTCCCTGCTTTCTTCAGATCTATTACCTTTTTCTTGTAGCAGAGCCCCAGCTGATGATGTATAAGAGCTGTATTGGAAACTTTCTCTAATGCTCTTCTGAGGAGGGCAATGGACCTGTCCACAGAGCCTTGATTTCGGAAATACTTTCCAACATATCGAATAACATGAGGGTGTTCTGGAGACCCTTCTAAGGCTTGCTCTACTAGACTTTCAGCCTCATTGTACTCACTGCGCTTTTTTTGTGCAGACAATTTTAGGCCAAGTAACACCTTAAGAACATCATCATTTGGGTTAGTGGCTATGGCCCGTCTAAGTTGACCAATTGCAGTTGAAGCCTCTGAATCTTGTAGCCGGTAAAGAAGAATTGCAAGGCCGGCATTCCATTCAGCATCCTCTGGGTCCAGTTTCAGGGCCTCATTGAAGCACCCTTTAGCTCTGTCATAATATTTTCGAGAAAACTTAAAGAAGCTCCACCCTTTCTCTCCAAGTACTTCAGCATAGGGAACAACTGGATATTTCTTTTCAATGTCTCCAAGTTTATTCAGGTAGATTTCACACTCTGCAAAATTACCTATATGATAATATAACCATGCAAGATCTCCATAGACAACAACAAGCAGCTTCTCACAGCTATTTCCATGAGACTTTGTGAGCTCTACAGATCTCGTAAAGTCGGTAAGTGCCTTAGTATTGGAGCCTAGTAGAAAATTTACAAATCCCATACAGCTGTGTGTGCGTGCAACTCCTGCCTCCCTTCCAAGGTCCAGGTTAAGTTGTTCTTCTAGCCTGGTCAGAAGATCAGTGAGATCCATATCATTTTTATTCAGCCCCCAAGTGAAATGGCATTCCAGCTGAAGAAGTCTGGTTTTTAAATTTGTGTCTTGAGCTGAACTGTTAGAAAAAGAAAGAAGTCAGATGAACAAAATAAACTGATTCAAAAAATAGAAAACAGATGCACATTCTTTAAATGAAAATGTACTGCTAAGAATCTTCATAGGACTGTTTTTTAGATTAGCATGCATTTCCATTAAACTGTAGCATATAAAGTGTAGTACATAAAATTTGTATGTTATCTGTTTAAAGTCTTTAGTGTGCTGGAGAAGATTTTATGGAGGGGTTCAACTCTCCAATAATAAGCACAAGATCTCAGCCAAAGATCCAGCAGCTCTAGAGAAGAATAATTGTTATGACGTTGCATAAGGTTGACAATGCCGTGAGTGCACATTAAAGCTAAATGCGGTTCAATTAAATATTTAGAGCGTGCGACCTTTATGGCCGGTCAGTGTAGAACGCGAGACGACATGACGTCATTTAACTGGACCTTCCACTGTCACTGATGTGACACCTTTATGGTCACATATTTACTGTACATTAGGTGTGTATATATTACACTGTAAAGGGAACTTAGCGCAATTTAAAATGATTACGTATATTTCTTTGTCAAATTAACTATTAAAGTCATAAAGTTACCGTTGCACTTTTCCCAAATTAAAATATTAATATTAAAGGAACAAATACCCCCGATAATGAAAGAATGATACGATGTATACTGATTAAAAACGCTGTACTTACCTCATCATAATAGTGTATAGTATATACAGTATAAAAGCTTGAAAACAGAGAGACTATAGCGACAGGGATGCAGGATATTTAATTCTCCGCCCGTAAATCCATGAAAAGAAACTGAAAGTATCTTTCAAATGCAACCGAACTTGTTTAGATGCCATTATGAGGAAAAAATAATACATTCATTTAAAAAACACATACATTTCAACAACGAAGTCACTCAAAGACAAAGGCAATTGTTAGTCTATCACGGTTTTTTAACCCTTCGCCAAATTAAAAAAAAAATGCCACTGCGTTTTGTATACAGTAGAGCTTGAAGACACAAATTTAACAGCTGTCTCCGCTAAAGTGATGGGAGCCAGCAGAGGGCAGCAGCGGCACACAGGGAGAGTAACAGTGCGGGAGAACCGCCCAGAAGTCTCCAGGCAGATTTACCCCGGCTGCGTTCCATTCCGAAGTGTACTTCACAGGGTGCGCCCTTCCTCCTGCTCTGTGTGCAGGGAATATCGGTCAAGGGAACTTCCCTCAACAAGATTCCACCATCCGAAACACTCTGCAACGTCACCGCACAGACGTCACTTCCTCTGTGCGTTTCCCTGGTAACATAAGCGCTTTAGATACCTGTTCTTGCTGCTGTGGAAATTTTACACTAAGGAAATTAAATGGACTGTTTCTTGAAACTAAAACATTATAAAACAAAACCATTTTAAAACATATCTACATATACTATTGTACAGTATATATGTTATAACTCTTGTATAACTCCTAAATAAATTATTTGATTAATTTACAAGATGTACAGTTTTTTTTTTTTTTACAGATTATTAGCCTATATAATACTAAGGATTTAATTATTGTGTCCTATTAATATAATGTCCTCAATGATGATGATGATGATAATAATAATAATAATGATCATAATCATAATAATAAATATATACAGTGGAACCTTGTATTAACCTTGGTCTGTAAGAATTTGGCAAGACCAGCAAAATCTTTAAATACACATATTTTAGTCTTGACATACAACTAGTACATATGCACTTTCTCTGCTGAGCCTCACATGATCACAACTGAGCCAGTGGTTCTTCTCTCTTGCACGCTGTGAGATTGTGGGTAATAGTCTTTTATGCTCTGTGTTAGTGCCCGTGCATCACTCGTATAGTCAACATCCTCGTATGTTTGGGCAGAGGTGGGACAAAGTCATTGTTTGGCAAGTCACATGTAAGTCTCAATTCATTGCCCTCAAGTCCCAAGTCAAGTCCCGAGTCACGACAGGCAAGTCCCGAGTCAAGTCCCAAGTCAAAGGCCAACAAGTCTCAAGTCAAGTCCAAAGTCCTACGGTTTGACTTTCGAGTCTTTTCAAGTCTTTTTAGCAGATCTGTATTTTACATAAAAATACAAATGTTAGTAAATGCTAGTAGCAATGTAAAATGGTAGCACATATTCTCAATGAAGTAGGCTACTTCATACAAACAATAACGTTGTTTTCTTCACAGAACGTTAAAGAACTTTGCTCCCTACCTTGTGTGATACACTTACGTAGGCTACCTTATACAAACAATCCGGCTTTCAAAATCCCGCTCAGTATGAACCAGCAGGGGTTTGCAGATTATAGTGTTTGAAAGGTGACATTGAGGAAATGTACAGTCTCATTGATATAAACATGCAGCTTGTAAATTACTTAGCTGATAAGGTAGTCTTGACATTCATTCAAAACTTACCTCAAGTGTCGAACAAAGTTGGAAGTTGTGGCAACTCCATCTGAAATCTTCGATACTGCAATTCGTTTTTTGTTAACCACCTCGTAATTGTTATAGCCAAACGAAACTACCTTCGTTATCATTTCGTGAACTGGCGCGTTCACGTTCAGGGTTGCCAGGTCCCAGAAATATTTCCAGCCCAATGACAACTCAAAATCCGCAAAAATGATTGAAAACTAGCCCAATTTTTCAGTGTCCAATCAAATTAGACAACGGCTGGATTCCCACAAAGGGCCTTAAAATAAATTTATATAAGTTTAAGTTTAAAGTATTGGCCTTTTGTCTTACCTAAATTCTTAATATAACACACTGTGTTTTTTTTTTATACACAATCTCATACAATAAATGTCAAATAAGAACATGTCCTCTCTGATATTTTCTGACCCTAGTCAGAAGTACTAACTTGTACTTAACTTACTGTAACTTGTACAACAATGAGAGAGTATGGTTCATTTCCTAGATCCTCCAAAAGGCCTTCATGTACTACTGGTCCTATCACTGTGCATTTCGTTCTGTGAACTGTGAATTTTTTTCACAACACTTCCTAAGTGGTCAACAGTGTAAGTGCTTGAGTGACAAGCAACATGGGCAGCCAGCTTTAACTCTGCCTCTTTCACAGGCGCATTATTTCTTAGAAAGGAACTGCCTGTGTCAAATAATGTTCTGGCATTTGAGAAAGGAGGTGCATTTTTTATGTTTTTCAGTCGCAGCATGAGCTACCAGATCACCGTGGTGAGCTCTTATGCAATATTTGCAGAACGCTTTTCTATCATCATTTGGAACTTTCCCCATTTACCTGACATTTTAGAATGCTGCTTGTTCATCCACAGACAACCGAACCGACGCTTCTGACTACAACGCTCTCATGGAGTGACGTGATGGTGCTGCTTGATTTGTGATGTCAAAAGCACATGTGGCGCGCGCGCCTACTCGCATCTCGTGAGCAGCAGCGTTTGTTGCCAAGTATTCATTCCCGGGGATCAACACCCACTAATGAAAGGTTCCCTTTTATCTTTGTCCACAATTATTTTATTTTATTTTAAGAATCTACGGTACCTTGATTGGATGTCGTACCGAATGCGTGCATGCTCTCTGTCACACACACGCGCACAGACACATAAACAGAGATAAAGAGGACCGTGTTAACATACTTTTTATCTTTAGGCTTTTTATGGTAAGTAGCAAGTCTTTACAAGTCAATAGGCGCAAGTCCAAGTGAAAGTCCGAGTTATTTATGGTAAAGTCCAAGTCGAGTTGCAAGTCTTTTTATACTTTGTCAAGTCGAGTCTAAAGTCATCAAATTCATGACTCGAGTCTGACTCGAGTCCACGTCACATGACTCGAGTCCACAACTCTGTGTTTGGGTGTACACAATAGCCCCCCTCCTCTCCTCTCTCATCTTACATTAGCCACAAAAATTTTCAGAAGTGCAGCATAATTTGTTTTACTTTTACTTTATATTTTGTATTATTATTTTTTTTATTTTAACATTTGGGTTGATCCATCCAGTTTGGAATCACTCTTAACATGGCTGAACACCTTGTGCAGTTTACCTTAAAGGGTACTGTACTTCAGGCAGATCGGAATCCACTCTCTGATTGCTTGCACTTGCCAGTCAGCATTCTTAAGGCCAACATTGGGAGCAGCTTTTCATTTCACCTTTTTAGAAGTGCCCAGTATAGTATGTCAGGGCTGTATCCGAGGTAAAAAGAAATCAAGACTCACCACAGCACTCCATTTGTCTCCATCTAACTCTGTCTACCACGTCTTTACTTGTCTTTCCTTAAATGAGAAAGTGAAAATTGACATAATTCGGCACCTTTACGGCGATGCTGCAACGAGTCGTTCGAGGTGTTTTAAGTGGCACAAGAGCTTTAAAAGCAGAAGAACATCTCTGGAAGATGACGAGATCAAGAAGACCTTCAACAAGCACAACCCCTCGAAAAAGTCAAAATCATTTAGCAACTTGTGCATGATGATTGTCAGAGAACAATCCACAACACTGCTGCCAGTAGCATATCAAACAGTCCACCAGAAGAAGCAATGGTCTTCACTATTATACACAGCCCCATAATCTTCATGACTAAAAAAGGCAAGGCTAGTCCACAGTTTTACCAAGTGCATGCTCGTTGCATTTTTTGACACTTGCACTATTGTGCATCAAGAATTAAACCCCAGGAACCAATTTGTCAATAACGCCTGAGGGAGGACATATGGCAAAAGCAACTTGATCTGTGGTGCTCAAATCTTTGTATGCTAAAGTGAAAAATAAAATCTTCCAACTAAATTTTTGCAATCATTTTGTACAGAGGTAATGTACATTATGTTTTTAATTAACGAATTGTTATTTAAATTTTGAACACATATTTGTGTACTACAAACAGCACTTATTTACAACTTTCGTATTTATGAAGGTAAAGCAGTAGCTAGTTGTTACTAGGAAAGAAAAAAACTAAAGCTTACATTTTTCCATTAAAGCTTAAATAAAAGGTGGCTCAGTGGTGTAGTGGTTAGTACAGTCACCTTGCACCTCCAGGGTCCAGGCTCGATTCAATATCACTGCCAGTTAATGCAAAAAAAAAAGTGAAAAAAGTGTTTTTAAAGGTAAATGTTGTTTTCGATTGTAAAACTTCATCTTTGGTTACATATTTCTTGTGTAGAGACGAGGCTTTACCCAACATCTCAACAAATTGAAACAACATATTAGTTAGTCATCATTGGGCTGAACTCCACATGCTGAACATTCCTTCTGTTTAATCAGTGATAACAGATATACGTCAGCATACTGTAGTAGGGGAGTACAATTTCCTTGCTCAAAAATTCCAGCTTTGTAAAATTTGCTGCTAGCTGCCAAAACAATAGAAGAGCTAGTTTATCTAGGAGAATTTCCCTAATTCAGTGTTGTGAAGCTTATAACAATTCATCAGTGACAGGTGTGCGCCCAAATAATTTTTCATTTCTCGCTCATTCCAAAGTGCCCAATACCTAGGTGGCCTCCCATTCTCCAGGTGTAAAAGTTTAAACTAGGCTCCAAGGTTTGTTTTGTTGTGAGGTTGTTGAGACAAAATAAGTACAACCAGGCAGACAGTCTAGTGGAGAAAGACTTAGAACAGTCTCCAGAACACCCTCACGTGACTTAATATGTTGGGAATTACTGTATTTGCAAAATTGCGAATCTGTGGAATAGTCCATCACCCTACTTCAGAGAATGTAATTCACTCACTGCAGGTGCAAGGCATCTGTGCTCCTAAGACCAGTAAGACTCCATGCCTCCTCTAATATTACCAATTTTTTAAATAAAATAAAAATAAAATCTTAGTATAATTATTACTTTGTGTTTGTTTCCATTTAACTTTGTGTGAGTAAAAGTTGGAATAAAAGTCTGAATAAAATCCATTCTACCCCTTTTATTCATTCTTTAAATTTTACTTTTCTTGTACAGTATTTTAATACAGTTCCACAATGAACCTGACACACAGCCATGGCTTGATAAACTAAAACATCATTACAAAATATATAAACATCTGTATTATTACTTGAACTTCATGTTCATGTTTTAGAGAATATCCTAAATTTATATCATAAATATGATAAATGTGGGCACAAATTAACAACCTAATAAAAATTATTTCATAAGATGAGACTTTTCATAGAAAAGTCCTTTTGCTAAAATGAGATTTTGGAGTTTGCTTCCTGTCCTAGAAGGTTCTTAACGTTGATCACACCCCTTTATAAAATCAATCAATTAAGTCAATTAAGTCATTGTTATTTCTTTTAATAATTTCAAGTGCAATGATTTAGTAACATACCTTTGGATGTTAACTTATTAGGACAACAAATACATGCAGTTAAGGTTTAACTATCCAAATTAACTTCCTGTTTTCGTATCGTTGCCGCGAAAGTTTGCGTTTGTGTTAGCGTTTAAATTACATACTTTTTTTTTTTTTTTTCATTTATACAATAATAATATTAATAGCAACTAGTTTTTTACATCTCACACTATTTGGCTTCGCCTTTTTCTGCGCTTTTTGGAGAACGCGCGAGTTTCTTTGTCTAAAAACAACAAACGGAATTCAGCTCCAAACAACTCCGACTCAGGTACGTTATCATGTCCAATATTCAGCTTGTTCAGTGTGTAGAGTGCAGGATGTTTAGACATTCTTCCTCCGTCGTTAGTAATAATTTTATTTGTGATAGGTGTGTGCTAGTGAGCACTCTGACGGAGAAGATATCAGCGTTAGAGGAGCGCATCCAGACTTTAGAAAGGGGTTAGAGAGTGTGAGAGCAGTGTTATTCTGTAGCGGACAGTCTGGGTGCCACAGGCGGAGATAACCAGCCCCCGACTCCGGCATTAGAGCCCTCACAGCGGGGCGAGTGGGTGACGACTCGGCGGCATACTCGTTCAGCCAAAGCTAACGCTAAGGCTAGCCCACCGGAGCACACCTCTTCTGCGCTTCACGTGTCCAACAGGTTTGCTCTCCTCAGTGATGCACCCACTGAGAAACCTGAAAGAGCTCTGGTTATAGGAGACTCTATAATGAGACACGTGAAATTAGCTAGACCTTTAGGGGCGCCAGCGGCAGTGGTTAGGTGTATCCCGGGAGCCAGACCCACATGGAAAAAACCTATATGAGGATATATGCGCATATATGAAACCTATATGCAGTATATATGCACATATATCCTCACCTATATGAGGATATATGCGCATATATGAAACCTATATGCAGTATATATGCGCATATATCCTCACCTATATGAGGATATATGCACATATATCTTCACCTATATGCAGTACATATGCACATATATCCTCACATATATGAGGATATATGCGCATATATCTTCACCTATATGCAGTATATATGCACATATATCCTGACCTATATGAGGATATATGCGCATATATCTTCACCTATATGCAGTATATATGCACATATATCCTGACCTATATGAGGATATATGCGCATATATGAAGCCTATATGCAGTATATATGCACATATATCCTGACCTATATGAGGATATATGCGCATATATAAAGCCTATATGCAGTATATATGCATATATATGATAATATATATGCTGCATATAGGCAAAATTGAGGTGCATATATGTGCATATACAGGCCATATAGGTCTCCTGTATTGCTTCTTTATATCCACATATAAGCCCTATATGTACATACAAGATATGTCTCCTATATAGCTCATGGCAGGATCTGGTCATTTTAGCTCATATCTCACTTTGGCAACTGTCATACATGATGCGCTCATATTTCTATTATCAAGGCAATAACTAAGAACTAACTAAATAAAAAACACATTTTAGAATTTCTGTCGCATTATCTGCTAATGACCCGAGCCAGGACACGCCCACACGCCAATCACACGGAAATCAGTCCGGCTAATTTACATACTAGGCCACGCCCCCGGACAAGGAAACTCTTCAGAATGTTCTGGAAAGTGGGAGGAGTTTACATTTACCTCAGAAGAAGACGAACTAACGACGAACGGGAGCATTTTGAAGAGAGAATCCAGGAGGACACACTGGGTAAGTTATTAAGTCTTATATAACTCTTATTCTGATAATATTAAACTAATATTAGTAAATATTTTCCTCACTTCAGCTAGCTCTTGTCAGCTTGTGTGACACATTGGCTTTCAATGCCATTTACATAGTTGAGGTAAATCATGCTAACATGCTGCCTTTCTGTATGTAGCACAAACATGATATTTCCCGGTGGCTAAGCTAATGCCTTATGGAGTTTACAGATGTTTATAAACGTTTTAATAAATAATCATTTATTATTATTATACTGTCTTATTATTTTTGTCTTTTCTACATGCTACATTGAAGAAGTGGCCGGCAGCCACCCGAGGGCAGACAGGCACGTCTATCAATTCAAAGCTCACGAAGCTGAGAAGGTCCTCAAAATATATATATGTTTTCTTCCTGTTGAGTTTTTTTGTCTTATTTTTGTTATTTTACTATTTGATTGTTCTTAAAAAAATAAAAAAATTTAATTTCTACATTTTGGGCTTTTATTTATGTTGTCTAACAGCTATAGATTTTAATAATTTTACTAATATCTAGGTAAAAATATAGGTGCATATATATGCACATAGGTACATATATGCACGTATATATGTACATATAATATAGGAAAACGTCCAATTTTATATATGTCACATATATGTCTATAGGTACATATATGCACGCACGCATATATGTACATATATGTACATATAATATAGGAAAACGGCCAATTTTATATATGTCACATATATGTCTATAGGTACATATATGCACGCATATATGCACGCACGCATCTATGTACATATATGTACATATAATATAGGAAAACATATATATTAAAAACCTATATCAAACCTATATTAAAACATATATGTTTTATATAGGTTTTTTTCCGTGTGGGGAGCACCGGACATAGCAGGTAATCTTAGGGCTCTAGGACAGCACAGGTTCTCCAAGATAGTAGTACATGCTGGAGCTAACGATATACGCCTTCGTCAGTCAGAGGTTAGTAAGAATAACTTTATAGAGGTGTTTAAATTAGCGAAGGCGATGTCCGATGGAGTAGTATGCTCTGGTCCCATCCCAATGAGACGTGGTGACATAACTTACAGCAGGTTATGGTCGCTAAACCGCTGGATGTCCAGGTGGTGCTCCGAAAACAACGTGGGCTTCATTGATAATTGGAAGACCTTTGAGGGCAAAGCTGGCCTGTTAGGGCGGGACGGTGTCCATCCCACTCGGGAAGGTGCTGCTCTCATTTCTTGTAGTATAGCTCATAGTCTTAGAAAAGGCCTAGTTAATCGGTGACGATCCAGAGCCCAGGCCAGGGAGCAGACAGACAGGCTAACCCAACCGTCTGCTAGCTGCATAGAGTCGTCACTCAGGGTTCACTCTATTGAGACTGTGTCTGTTCCCCGAGCTAAAATCAAATTTAGAAAGACTCAGAAAGTCTGTTTTAGTAATTTAATTAACATAAAGACTACAAACTTGGATCAGACTGAATGCGCAGCCGGCACCTCTGATCTGAAGCTAGGACTGTTAAATATTAGATCTCTCGCATCTAAAGCAGTTATAGTTAATGAAATTATCACAGATCAGGAGTTTGATATACTCTGTTTAACAGAAACTTGGATTAAACAGGACGAGTATGTAGCTCTAAATGAAGCTAGTCCTCCTGGATACAGCTACATACACCAGCCTCGGTTAACTGGTAGAGGAGGAGGCGTCGCAGTTATTCACAATGATAATTTGACTATTGTACAAAAACACGGACACAAATTTAATTCATTTGAAATTCTTTATAGTAACATAAGTGTATTTAACTATATTAAGTCAGCTCAGTCGATCCCGCTAATTGTCATTTACAGACCTCCAGGGCCGTACTCGGAATTTCTTAGTGAATTTGCAGATTTCCTTTAAAATCTAGTCGTTTCTGTAGACAAAGTGCTAATTGCTGGAGATTTTAATATTCATTTTGAAAACCCAGAAGACCCTCTAAGAACTGCATTTATGTCTATACTGGACTCGGTAGGAGTAAATCAGTATGTAGTAGGACCCACTCATAAAGCAGGTCACACTTTAGATTTAATAATATTATTTGGATTAAGTATAAGAAATTTATTCACAATACCACTATCTGAAGTTATCTCAGATTACTATCTTGTCTCAATTCAAGTGTGTCACAATAATAATAATGTACACACAGCGCCGCGCTACCGTATGAAACGTACATTCACATCAACTACCAAACAGAGTTTTATCAGTAATCTCCCAGAGTTCCCAACTTCGATTAGATCGCCGTCTGACCCCACAGAACTCGATCAGGCGACTGAATATTTAGAGTCGACATTTCGCTATACCTTAGATAATGTAGCTCCAGTCAAAAGAAAAATTATTAGAGATAAGAAACTTGCTCCCTGGTATAACGATCACACGCGCACTTTAAAACAGACCGCTCGGAAATTCGAACGTAAATGGCGTCAAACTAAATTACTAGTATTTCAAATAGCATGGAAGGAGAGCATCCTGAACTATAGAAAAGCTCTTAGTGTAGCTAGATCAACATATCTCTCCACTCTTATAGAAAATAACAAAAATAATCCTAGATTCTTATTTAATGCTGTAGCCAAATTAACCAGAAATAAGACCACTGCAGAAATCTCCACAACAACATCATGCAATAGTGAGGACTTCATGAACTTTTTTAATAAAAAAATTGTAAATATTAGGCATAAAATTGAGGTTTTGAAACCGAACAATGTAACTGATGCAGATGTTAATCTAGCCATGTCAGATCAGAACCTAGAATACTTTACTCCCCTTGAAGAGAATGAACT
This sequence comes from Clarias gariepinus, assembly GCF_024256425.1. NCBI lineage: Eukaryota > Metazoa > Chordata > Actinopteri > Siluriformes > Clariidae > Clarias > Clarias gariepinus. The sequence continues at coordinate 13,016,390 of NC_071113.1, forward strand.
AATTTCACTCATCTCTTCTTCAAATTCATCAACCTGTATATTAGATCCTGTACCGACACATTTTCTTAAACAGATAGTACCAGCAATAGTAGAACCCCTGTTGAGAATAATTAATTCTTCACTCAGCATTGGATATGTTCCAAAATCTTTTAAATTAGCAGTTATCAAACCAATAATTAAGAAACCTGACCTCGACCCCTGTCAGCTGTCTAGTTACAGACCAATATCAAACCTCCCCTTTATCTCTAAGATTCTGGAAAAGATAGTAGCGGAGCAGCTATGCTCATATATACATAGAAATGGCATACATGAACTGTATCAGTCAGGATTTAGGCCTCATCACAGTACAGAGACAGCGCTCGTTAAAGTAGTAAATGACATTCTATTGGCCTCTGATCAGGGTTGTGTAACTATGCTTGTACTACTTGACCTCAGTGCAGCTTTTGACACTGTTGATCACGCTATTCTTCTTCACAGATTAGAAAATGTAGTGGAAATTAAGGGTACAGCCCTCTCCTGGCTCAGATCCTATCTGACCCATCGTTATCAGTATGTAGACTTAAATGGTGATTATTCTGCATGTTCTCTAGTGGAGTTTGGCGTTCCGCTGGGTTCAGTTTTAGGTCCACTGCTTTTTTCCCTTTACATGCTTCCTCTGGGCAACATAATCCGTAAGCATGGTATTAGTTTTCATTGTTATGCTGACGATACACAGTTATATGTCTCAGCAAAACCTGACGAGAAAAAACAGCTTACTAAAATTGAGCAATGTGTGCAGGACATAAGAAATTGGATGCTAATTAACTTCCTTCTGCTAAATCCGGATAAGACAGAAGTTCTAGTCATAGGACCGCATACAGCTAGGAGTAAAATTTTAGATCACACCGTAACTTTAGATGGCCTTTCTGTTCCATTAAATGCAACAGTAAAAGACCTTGGTGTGATTATTGATTCCAGCCTTTTATTTGAAGCACATGTAGATAATACTACCAGGATAGCTTTTTTTCACCTCAGAAATATTGCCAGAATAAGAAATTTATTGTCGCTAAACGACGCAGAAAAACTAGTTCATGCTTTTATCACCTCTAGGTTGGACTATTGTAATGCCTTACTGTCTGGTTGTTCAGCTAGATGCATAAATAAGCTTCAGCTAGTCCAGAATGCAGCAGCGAGAGTCCTCACCAGAACCAGAAGATATGAGCACATTACCCCTATCTTATCTTCACTCCATTGGCTCCCTGTGAAATTTCGCATTGATTTTAAAATACTACTCTTGACATATAAAGCATTAAATGGTCTCGCACCGCAGTACCTGAGCGAACTACTAGTGTCTTACGATCCGCCAGGCCTACTTCGATCAAAGGATGCAGGCTGCTTGTCAGTACCGCGTATTATGAAAAATACAGCTGGGGGCAGAGCTTTTTCTTACAAAGCCCCAAAGTTATGGAATAGTCTTCCAAATAGTGTTCGGGACTCAGACACAGTCTCAGTGTTTAAGTCCAGGCTAAAAACCTATTTATTTAGCCAAGCATTTTTATAAATAGATTTGCCATAGGTAAAGGAGCAGATCTGGGGGACTCGTGGACGTAGAGTATTATGGTGAACTGGTATGTTTGGATGCTGTCTTCCTCACTCTCATTGATCACTCAGGTTTGCTGACGGTGAGGTGTTTGTTTGCTTTACATGTCAGGAAGCCCTCATGTTTGTGTTTCCTTCTGGCTCTCCCTTTTAGTTATGCTGTCATAGTTAGTCCTGCCGGAGTCTCTGCTTGCACTCTACAGTTAATATACATTCACATTATACATTGTGTGACTGTGACCATACCTAACTGCCATCTCTCCTCTTCTTCTCTTCCCCCCCCCCTTTCTTTTTCCTCTCTCCTCCTGTCTCCCCCTTTCACTCTTTCTCTCTCTCTCTGTCGAGCTACACATGTCGTTCCTGAGCTGCCAGTGATCCAGACTCCCTCTGCCCTCCGGACCTGTCTGACCCATCCTGGTGCCCCGCTTCTGGCTGAAGATCTCGTCACATGGATGCCCCGTGTGTCTCTCTGGGATGCGTCTGGTGTCTGGGAATGATTCTTTCTACCTAGAAAATGGTTCTGGCCTTGACTGGTGTTGGCAACTGTTTCTCTGGGGACTTGACAGTTCGATAGTTCATGACTGGAACTTCTTACATGTCTACCTGAGTCTTCAATAACTACCTGGACTCCATAGTAACATCAATTAACATCAGCTATTATAGCTGAACTGCCTCCCACCCTACACACTGTATAAATGCAGATCATTTACTGCTTTCTGTTTCACCCAAATGAGGATGGGTTCCCTGTTGAGTCTGGTTCCTCTCAAGGTTTCTTCCTATTACCATCTCAGGGAGTTTTTCCTTGCCACTGTCGCCCTCGACTTGCTCACCAGGGACAAACTGACCATTTTGATTCATACAAATTCACATTTCATACAAACTTAAATAATTCTTTTGACTGTGTAAAGCTGCTTTGCGGCAATGAAAATTGCTAAAAGCGCTATACAAATAAAATTGAATTGAATTGAATTGAACTTGCTAAGGTTTGTCCAAAAGTTGCTAGATTTGTCACTAGGCGCTTTTAAAAAAATGTCATCAAAAAAAGTCATCAAGGCGGGATCACTTAACGGCGGATTCGCGCATGGGCAATTAATTTGCAGTTAAGACTCGTAGGAGTGAGCATCTCCTGCTGTAACTGCAGCGGGGGGGGGGGACTCCTGTGAGAGGACAGGCCTGTCAGTGAGTGCTTTGGGACGGGGGAGGGGCCGGCGGCGGCAGCTGCTGTGGCAAGTTGAGGAAAGTCAGTACAGACACATCAGAGTCTCCAAAAGTCTCCAGTAACACAAGAAAAAGTCGCCAGATTTGTCGCTAGTCGCTTTTTAAAAAAATTGTCGCTAGAGGGATTTGAGAAGTCACTAAATATAGCGACGAAGTCGCTAAGTTGGCAACACTGGACACACTTCCGGAAGCGCCACCTGGGGGTGAATTAGCGCCACACCTGGTTGATCTCGCCGCACCCTTTTATACTCTCCTGAACTACAGCCAATAATTAATCTCAGGTGCATAACTGGAAGCCTGGAGGAGGAAGTACGAAACTTCTTCTCACCACATAAATAATGCAATACCTTAGGAAGGTCAACTCCTAAATCCTTTAGCCATATAAAGAATCCAAAGAGCACACCCAGTGCACCACTAGGGGGGGACCCTGACAGCTATTTTCAGTTTTTAAGTCAATAGTGAAAAATCTATCTGCACTAAAGCAACATTAGCCATTTATGTTAATTTAGCATACTTTAAAATGATTACTTGAATTAGCTGTTAAAGTCATGAAGTTAACTATGCACTTTTTCACTTAAAAAATGCACATCAAATGAACAGTTAGCATACTTTTGAGGGTAACACCCCAATAGTAATATTTTACCTCATTATAATAGTATATATATAGAGCGACAGAGACTCAGGCGTCACTATATTGCCAAAAGTATTCACTCACTCATTTAAATCATTGAATTTAGGTGTTCAGCAGAGTCAGCGGAAGTCGCCAACTTTCTGCAGCATCAATAGCTTTAGTTTGGAGTCAATAGCTACAGACCTCCAAACTGCATGTGGCCTTTAGATTAGCTCAAAAACAGTGTGTAGAGAGCGTCAATGGATTTCCATGGCCGAGCAGCTGTATCCAAGCCTTACATAACCAATTTCAATGCAAAGCATCGGATGCAGTGGTGTAAAGCACGCTGCTTCTGGACTCTAGAGGAATGGAGACATGTTGTCTGTATTGACAAATCCCGCTTCTCTGGGTCTGGGTTTGGTGGTTGCCAGGAGAACGGTACTTGTCTGACTGCATTGTGACGAGTGTAATGTTTGGTGGAGGGGGGATTATGATGAGGGCTTGCTTTTTAGGAGTTGGGATCGACCCCTTAGTTCCTGTGAAAGGAACTCTTAATGCTTCAGCATACCAAGATTCATTTTTGTGGAAACAGTTTGGAGATGGCCCCTGCATGCACAAAGCAAGGTCCATAAAGACATGGATGAGCAAGTTTGGTGTGAAAGAACTTGGCTTGCCTACACAAAGTCCTGACCTCAACCCGATAGAACACCCTTGGGAAGAAATAGAGCAGAGACTGTGAACCAGGCCCTCTCGTCCAAAATCAGTGTCTTAGTGTCTGACTTCCCAAATGTGCTTCTGGAGGAATGGTCAAAAATTCATATATACACACTCTTAAACCTTGTGGAAAGCCTTTACTGAAGAGCTGTTATAGCTGCAAGAGGGTGGGTGAACATCATATTATAACATATGGATTAAGAATTGGATGTTACCCAAGTTCATATGCATGTGAAGGCAGGTGAGAGAATAATTTTGGCATTATAGTATATTTAATTCTCTGCCTCTGGCTCAAAAAAATTTAACCCAAAATGCAAATGTGACCTAATTTTCTTGGACGTCATTCTAAGGAAGAATAACAAGAAAGACTTTTTCAACAAAGAGGTATTCAACAGTCAAGTCAGAAGTTTCATTGCACCTTTTTAAAGTTGTGACCAGTATGGTATTTCAGGGTTTTTTCTGATGTCAAAGGAATAGAGACTGAAAGAAAAGAAACCAAAAAGAAAAACAGAAACAGAAAAGTAGGGGAAGGAGGGAAAAAAGAAGTTTAAGGCATGGCCATGGAAAGAGAACGATACTAAGATAACAGTACAGGAGTACTCAAAAGGGAGGAGTCCTTTACATTTTTTTAGGTTATATGACTATTTAATTTTTCATTTTATTTAAAATACACAATTACATTTTACTTTCACTGTTCTTGTACAGTATCTTAAAACGGTTCCAATGGACCTGACACACAACCATGGTTTGAAAAACTGAAACATCTTTACAAAACATATAAACATCTGAGAGAGAGAGAGAGAGAGAGAGAGAGAGATATCTGGGTAAAAATGTCAAAAGTTTGATTGATTGCTTAAAGGTCAAAGGTCATGTAAAATGTGATGTGAAGATTTATATCACGATTACTATATTTCATTTTTGACAGGTAAAGGTCAAAGGTGACATATGGTAATTAAGAGTAGTTGTGTCTTAATTGTTTACACATGTTTAAGACATTAAGAGTAGTTGTGTCTTTCCTTTAAAATCACATGTTTACACATGTTTAAATCCTTAAAAAAATTGTTGTCACCTTTCCTGTGAAAGTAAATGTTTTTTACTTCTTTCCCAAGTGGGATATAGAAAACATTAATCTTATTTTGACAGCTAAGGGTCAATAGTGACATATGGACGGGTCATTAAGAGTAGTTTTGACTTTCCTGTGAAAGTAAAAGTTTACACATGTATAAGTCATTAAGAAAATTAAACTTTTCTGTAAAAGTAAATGTATTTTACTTGTTTCCCATGTGGGATATACAAAACGTCAATCTAATTTTGATGGCTCAAGTCAACATATGAAAGGGTCAATAAGGGTAGTTGTCTGTTAATTGTTTAAACAGTTGTTTACAACCACCACTGCCAAGTCTTTTGACCAATCAGGTTAAAGTGCCCCTATTATGCCATTTTAAACATTGCTAATATTGCTTAATGAGTCTCTTAAAACAGGTTTACATGTATGCAAGGTCAAAAAAACACTTTAGTTTTGTCCAAAAATATATTTAATTTTACCCCATTTCTAAATGATTCGTAAACGACTCGTGTGAAACAGTTTGAAGATTCAGTCTGTCTAAACCCCTCCTTTCCGTGAGCCCTCACTGCTGTGATTGGTCAAATGGCGCGGCCCTTTATGATTGGTCTAGCGCTACAGTGTGTGTCGGAAAACGAGACGCCCATTACCATAATTGAATGGCAGCTCTGGAGACCTGTCAATACATGGAAAAGATGGTGTCAATTTTACTGATTCGAGCCAGAGCCTGACGATGAAACGGTTAAAGTGGCACATCGACAAGAAACTGTTTCGTTAGCATGACTGGAGTAGGACGTTTCTCAGTGGTAAGTGTCATAAGTTAATGTTAGATGCACGGGCGTTCGTGATCTGTGTGTGTGATGCATTTTTCCCCTTGGGGCTTGCCGTAAAAGGGCGAGGGGCATGCGCACTTCGCGAGTGTGTGATGCATTTTTCCCCTCGGGGCTTGCCGTAGAAGGTCAAGGGGCATGCGCACTTCGCAAGTGTTAAGTTTAGTTTTGGTGAATGGCGGAGAATAAACAGTTAAAAAGGATTTCGTGTGCTCTCATTTTTTATTGTTTTTTTCAATCAGAATCAGAAAGATTTTTATTGCCGAATACGCTTGCACGTACAAGGAATTTTTTTTGTGACAGAGCTTCCAGAACAGAAAAAAACAAATGACAAGAACAAAACAGCACGACACACACACAAAAAAAAATTGACATCAAATGAAGTAGGGTGTGAGATACTTTTAAATAAGATACATAATTATCTGAAATCTGTGGTATTATACAGTATATTGCACTGTGGTACTGTACATAATATTGCACATATATTTATTGACAGTTAGAATGATGTTTAACTGTTCATGAGGGAGATTGCCTGGGGAAAAAAATTGTTTTTGTGCCTGACTGTCCTAGTGATTGGTGCTCTATAGCGTCAACCCAACGGCAAAAGTTCAAAAAGAAGGTGGCTTGGGTGTGAGGGGTCCAAAGCGATATTCCGAGCCCTTTTCTTCACTCTGGATTGAGGCATCCCGCGGGAAAACACGCGCAGTCTTAATGGCCACATCTGTATACAGTTCTTGCAGCGTGGGCAGGGGAGTGCCAATAATTCTTTTAGCAGTCCAAACCGCCCTTTGTAGTCTTCTGATGACTGCTTTCATAGCTGAGCCAAACCAGACAGTAATTGAAGTACACAGGACAGATTCAATGACAGCTGAGTAGAACTGTGTAAGCAGCTCCTGTGCCAGGTTGAATTTCTTCAGCTGGCGAAGGAAAACCAACCTCTGGTGGGCCTTTTTAACAATGGAGTCAATGTGAATGTCCCACTTCAGGTCCTGAGAGATGGAACAAAGTGTTTAAGCGAACTCGGCATGAATGTTCAGTCACATTAACAAAAGTGTGGTAACGTTAATTGTAAGATGGCGGGCAAGTTGTTTGCGACGTAGAACGTATTAGCATTATGCAAATATGTTACGTGGTGACATGGATCCGTAACAGAGAAAAATTTTATTTGCTAACGACTTGTTTAAGTGAATTTAAGCCGACTCTTTTTTTTAATTAAAAAAAAAACTTAACAAAAACTTCATTTATCGTGCTCTGTCAGCATCACAGATAGTGCAGATAGTTTATGTTCACATACAGTACAGCTACATGACACACTGCATGAAAGATAATATTTAAAAAAAAAAAAGCATAATAGGGTCACTTCAAAGTTTAAAGTTTTTTTCATTGTTCAACTATGGCTGCTTGTCCAGATGCACCAAAATGTCTAAGTCTACTTTGACAAGAATTTAAACATTTTCAGAGCATAAAAAGATTCAATATTGGGGATTCACGAATGGATGTAGTCGTCTCCACAGGACACGTATCACATAAGACTAACTAATTTTTCTTAAAGAATGAGGTTTTGCTACATTGTCTTTTTTGGTGATGACTGGTTAAAAGTGAACAAACACAATGGTTGTGTGAGGTATGACCGAACAAGCTGGGAAAAGCTTTGATGCTGCTTTAAACAAGTTGAAGAAACATCTGAAATAAAGCTACTGTAAGACTGGCTGATCTCTTCTGATCCACCCCCCAAGTTGAATGAGTCCATGACCAAAGTATTTTTTCTAATTAACTTCCTGTTGATGATGACGTGGTCTATCGACTAGAAAGGCTCTAATTTTTCGGAAAATTGGAACTCTTTGTGTAATCTAAATAATGAATCTCCTTTCCACACTTATGTTCACCGAGTTCTATGTGCTGTGTTTTCTAAACCTTTTGACTGCAAAACTAGTCAAGTCTTATGTATCTTAACCTATGTACCAGAAAAAAAGGCCAAATAAGTAATCAAAATCTACGTCTAAAGTTTGGACTTCTTAACCTTAGATCCCTTGCGCGTAAAGCACTTATTGTTAATGAAATGATCTCAGATTATTGCCTTGACGTACTCTGCCTCACCGAAACCCGCCTTAAACCAAATTAATATATTGGTCTGAATGAGTCTACTCCGTCAGGATATTTCTATAAGCACGAGCCCCGTCTAACTGGTCGCAGTGGTGGTGTCGCCACTATCTACAATGATATACTCACTATTACTCAGAAAATAAGTGATATTATAATAATAATAATATAATATAGTGATCTTACCTCAAAGTGATGATATCACAGATCATTACCTCCTGATATATACTCTACCCGTAGAACAAATTAGCTGTGTCTCCCCACGTTATCAATTTGTTCGAAATATGAATTCGACTACTAAAGACAAATTCACAAGTAATCTGCCGGATCTGTCCCAATTTCTTATTAGACCTCTAAATGCAGATAATCTAGATAAAGTGACTAGCAGCATGGGCACTATTTTTACCAGTACATTAGACACTGTTGCTCCCATCAGATTAAAAAAAGTCAGAGATAAAACACTTGCACCGTGGTACAACAGTCATACTCGCGCCCTAAAGAGAGCAACCCGTAACCTCGAGCGAAAATGGAGGAAAACTAAATTAAAAGTTTTTAGAATTGCGTATAAAGACAGTATGTGCAGCTATAGACAGGCTCTAAAAACTGCTAGGACGGAGCATCTTAGCCAACTGATAGCAAGAAACCAAAACAATCCCAGGTTCTTATTTAGTACAGTGGCTCGCCTAACAAAACCTAAGATGCCCGCAGAGAGTATCCCATCACAGTTTAGAAGTGAAGACTTTATGGACTTCTTTAATGAAAAATTCAATAGTATCAGGAAGAAAATAACGGAGTTTCAACCTCTTATAGTATCTCACGATCCAGTTCAGCCTATAGCTTCACATTTAGATTTTCAGTGCTTTACAGGTATAGGACATGAAGAGCTGTATAAACTTATCACCTCAGCTAAATCAACAACGTGCCTGTTAGACCCAATCCCAACCAGATTTTTTAAAGAAGTGATGCTTACGGTTGGAGAGCCACTTCTAAACATTATTAATTCTTCATTATATCTGGGTCACGTCCCTGAACCTTTCAAGTTGGCAGTTATTTAGCCGCTTCTTAAAAAATCTAATTTGGACGGGAATGAAATAACAAATTACAGACCGATTTCAAACCTTCCGATCATATAAAAAATATTAGAAAAAGTAGTATTAGCTCAAATATGCACATTCTTGCAGGAAAACAACATCCTTAAAGAATTTCAGTCAGGTTTTAGGCCCCATCATAGTACAAAAACTGCACTAGTTAAGATCTAGCTTCAGACCAAGGCTGCATCTCAATACTAGTCTTACTTGATCTTAGTGCTGCATTCGACACTATACATCATAATATTCTCATAGGTTGCCTACAAAATCATAGAGGTATTCAGGGGCAGGCATTAAAATGGTTTAGATCATACCTGTCTGATCAAAACCATTTTGTAGATCTGAATGGAGAACCGTCAGGTGTAATGCCAGTGAAATATGGGGTCCCACAAGGGTCAGTTTTAGGACCTCTGCTGTTCTCAATATACATGCTTCCCTTGGGTAACATCATTAGAAGACATGGGATTAGTTTCCATTGGTATGCTGATGATACCCAATTATATATCTCAACAAAACCAGACGAAATACCCAAGTTGTCTAGATTAACTGAGTGTGTCCAGGACATAAAAGATTGGATGACCAATAACTTTCTTGTACTAAATTCAGATAAGATGGAGATATTACTTATCGGCCCAAAAAACAGCACATAACAGCTTTCACAATTCAGCCTGCGTTTAGAAGGATGTACTGTTACTACCAGCTCGACAGTAAAAGACCTGGGCGTAATATTAGACAGTAACTTGTCCTTTGAAAATCATATTTGCAATATCACAAAAAAACAGCCTTTTTCCATCTTAGAAATATTGCCAAACTTAGGAGCATCTTATCCGTATCTGATGCAGAAAAGCTAGTTCATGCATTCATGACCTCCAGACTGGACTATTGTAATGCATTACTAGGTGGTTGTCCTGCATCCTTAATAAACAAGCTTCAGTTAGTCCAAAATGCAGCCGCCAGGGTTCTCACTAGATCAAGAAAATATGATCATATAACCCCAATATTATCATCCCTGCACTGGCTACTTGTTCAGTTTAGAATTAATTACAAAATAGTATTACTTACATACAAGACCTTAAATGGTTTACCTCTCACATACCTAACCAGTCTTCTGATACACTACAATCCACCACGCTCCTTAAGATCACAAAACTCCGAACTTCTGGTAGTTCCCAGAATTTCAAAATCTACTAAAGGGGGTAGGGCATTTTCATATTTAGCTCCAAAGCTTTAAAATAGCCTTCCAGGCAGTGTTCGGGGAGCAGACACGGTTTCCCAATTGAAAAGTAGACTCAAGACGCATCTCTTTAATCTGGCATACGCGTAACTCATCCCATAACCTCATACTCCAGTACACCTATCCTGAATGGCAACTACGCTAATTCTCTTCTCTAATCTGTTCTGTATATTTCGACCCATTCTGAGGCATCAGGAGATTGTGCCAGCTTCAGTACACAAAGGCCAACCCTGCGAGGTTTCTGAGGCATCCAGAGAAGGACCGGCTTCAGCTGGATTCAGCTTTATGATGGTTGGAGCTAGACATGCTGCTCCTGTGCTTGCGGTGACCCATTGATTGCGACCCATTGAGTTCCCTGATTGAGTCTGGTTCCTCTCAAGGTTTCTTCCTATTGCCATCTCAGGGAGTTTTTGCCTTGCCACCATCACCGTCATTCTTGGCTTGCTCATCAGAGACAATTCATTCATCATTCATTCATCTCATTATTATCTAGACACATTTTTCTCACACATACACACTTCCAAATATTTTCTTTTCTAAAAAAGATTCTTTCATTTTTGTGAAGCTGCTTTGAGACAATGACCATTGTTAAAAGCGCTATATAAATAAAATTTAATTAAATATAGCCAATATGTGTTTCTAAATTACTTAAAAAGGAAAACGTTGATATCTTTAATATTTTTAATTACCTGTTTAAATATTTAATGCACAAAAATGTAAACCTTACCCACATTATAAGTTGCCTGAAAATAAATGCATAGTCTACACCAATGTTTGGTCATTCTTGTCCTGATACTTCAAAATGACTGAGCTTTTGTTGAAGAATGTATATTATACACTGTCAGACCCAGGGTCTTATGGCGGTGTTGAAAGTTTGGAGCTATCATTGAGAAAATAGGAAAAAGAGGTAATGATACTGAGATAAAAAATATTGGTTAGCAGAGCAGGATGCATACACTCTACATAAACCGCTATCTACAATGAAAAAAAACAAAGTTTTTGAAGTTCATAGCTAAACTACACTTCAGACCAGCTAAACATTCGTTCCGTCTGTAAAAATGATGGATAGGGGTTATATAGCTCCACAAGCCTATATTAAATACTGTACTACACGACCCAGGCCGGAAATGGATTGCCAGGGTACTACCGAACTCCCACCACCTAGCAGGTCTGCAGGAGGTCTGTTCAAGGGTCTTTTTTCAATGACGGTTCCGTTCATCAAAAGAGGATTCTCTATTGCTAAACTGCATTTAAAAACAGCTGCCAGGGGTTTTGTTAATGATGTAGTGAGCAACGTCATGACCAAGATGCAATTTTAGAATCAAGACGGATTGGGTCTTGCAATGATTGCACTTAAATAATCTAAAAGACCTCTGGGTCAACGTCACATGATTCCTAATAAAAGGCGCAAGGTAACTAAAATCAAGACCAGTGTGAAAAAGAAGCAGAGAGGTAGCAAGCCTCATCGAATTTCTTACAAAAGGAGGCAGGAGGGGGGTGAGGAGCTTTGGTTGCTGTAGCTTCTGCTTTACTTTCCAGTATATTTGGTATAGACAGGGTCAGCTGAGCGGTTTCCTGATCACCCAGCTTAACTAAATCTGTCCTTGACAAAATGTGTCGAATTGTCTCATCCAAGTTGTTTTCAACAGTTTTTCTTAGACTTTCATGTTCTGCGGTCATGTTTTAAGTTTGGCTAGCTGAAGTTTAGGAACTAAATACACTTAACCTGCCGTCTTCATGTCAACTGTTACGGAATGCAAATAAACTGCTTATAAAGGGAACAGCTACGCTGAGCAGAGGCAGAAGAAATCCTCCAGACTGATTAATAGCTTACCTTTTTGTTTCAACAGATGCTCTTTTATCTGCAAAAAGTTTGATGATTTTTTTTGTTTGTTTTTTCAAAGTCCGGTACTGTTTGGTCGTCACCGGTATGTTTCTTCAGAGGACGTTTAAAGCTACAGTAGTTCACATATACTCAATATGAGTTTGGTCGTACATCACGTAAAATAACCTTTGTCTTTCGGGACCCATATAATGACTAACAACGGTAGGGATTTTTTCAAATTAACTGACAGTTTTTCTGGTGCTTGTGCTTTCAGGTCAACAAATAAATACCCATAAGGTCTAGAAGTGGCATCTTGAAAACATTCTAAAAAATACTTAGTATGCTGTTCTGTAACATATCTCTAGGGTTTTTAAAAAGACCATGTTTTTGGTGTTCAGGTTGATTGTTCTACTTGTCTTGCCTTGAAAAAAGAGATTCTGAACCAAATAAATAACCTACAGGTTGAAATAATGCATGTATTTAGTAAAAGCCTTTTCTACTTCGTTGTTTTTACTTGCATAGAGCAAGGTTTTATAATATTGTAAGACAGTGTGGTCTAATAAGAAGATTCCTGTGTTCTGAGAACAGACCCCTCACTGTGCCTCCTCATGCCTTATGTGGTAACACCTTCTATATCCTGTATCCAGACGAGGATACATCCAAATGGCTCGTCTGCTAGAACCCTTTTGTTTAATCAGGAGATTGCAAATGCATCTCCTCTCACCTGTCTGTCTCCGGGTCCCTCTATGACTGACATGTTAATGACTGGTTCTTTTGATGTTCGGGACGTAACACTGTTTAAATGTGCTCTTTTTGAATAAACAGAGATCTTCAGAAATCATGCCTGCGTGTGTGTGTTTTTCTTTCCTGGTCGTTTGGGCCCGGACTGGTAAGTGTATCAAGGTGCAGCGGACACAACAAGAAATAACTTTTCATCTCCTACCTTAAAACTCTTAAAACAAAAAATCTGGGATTCCTTGAAGAAATTTTATATTTAAACAAATCATCTTACAGAGGTTGCCAACATGTGTAAAACAATGTTTTCAGGAACTAGCGGCATTACGTCTTCACAGCTTTCCAATAACATTTTAATAAAATAAGACTTTCCACTATTACTGAGTCCGCACACAATACAAGAAAAAGGCACTAGCATCCTTGCATCAAACCCGGAGACGTTCATGTTCGATCACGTTTTAAAACACAACGTCTCGGGTTACCCTGTTTTCTGAAAAAGCGGGAACGAGATACTGTGTGAAAACGCTATAGGAACGTTTCTTTGTTCCACTGGTTGTGAAGCATGTGTGTGGCAAACACGCCAAAACTTTGGCTTATATAACCTCGGTCAGGTGACATCATCTGATGAGGTGCACCTGCAGGTTATAAATAGGACTGAACCAGAAACATCCTCAGGCCAATTTCTGTCTGAAAGGACGTCCAGTCACCCCCGCAGTGCGGCGTTGGCGCGCAGCATCTCCTTCCCGCTTTTTAAGGGAACAGTGTTACAGCAAAGTAACACGAGACGTTCCCTTTCAAATTCTACTGCGTGAAATGCTATGGGAACAAGAATACCAACACCACCGCACTGCAAGTGTCTGGACCCCCAGGGTTGTGTAATGTGTGCACAATAGCCAAAGACGTCTCAGACATAAGTTTGGGATTCTGATTTGAGGACCCACGAGCAGAGGTTATTACCTTACTTAAGTTAAATCGTAGTAATCGATTCTTTTGTTCAGCTGTGCAACATAATGCAAATAAAGCGTGTTAGTTTGACAGCCATAAAGGGCATCATGAGGGTTTAAACGTTTCGGAAGTCCTTTAAAAAGGTTATGACATGGTTATCCGTTTTCTTCACTTCATTCCACTTATGTTCCCACATTACTGTGACTTGTAAATTATGAACTTCTTGCAAGTTTTTTTTTTTTTCCCATCGATTTTTGACAGACTAGTTTGAGGACCAAAGCTAGTTTGAGATAAGTTAAGAGGATGCGCGGTCATGGAAGGAAAACACTTTTCAAACCTGTGATGAAAACCAACCTAGAAACTCAAAAGCCTTTCGTGTCTGACCCACTTCACAATAACCATCTACAAAAAAGTTATCGAACCTTACTTCACCCTCCTTCAAAGCATGCCGAATGCGTGACTGAGAGATAGTTAAGTCACTGAATTGACGATGTTGAGAAAGACTTTTGCCTATTGATGTAAATGTCAAGCGGCGGAATTGCTAGAGTACTTTTAGAAAGAAACATGGTCCTAAATATTTTCATACAGACAGAAGCGATTGTTATGCATTTAAAAGGGTCAACCTTTGTACTTTGGAGAATTTCATTTCTGAAAGCTAAACACCCTTTTCTCAAAATGTTGACGTCATTTACACAGTATTCAGCTATCTATATCCTAAAAAAGACTTTGTCAGATACCGTTGCATACCACTTAAAAAACTCTTCTCTATCTTTAGGCATCATGCTATCCACAATCGTAAAATTTAGGCTCAGGATAAGGACCTATATAGTTTTGGTGGTCTAAGGTGTTTCGTAAATTTGGAAATGGCCCCACGATGCTTTAAATTCTGTAATAGTGGTTGTCGTGCAAAAACAAGTACAGCGTATTTTCATGGGGTGTCTTGCTGGTTTGAAAAAAGAGTATCCGGCCTTATTTTTTACAATTCAAAGATGTGTATCAAATTTTGATACATCAGCGAAGGTTACCGCTGTGTCTTCAGTTAACCCAACATCATACTGGATTTGCTTAGCGATCTTTTCTATTTGAAAACTGCTTTTTCCATAATTCAAAAGTTGTATAACGCATAAAGCAAACCACATGTTGTCTTTGTTGTAAAAAATGTACAGATGTCTAATTTTTTTTCTGAACAACTTCTGAACTGAAGATTGAACGCATTTTTCCTGTACCACCGCGAGGTGGCCGAACTATTTGGATTACTAATTCAAAAGTATTGTCCAAAAAAAAAAAAACAACGCTTACTTTGAATTGCATTTTCAAGCATGATCAGAAAAGACTGCAAATCGATGGACCCATTGACTAATTGAATGCGGGATGACAAATTGAGCATATCACCGCTAATTTCAACAATGACAACATCCTTGGGCAAAATCATTTATTTTTGCCACATCTATCAAATTGTTATCAAAACTGTCAACATTAGCGATCAAGGAAAAAATCACTCTCCTTCTTATCTCAGTGTTATTGAATCTGTCACGAATAACTATCCTAATATTAGGATCTAACCCGTTACCGAATTGTGCATTTTGAACATTGGGACATGGTACATTCTCCTCTTTGACATCTGTTTGCACATTTTGAATTTTCAGTTAAAGAGTTTTGTAAAATGTTGACGGGGGATTGAATAGGTTAACCAGATTGTAATTTAACATTATAAGACCTTAATTAGGATCATTAAACAATTCTAGAGGAGGTAATGGTTCTTGAGATTTTTCTGGAGATGTGACGTTACTGATGCGATATTGAGGAGATAAGGTCAATGTTGCGTTCAAACGATTGACCGCTTCAATTAAATCCGGGTTTAACTGTGTAGATGACGGTTGATCATTTAGGCTATTTTGCAACATTAACAAATTACAATTTAATAAAAAAAATATGTCCTGTTGCGTTGTTGGTGTATTGGGCGCAAAACCTGGAGTTTTAACTGGAAATTTTGCTTTGACTAGCAACATGGTGGGGTGATGTTGAATTTTCATTTAATTGTTTGATTACAGCAGATTAGAAAGCTTTCAGGGCTGTGTACTTATTATCAGTCCTGATTATTTTATACAACAAACATTAACGGAGAGATTGTTTTATAGAAAAAATTTGCAAGGAACATCGCTAGTCACACTGGTGCCAGTGCATACTAACGAAATCACTGCTGTAAAGTAAAACAACAACAACAACAAAAAAAAAACAAATAAACCAGCACTTTACCTTTGAGAAGAATCGCGACAGAGTGGAGTTTCTGGTTAAGGCAGAGTGTGTGTGTGTGTGTGTGTGTGTGTGCGAAGCCGGGAGTAGAAGGGCGTGGGACGGGGGCTGTAAAGGCGAGTGTGTGTTGCTGAGAGTGGTGCACGGTGTCAAATTACACTTAGGAGACAACAACTTTCTTAATGACTTAAACGTGTGTAAACACTTAAGACACAGTTACTCATAATTACCCTTCCATATGTCACAATTGACCTTTAGCTGTCAAAAATGAAATATAGTAATCGGAATATAAATACTCACATCACCTTTGACATGACCTTTTGCATGACCTTTGACCAATCAAGCAATCAATTAAACTTTTGACATTTTCACCAAGGTCTATCTCTCTCTTATCTGTATTATTATTTGAACTTCATGTTCATGCTTTACAGATTATTCTAAATGTATATCCATCATAAATATGGGCACAAATTAAGATTAAATAATTCCTTTTGCTAAAATGAGATTGTTTGCTTCCTGCATGATGGTGATCACGCCCCTCTATGAAATTAATCAATTAAGCCAAATAATTCATGTTATTTATTTTAATGATTTTACGTACAAGGATTTAGTAACATAACTTTGAATGTTAACTTATTACGACAACAAAGACATGCAGTTAAGGTTTTACTATCCAAATTAACCTGATTTCACCTCATATTATATTTATTGTGGGTCTCTAATAAATGTAGGTTATTTAGGAGTTCTATCCAGTTCAATGCAGGATGGATTTTAGGAATAAAATACTAATGTTAAGTAAAGCAGGCATTTTATTCTATACACTAAAATTAATTATTTAGCATAAAACTGAACTATGAATTTTTAATTACAATTCAATTCTTGGTGACTTATACATAGAATAACATTACATACATCATTACAGATAATACACCATCACCATTAAATCTTATAAATTAGTAAATAGTTGGATGAGTATAATATTACACATTGGGATATTACAGAATTAGTATAACCATATTACTGTAATGAAAGCCTAAGCTTAGAAAGATCACTGAAGTAATCCTAATTGTCTACATAGCTCAATGCTTTCTCAAAGTACTCTATGGCTTGTTGTTTTTCTTCTTTTTCCTTATAAACGATTCCAAGTATTCCAAAGGCTTCTTTATCTTGTGGGTTGTTCTTAATTCTTCTCTTTGCAATCTTTTCTAGGTTTTCAGCACCCCTCTTCCCTTCATATGAATTTGGATTTATCTTCAGACATTCAATGTAGTGTTTGAGGGCAACAGGCTTGCTGGAATTCTGCATAATGCAGAAGAACAGACTGGTAATTATCTCTTATCGTTTTAGCTGCCTTAAATGCATTCTGGAACATTTGTTCTGCTTTAGACACATCCCCACTCTGTCCATACTGGAGGGCCAGTTCACTCATAGCAATAACAAAGCAGGGATTCAATTCAACTGCTGTCTCCAAGTGGTTGATGCATTGCTCTTGAGCATGCAAAATTTCTCCACTTTCTAGGTGTTGCTTTCCTGATTTTTTCAGATTTGTGATCTTTTTCTTATAGCAAAGTGCCAGCTGATGATGTATAAAAGCTTTGCTGGACACTTTCTCTAATGTTTTCGTTAGCAGGGCAATGGACCTATCCACACTGCCTTGATCCCGGAAATACTTCCCAACATATCGTAGCACATGAGGGTGTTCTGGTGACCGCTCTAAGGCTTTCTCTACAAGGCTCTCTGCCTCCTTGTACTCCCTTTGTCCTAACAACCTTATAGCAAGATATACCCTAAGAACATCATCATCTGGTTTAGTGTCTATGGCCCGTCTAAGTTGATTAATTGCAGTTGAATTTGTTGTATCTTGGAATGTAGGCTCTGTCCGATGAAGAACAATTGCAAGGCCGGTATTCCATTCACTGTCATCAGGGTCCAGTTTCAGGGCCTCGCTGAAGCAAACTTTAGCCATGTCATAATATCTGCGGGAAAATTTAAGGAAGGTCCACCCTTTCTCTCCAAGCACTTCAGCATATGGAGCAATGGGATATTTCTCTTTAATCTCACTTAGTTTATTTAGGTAGCTTTCACACTCTGCAAAACGATCCATGCGATAATGCAACCATGCAAGGTCTCCATAGGCAACAACAAGGAGCTTGTCACAGTCATTTCCATGAGACTTCGTGAGCTCCGTGAGCTCTACAGATCTCTCAAAGTAGCTAAGTGCCTCAGTATTGGAGCCTAGGAGAAACTTTACAAATCCCATATAGTTGTATGTACGTGCAATTCCTGTCTCTCCACCAATATTCAGGTTAAGCTGTTCTTCTAGCCTGGTCAGAAGATCTTTGAGATCTGTATCATATTCATTTAGAGCCCAAGTGAAATGGCATTCCAGCTGAAGAAGTCTGGCTTTTAAATTTGTTTCTTGGTGTGAACTGGTAAAGAAAGAAATAACTGAGTCATATGCATGAATAAAACTAATTGTATGTTTGTTGTTTTACTTTTCAAATGTGTAGTAAATGCTTTATATTTTTATAGTATGTTTAAAGCATTTGTCTAACTCTTTAATTGTACAAGAGTGGTCCTTGAGGTCAAGTAATACAGTATATCTCACATTATTTGTTTTTCATATTATTTAATAGTTACAGAATAAAGACATAAAATGGACCATAAGGTTAACAGTCTATTGCCAAGGACAGATAAATTTTAATATAGTTTAGGTATCCAGGCAGAATTACAACACTTACCTCATTCTGTTTAATCTCCGTATACCTACTGTATATCACAATGTGGAAACAGATGCAGGAGACAACACTGACACACACACACACACACAAATGTATATATATATATATATTTATACTTCATTACTCCGCCCACAGGGTCAGAAATAGAAATCGAAACTATTTACTTGTAAATTTTACATGAAACGCAATTAAGAAAACATTCCATTGTGTATGAAGCAAACCACGAGGAAGTGTTAACTTTCGTTTTCTACATTCACAGCAGTGTGCTAACATTCACTTTCCCTACAGTCATTCTATCTATTAATCATACAGGCACCATATTATACAACCTTTTAAACTGATTTATAATAACTCAAATAGTGTTGTTTTATCCTAGCACGAACATATAGAGCTTTATATCATGTTTTAAAAAAAAGCACAGGAAAAATGTAAAAACCAACACTAAGAAGTGGAAATGTTGTAAGACTAAACAAGGCAACATAAAGCAGAAGAAAAGAAAAGAAAAATGTGAATATTATAATGAAAAAATCATAATGTTGTAATTAATATAATATTTAGTTACAATATCTCTGTCATTCTGTGTGTGTGTGTGTGTGTGTGTGTGTGTGTGTGTGTGTGTTTGTGTCACTCCTGCATTTGAGTGTTTGTCGACAACCTGCACCACTAGCCTACCTAGCTGCTACTCGTAAATGAACAGTAAATGAACCTCTGTCTTCCCTACATAAATGTCCCTCCATCCACTCTGCCAACATTTCGGCTACTTCTTACTGGACTCATAGCTATTCTGAAGCCTTCCTTAATCTGCTGAGTCACGTCTCTCACCACCTCCTCCCCGCCTCTGAATCAATTTTAATAGCTACTCCTTCTTTATCTGTGTAACTAACTTTATTGTTACTCTGTTGTATACTACCTTGTGTTGCTCTGGCAGCCTAAGCACTCTGGACTGCCTCTGCACTGTAGCTAGATGTTGATGGCCCTACACCAGCAGCTGCAAATTAACGTGTGGTGGTGGCAAACATTTCTGTAATTTTCGCACATTTTGCTGCTTACACTTGTAGGCTTTTGCATTTTTTCTGCTTCTCTGGTTTATCCATTCTTATAGACAGGCTCATCTCAAACTCCAGTCGAACTCTAAATAGCAGATTTTGTCAAGGGGAGATGAGGGCTGGCCAGGAGGCAGACAGGGCGTGGCCTGAGATTTCATTGGACTAGCTCAATGTCCTTTAAGACAGTCAACCAGGAGTCACGTGATGCTTCCAACCTAAGTGGCACAGTCTCGCTAAGCCTTCGCTCAAATCATTCAGCAGATCAGCCTGGTACGCCTGCAAAACCGCCATGGTGTGCAAGGAAGTGCCGGCCTGACCTGCTGCTTAAAACGCCTTCCCTACCAGGTTAGAAGAAGTTCTACACGGCTTGGAGGGAAGAGTTGGCTTCTTTAATGAGGTTGATGTTCCAGGAGAGAGATAGCCCGCAAGCGTCTCTTCTATCTGGGGCATCACCACATAACCTTGTGCTTTTGCATTAACGATGTTTGAATAGAACGAAGTCGATGGTACAAAAATACGGGCTGAGAAAGGTTTATTCCAAGAACGTGATAATTCGTTATGGAGGTCATCAAAAAAGGGAAGAGAGCGGCGTTGTGGCGCCCTCTCCTGGCCACCTGACAGGAATCTGTCGTCTAATTTTGATTGTTTTGGGTGAGCTTGCTCCTGTGGCCAATTAATGTGCAGTCGTTCGAATGCATGTGTTATAGCTTCAAGCAACTCCTCATACTCTCTCTCATCTTTAGAGGAGCGTTCTAAGGTAGCTACTTCCATTTCTACAGAAGCAGGAGAACGAATCTCTTCAAAGACCCAACAAAGTAGAAAGACACTGTTGTGAAAAAATCCTCAAATGAGTCAGGCTTTGCTTACAGAAGATTACGACCTTTATTATCATGCAATAACGGCCGGAGCTGCATCATGGACACAACTGAATCTCTGGTCCGTTTCCACCATTATATATGCAGGGCTCGCTGTACATCCCTCCAACATCTGTTTCCCATTAGGGGCCCTCTTTAGCTCACAATGAAGATACCCCAATGTAAAGCTCTGGTATCCTATGCACGTGCACACAGAGAAGCCTATGTCTCAGCTTCGCATGCACATCCCCGATTATATACAGATATGGTACCTTCTACCCCCCAAAAGTAAGTAAAATCAAATAAAATTAAATAAAAAATTTTCCCATAGCACTTAGAGACAACACACCCCAGTCACATTAATAAGCCACTCGACTTCTTGGAAAGAAAGCTCTAGATAAGTGACAAAGTAAGTCTGCACGCGTGTTTTATCTGTTTTGAACTTGGTGTTATTTGATCTTATTGGTTTAGAAATTGATTTCAATAAATAGTAAACTTTGCTGATTTCGGTATCATTTTGTTGACAAGTGGGGCTTGAAAATTCGCTCACCCCCTTAATTCGGGCATGACAGAAAATGTTTGAGAACCACTGGGTTAAGGAATAGAAACTGAAAATATTTACTTGTAAATTTTTTATGTCATTAAGAAAACAGTGTATTGTGTATTAAACAAATCCAAAAGTGAAACTTTTACCTTTTGTTTTATCCATCTACAGCAGTGTGTTACTATTCACTTTCATTTTAGTCCCTATATTTTTTATGTACATCTGTCACAAAAGCATTTGCATATAATCTCAAACAGTATGGCTTTGTATCCCAGCCTCAATTAATGATGCTTTTACAGTATATTAGGTTAAAATAAAAATAACACAGGAAGTCCTAATTTGCTAAATGTTTTTAAAAGTATATACAAGTTATGTATATACTGTAGGTATGTTCCGATTAAAATACCTTGCCTTTAACCACATTTTACACTTTACTTAAATTTCTGATGTGACAAAAAATAATCACTTACAGTATTGAGAAACTATAGAGCACCTATTTTAGTACCTTTCTTAGTGTTATTAGATTTTTTAACAAGAAATTCTAGTAAAGAATAAGTAATACTAGTTAATGAAAAATGTTTTAAAAAATCTATATATGTGAAAACCAACACTAAGAATGCAAATGATATAGGGCAAGAAGAAAAAAAAGAAAAGAGGGGAAAAAACATGATTATTGGAATGCAAAATCGTGAAGTTATAATTCAAGTTAAAAATATTTAGTTATAATCCTTAAAATAAAATATTTAGTTATAATCTATCACGCTTTCTCTGTGTGTATAATATAGCTATGTCTTAAGTGAATGTTTCAATGAAGGTTTACAGATAAGTATGGGTTGAGGAGTACTGCCATATTATTAGGGGCGGTCCTCTAAAGTAAATATATAATATATTTATTTTTTAAAGCCTACAATTTCTTTTTAAATGACTTAACTCATTGTGATTGTCTTACGTGATTCAGGAAATTTGCCCGACATTTAGATATATTGATGTATAAAATAAGTAAAGTAATTTTCTATATATAAAAATAAAGAAAAAAAGCGAGGAATTAGTCACTGACAAACACATTAAGCTTTAAACGCTTGATTATGTAATGTGCTTCATGGTCGAAATACAAACTTAGGGAGGCTATGGGTGTGTATTTCAAGAGAAACAGCATCTTATTACAGAAGGAATGGGTGAGACTACTGGGCTCAAAATGAAAGTAAAAATGTACCTACACATAAAAAATAAGTTAATACAGTATGATGATTGGATCTAGGACTTCAGTGTAGATGGCGGTTTAAATGGCTTAAAAAAAAAAAAAGTTAAAAAGTTGTGTTCACCATTTGGGAGTAAACTGATTTTTGTCTGGTTGAGCTGTCAGTACAGACAAACACCATTCATATGAAAGTACTTCTTTACACAAAATGCTTTTAGATTACTGTAACGAATTCGACCCTATGTGCACGGGTGGCACCATGAAGCAGGATATTTCTATAAGCACGAGCCCCGTCTAACTGGTCGCAGTGGTGGTGTCGCCACTATCTACAATGATATACTCACTATTACTCAGAAAATAAGTGATATTATAATAATAATAATATAATATAGTGATCTTACCTCAAAGTGATGATATCACAGATCATTACCTCCTGATATATACTCTACCCGTAGAACAAATTAGCTGTGTCTCCCCACGTTATCAATTTGTTCGAAATATGAATTCGACTACTAAAGACAAATTCACAAGTAATCTGCCGGATCTGTCCCAATTTCTTATTAGACCTCTAAATGCAGATAATCTAGATAAAGTGACTAGCAGCATGGGCACTATTTTTACCAGTACATTAGACACTGTTGCTCCCATCAGATTAAAAAAAGTCAGAGATAAAACACTTGCACCGTGGTACAACAGTCATACTCGCGCCCTAAAGAGAGCAACCCGTAACCTCGAGCGAAAATGGAGGAAAACTAAATTAAAAGTTTTTAGAATTGCGTATAAAGACAGTATGTGCAGCTATAGACAGGCTCTAAAAACTGCTAGGACGGAGCATCTTAGCCAACTGATAGCAAGAAACCAAAACAATCCCAGGTTCTTATTTAGTACAGTGGCTCGCCTAACAAAACCTAAGATGCCCGCAGAGAGTATCCCATCACAGTTTAGAAGTGAAGACTTTATGGACTTCTTTAATGAAAAATTCAATAGTATCAGGAAGAAAATAACGGAGTTTGAACCTCTTATAGTATCTCACGATCCAGTTCAGCCTATAGCTTCACATTTAGATTTTCAGTGCTTTACAGGTATAGGACATGAAGAGCTGTATAAACTTATCACCTCAGCTAAATCAACAACGTGCCTGTTAGACCCAATCCCAACCAGATTTTTTAAAGAAGTGATGCCTACGGTTGGAGAGCCACTTCTAAACATTATTAATTCTTCATTATATCTGGGTCACGTCCCTGAACCTTTCAAGTTGGCAGTTATTTAGCCGCTTCTTAAAAAATCTAATTTGGACGGGAATGAAATAACAAATTACAGACCGATTTCAAACCTTCCGATCATATAAAAAATATTAGAAAAAGTAGTATTAGCTCAAATATGCACATTCTTGCAGGAAAACAACATCCTTAAAGAATTTCAGTCAGGTTTTAGGCCCCATCATAGTACAAAAACTGCACTAGTTAAGATCTAGCTTCAGACCAAGGCTGCATCTCAATACTAGTCTTACTTGATCTTAGTGCTGCATTCGACACTATACATCATAATATTCTCATAGGTTGCCTACAAAATCATAGAGGTATTCAGGGGCAGGCATTAAAATGGTTTAGATCATACCTGTCTGATCAAAACCATTTTGTAGATCTGAATGGAGAACCGTCAGGTGTAATGCCAGTGAAATATGGGGTCCCACAAGGGTCAGTTTTAGGACCTCTGCTGTTCTCAATATACATGCTTCCCTTGGGTAACATCATTAGAAGACATGGGATTAGTTTCCATTGGTATGCTGATGATACCCAATTATATATCTCAACAAAACCAGACGAAATACCCAAGTTGTCTAGATTAACTGAGTGTGTCCAGGACATAAAAGATTGGATGACCAATAACTTTCTTGTACTAAATTCAGATAAGATGGAGATATTACTTATCGGCCCAAAAAACAGCACATAACAGCTTTCACAATTCAGCCTGCGTTTAGAAGGATGTACTGTTACTACCAGCTCGACAGTAAAAGACCTGGGCGTAATATTAGACAGTAACTTGTCCTTTGAAAATCATATTTGCAATATCACAAAAAAACAGCCTTTTTCCATCTTAGAAATATTGCCAAACTTAGGAGCATCTTATCCGTATCTGATGCAGAAAAGCTAGTTCATGCATTCATGACCTCCAGACTGGACTATTGTAATGCATTACTAGGTGGTTGTCCTGCATCCTTAATAAACAAGCTTCAGTTAGTCCAAAATGCAGCCGCCAGGGTTCTCACTAGATCAAGAAAATATGATCATATAACCCCAATATTATCATCCCTGCACTGGCTACCTGTTCAGTTTAGAATTAATTACAAAATAGTATTACTTACATACAAGACCTTAAATGGTTTACCTCTCACATACCTAACCAGTCTTCTGATACACTACAATCCACCACGCTCCTTAAGATCACAAAACTCCGAACTTCTGGTAGTTCCCAGAATTTCAAAATCTACTAAAGGGGGTAGGGCATTTTCATATTTAGCTCCAAAGCTTTAAAATAGCCTTCCAGGCAGTGTTCGGGGAGCAGACACGGTTTCCCAATTGAAAAGTAGACCCAAGACGCATCTCTTTAATCTGGCATACGCGTAACTCATCCCATAACCTCATACTCCAGTACACCTATCCTGAATGGCAACTACGCTAATTCTCTTCTCTAATCTGTTCTGTATATTTCGACCCATTCTGAGGCATCAGGAGATTGTGCCAGCTTCAGTACACAAAGGCCAACCCTGCGAGGTTTCTGAGGCATCCAGAGAAGGACCGGCTTCAGCTGGATTCAGCTTTATGATGGTTGGAGCTAGACATGCTGCTCCTGTGCTTGCGGTGACCCATTGATTGCGACCCATTGAGTTCCCTGATTGAGTCTGGTTCCTCTCAAGGTTTCTTCCTATTGCCATCTCAGGGAGTTTTTGCCTCCATCACCGTCATTCTTGGCTTGCTCATCAGAGACAATTCATTCATCATTCATTCATCTCATTATTATCTAGACACATTTTTCTCACACATACACACTTCCAAATATTTTCTTTTCTAAAAAAGATTCTTTCATTTTTGTGAAGCTGCTTTGAGACAATGACCATTGTTAAAAGCGCTATATAAATAAAATTTAATTAAATATAGCCAATATGTGTTTCTAAATTACTTAAAAAGGAAAACGTTGATATCTTTAATATTTTTAATTACCTGTTTAAATATTTAATGCACAAAAATGTCAACCTTACCCACATTATAAGTTGCCTGAAAATAAATGCATAGTCTAAACCAATGTTTGGTCATTCTTGTCCTGATACTTCAAAATGACTGAGCTTTTGTTGAAGAATGTATATTATACACTGTCAGACCCAGGGTCTTATGGCGGTGTTGAAAGTTTGGAGCTATCATTGAGAAAATAGGAAAAAGAGGTAATGATACTGAGATAAAAAATATTGGTTAGCAGAGCAGGATGCATACACTCTACATAAACCGCTATCTACAATGAAAAAAAACAAAGTTTTTGAAGTTCATAGCTAAACTACACTTCAGACCAGCTAAACATTCGTTCCGTCTGTAAAAATGATGGATAGGGGTTATATAGCTCCACAAGCCTATATTAAATACTGTACTACACGACCCAGGCCGGAAATGGATTGCCAGGGTACTACCGAACTCCCACCAACTAGCAGGTCTGCAGGAGGTCTGTTCAAGGGTCTTTTTTCAATGACGGTTCCGTTCATCAAAAGAGGATTCTCTATTGCTAAACTGCATTTAAAAACAGCTGCCAGGGGTTTTGTTAATGATGTAGTGAGCAACGTCATGACCAAGATGCAATTTTAGAATCAAGACGGATTGGGTCTTGCAATGATTGCACTTAAATAATCTAAAAGACCTCTGGGTCAACGTCACATGATTCCTAATAAAAGGCGCAAGGTAACTAAAATCAAGACCAGTGTGAAAAAGAAGCAGAGAGGTAGCAAGCCTCATCGAATTTCTTACAAAAGGAGGCAGGAGGGGGGTGAGGAGCTTTGGTTGCTGTAGCTTCTGCTTTACTTTCCAGTATATTTGGTATAGACAGGGTCAGCTGAGCGGTTTCCTGATCACCCAGCTTAACTAAATCTGTCCTTGACAAAATGTGTCGAATTGTCTCATCCAAGTTGTTTTCAACAGTTTTTCTTAGACTTTCATGTTCTGCGGTCATGTTTTAAGTTTGGCTAGCTGAAGTTTAGGAACTAAATACACTTAACCTGCCGTCTTCATGTCAACTGTTACGGAATGCAAATAAACTGCTTATAAAGGGAACAGCTACGCTGAGCAGAGGCAGAAGAAATCCTCCAGACTGATTAATAGCTTACCTTTTTGTTTCAACAGATGCTCTTTTATCTGCAAAAAGTTTGATGATTTTTTTTGTTTGTTTTTTCAAAGTCCGGTACTGTTTGGTCGTCACCGGTATGTTTCTTCAGAGGACGTTTAAAGCTACAGTAGTTCACATATACTCAATATGAGTTTGGTCGTACATCACGTAAAATAACCTTTGTCTTTCGGGACCCATATAATGACTAACAACGGTAGGGATTTTTTCAAATTAACTGACAGTTTTTCTGGTGCTTGTGCTTTCAGGTCAACAAATAAATACCCATAAGGTCTAGAAGTGGCATCTTGAAAACATTCTAAAAAATACTTAGTATGCTGTTCTGTAACATATCTCTAGGGTTTTTAAAAAGACCATGTTTTTGGTGTTCAGGTTGATTGTTCTACTTGTCTTGCCTTGAAAAAAGAGATTCTGAACCAAATAAATAACCTACAGGTTGAAATAATGCATGTATTTAGTAAAAGCCTTTTCTACTTCGTTGTTTTTACTTGCATAGAGCAAGGTTTTATAATATTGTAAGACAGTGTGGTCTAATAAGAAGATTCCTGTGTTCTGAGAACAGACCCCTCACTGTGCCTCCTCATGCCTTATGTGGTAACACCTTCTATATCCTGTATCCAGACGAGGATACATCCAAATGGCTCGTCTGCTAGAACCCTTTTGTTTAATCAGGAGATTGCAAATGCATCTCCTCTCACCTGTCTGTCTCCGGGTCCCTCTATGACTGACATGTTAATGACTGGTTCTTTTGATGTTCGGGACGTAACACTGTTTAAATGTGCTCTTTTTGAATAAACAGAGATCTTCAGAAATCATGCCTGCG
Organism: Clarias gariepinus; assembly: GCF_024256425.1. Taxonomy (NCBI): domain Eukaryota; kingdom Metazoa; phylum Chordata; class Actinopteri; order Siluriformes; family Clariidae; genus Clarias; species Clarias gariepinus. The sequence continues at coordinate 13,044,172 of NC_071113.1, forward strand.
TGTGTGTGTTTTTCTTTCCTGGTCGTTTGGGCCCGGACTGGTAAGTGTATCAAGGTGCAGCGGACACAACAAGAAATAACTTTTCATCTCCTACCTTAAAACTCTTAAAACAAAAAATCTGGGATTCCTTGAAGAAATTTTATATTTAAACAAATCATCTTACAGAGGTTGCCAACATGTGTAAAACAATGTTTTCAGGAACTAGCGGCATTACGTCTTCACAGCTTTCCAATAACATTTTAATAAAATAAGACTTTCCACTATTACTGAGTCCGCACACAATACAAGAAAAAGGCACTAGCATCCTTGCATCAAACCCGGAGACGTTCATGTTCGATCACGTTTTAAAACACAACGTCTCGGGTTACCCTGTTTTCTGAAAAAGCGGGAACGAGATACTGTGTGAAAACGCTATAGGAACGTTTCTTTGTTCCACTGGTTGTGAAGCATGTGTGTGGCAAACACGCCAAAACTTTGGCTTATATAACCTCGGTCAGGTGACATCATCTGATGAGGTGCACCTGCAGGTTATAAATAGGACTGAACCAGAAACATCCTCAGGCCAATTTCTGTCTGAAAGGACGTCCAGTCACCCCCGCAGTGCGGCGTTGGCGCGCAGCATCTCCTTCCCGCTTTTTAAGGGAACAGTGTTACAGCAAAGTAACACGAGACGTTCCCTTTCAAATTCTACTGCGTGAAATGCTATGGGAACAAGAATACCAACACCACCGCACTGCAAGTGTCTGGACCCCCAGGGTTGTGTAATGTGTGCACAATAGCCAAAGACGTCTCAGACATAAGTTTGGGATTCTGATTTGAGGACCCACGAGCAGAGGTTATTACCTTACTTAAGTTAAATCGTAGTAATCGATTCTTTTGCTCAGCTGTGCAACATAATGCAAATAAAGCGTGTTAGTTTGACAGCCATAAAGGGCATCATGAGGGTTTAAACGTTTCGGAAGTCCTTTAAAAAGGTTATGACATGGTTATCCGTTTTCTTCACTTCATTCCACTTATGTTCCCACATTACTGTGACTTGTAAATTATGAACTTCTTGCAAGTTTTTTTTTTTTTCCCATCGATTTTTGACAGACTAGTTTGAGGACCAAAGCTAGTTTGAGATAAGTTAAGAGGATGCGCGGTCATGGAAGGAAAACACTTTTCAAACCTGTGATGAAAACCAACCTAGAAACTCAAAAGCCTTTCGTGTCTGACCCACTTCACAATAACCATCTACAAAAAAGTTATCGAACCTTACTTCACCCTCCTTCAAAGCATGCCGAATGCGTGACTGAGAGATAGTTAAGTCACTGAATTGACGATGTTGAGAAAGACTTTTGCCTATTGATGTAAATGTCAAGCGGCGGAATTGCTAGAGTACTTTTAGAAAGAAACATGGTCCTAAATATTTTCATACAGACAGAAGCGATTGTTATGCATTTAAAAGGGTCAACCTTTGTACTTTGGAGAATTTCATTTCTGAAAGCTAAACACCCTTTTCTCAAAATGTTGACGTCATTTACACAGTATTCAGCTATCTATATCCTAAAAAAGACTTTGTCAGATACCGTTGCATACCACTTAAAAAACTCTTCTCTATCTTTAGGCATCATGCTATCCACAATCGTAAAATTTAGGCTCAGGATAAGGACCTATATAGTTTTGGTGGTCTAAGGTGTTTCGTAAATTTGGAAATGGCCCCACGATGCTTTAAATTCTGTAATAGTGGTTGTCGTGCAAAAACAAGTACAGCGTATTTTCATGGGGTGTCTTGCTGGTTTGAAAAAAGAGTATCCGGCCTTATTTTTTACAATTCAAAGATGTGTATCAAATTTTGATACATCAGCGAAGGTTACCGCTGTGTCTTCAGTTAACCCAACATCATACTGGATTTGCTTAGCGATCTTTTCTATTTGAAAACTGCTTTTTCCATAATTCAAAAGTTGTATAACGCATAAAGCAAACCACATGTTGTCTTTGTTGTAAAAAATGTACAGATGTCTAATTTTTTTTCTGAACAACTTCTGAACTGAAGATTGAACGCATTTTTCCTGTACCACCGCGAGGTGGCCGAACTATTTGGATTACTAATTCAAAAGTATTGTCCAAAAAAAAAAAAACAACGCTTACTTTGAATTGCATTTTCAAGCATGATCAGAAAAGACTGCAAATCGATGGACCCATTGACTAATTGAATGCGGGATGACAAATTGAGCATATCACCGCTAATTTCAACAATGACAACATCCTTGGGCAAAATCATTTATTTTTGCCACATCTATCAAATTGTTATCAAAACTGTCAACATTAGCGATCAAGGAAAAAATCACTCTCCTTCTTATCTCAGTGTTATTGAATCTGTCACGAATAACTATCCTAATATTAGGATCTAACCCGTTACCGAATTGTGCATTTTGAACATTGGGACATGGTACATTCTCCTCTTTGACATCTGTTTGCACATTTTGAATTTTCAGTTAAAGAGTTTTGTAAAATGTTGACGGGGGATTGAATAGGTTAACCAGATTGTAATTTAACATTATAAGACCTTAATTAGGATCATTAAACAATTCTAGAGGAGGTAATGGTTCTTGAGATTTTTCTGGAGATGTGACGTTACTGATGCGATATTGAGGAGATAAGGTCAATGTTGCGTTCAAACGATTGACCGCTTCAATTAAATCCGGGTTTAACTGTGTAGATGACGGTTGATCATTTAGGCTATTTTGCAACATTAACAAATTACAATTTAATAAAAAAAATATGTCCTGTTGCGTTGTTGGTGTATTGGGCGCAAAACCTGGAGTTTTAACTGGAAATTTTGCTTTGACTAGCAACATGGTGGGGTGATGTTGAATTTTCATTTAATTGTTTGATTACAGCAGATTAGAAAGCTTTCAGGGCTGTGTACTTATTATCAGTCCTGATTATTTTATACAACAAACATTAACGGAGAGATTGTTTTATAGAAAAAATTTGCAAGGAACATCGCTAGTCACACTGGTGCCAGTGCATACTAACGAAATCACTGCTGTAAAGTAAAACAACAACAACAACAAAAAAAAAACAAATAAACCAGCACTTTACCTTTGAGAAGAATCGCGACAGAGTGGAGTTTCTGGTTAAGGCAGAGTGTGTGTGTGTGTGTGTGTGTGTGTGCGAAGCCGGGAGTAGAAGGGCGTGGGACGGGGGCTGTAAAGGCGAGTGTGTGTTGCTGAGAGTGGTGCACGGTGTCAAATTACACTTAGGAGACAACAACTTTCTTAATGACTTAAACGTGTGTAAACACTTAAGACACAGTTACTCATAATTACCCTTCCATATGTCACAATTGACCTTTAGCTGTCAAAAATGAAATATAGTAATCGGAATATAAATACTCACATCACCTTTGACATGACCTTTTGCATGACCTTTGACCAATCAAGCAATCAATTAAACTTTTGACATTTTCACCAAGGTCTATCTCTCTCTTATCTGTATTATTATTTGAACTTCATGTTCATGCTTTACAGATTATTCTAAATGTATATCCATCATAAATATGGGCACAAATTAAGATTAAATAATTCCTTTTGCTAAAATGAGATTGTTTGCTTCCTGCATGATGGTGATCACGCCCCTCTATGAAATTAATCAATTAAGCCAAATAATTCATGTTATTTATTTTAATGATTTTACGTACAAGGATTTAGTAACATAACTTTGAATGTTAACTTATTACGACAACAAAGACATGCAGTTAAGGTTTTACTATCCAAATTAACCTGATTTCACCTCATATTATATTTATTGTGGGTCTCTAATAAATGTAGGTTATTTAGGAGTTCTATCCAGTTCAATGCAGGATGGATTTTAGGAATAAAATACTAATGTTAAGTAAAGCAGGCATTTTATTCTATACACTAAAATTAATTATTTAGCATAAAACTGAACTATGAATTTTTAATTACAATTCAATTCTTGGTGACTTATACATAGAATAACATTACATACATCATAAAAGATAATACACCATCACCATTAAATCTTATAAATTAGTAAATAGTTGGATGAGTATAATATTACACATTGGGATATTACAGAATTAGTATAACCATATTACTGTAATGAAAGCCTAAGCTTAGAAAGATCACTGAAGTAATCCTAATTGTCTACATAGCTCAATGCTTTCTCAAAGTACTCTATGGCTTGTTGTTTTTCTTCTTTTTCCTTATAAACGATTCCAAGTATTCCAAAGGCTTCTTTATCTTGTGGGTTGTTCTTAATTCTTCTCTTTGCAATCTTTTCTAGGTTTTCAGCACCCCTCTTCCCTTCATATGAATTTGGATTTATCTTCAGACATTCAATGTAGTGTTTGAGGGCAACAGGCTTGCTGGAATTCTGCATAATGCAGAAGAACAGACTGGTAATTATCTCTTATCGTTTTAGCTGCCTTAAATGCATTCTGGAACATTTGTTCTGCTTTAGACACATCCCCACTCTGTCCATACTGGAGGGCCAGTTCACTCATAGCAATAACAAAGCAGGGATTCAATTCAACTGCTGTCTCCAAGTGGTTGATGCATTGCTCTTGAGCATGCAAAATTTCTCCACTTTCTAGGTGTTGCTTTCCTGATTTTTTCAGATTTGTGATCTTTTTCTTATAGCAAAGTGCCAGCTGATGATGTATAAAAGCTTTGCTGGACACTTTCTCTAATGTTTTCGTTAGCAGGGCAATGGACCTATCCACACTGCCTTGATCCCGGAAATACTTCCCAACATATCGTAGCACATGAGGGTGTTCTGGTGACCGCTCTAAGGCTTTCTCTACAAGGCTCTCTGCCTCCTTGTACTCCCTTTGTCCTAACAACCTTATAGCAAGATATACCCTAAGAACATCATCATCTGGTTTAGTGTCTATGGCCCGTCTAAGTTGATTAATTGCAGTTGAATTTGTTGTATCTTGGAATGTAGGCTCTGTCCGATGAAGAACAATTGCAAGGCCGGTATTCCATTCACTGTCATCAGGGTCCAGTTTCAGGGCCTCGCTGAAGCAAACTTTAGCCATGTCATAATATCTGCGGGAAAATTTAAGGAAGGTCCACCCTTTCTCTCCAAGCACTTCAGCATATGGAGCAATGGGATATTTCTCTTTAATCTCACTTAGTTTATTTAGGTAGCTTTCACACTCTGCAAAACGATCCATGCGATAATGCAACCATGCAAGGTCTCCATAGGCAACAACAAGGAGCTTGTCACAGTCATTTCCATGAGACTTCGTGAGCTCCGTGAGCTCTACAGATCTCTCAAAGTAGCTAAGTGCCTCAGTATTGGAGCCTAGGAGAAACTTTACAAATCCCATATAGTTGTATGTACGTGCAATTCCTGTCTCTCCACCAATATTCAGGTTAAGCTGTTCTTCTAGCCTGGTCAGAAGATCTTTGAGATCTGTATCATATTCATTTAGAGCCCAAGTGAAATGGCATTCCAGCTGAAGAAGTCTGGCTTTTAAATTTGTTTCTTGGTGTGAACTGGTAAAGAAAGAAATAACTGAGTCATATGCATGAATAAAACTAATTGTATGTTTGTTGTTTTACTTTTCAAATGTGTAGTAAATGCTTTATATTTTTATAGTATGTTTAAAGCATTTGTCTAACTCTTTAATTGTACAAGAGTGGTCCTTGAGGTCAAGTAATACAGTATATCTCACATTATTTGTTTTTCATATTATTTAATAGTTACAGAATAAAGACATAAAATGGACCATAAGGTTAACAGTCTATTGCCAAGGACAGATAAATTTTAATATAGTTTAGGTATCCAGGCAGAATTACAACACTTACCTCATTCTGTTTAATCTCCGTATACCTACTGTATATCACAATGTGGAAACAGATGCAGGAGACAACACTGACACACACACACACACACAAATGTATATATATATATATATATATTTATACTTCATTACTCCGCCCACAGGGTCAGAAATAGAAATCGAAACTATTTACTTGTAAATTTTACATGAAACGCAATTAAGAAAACATTCCATTGTGTATGAAGCAAACCACGAGGAAGTGTTAACTTTCGTTTTCTACATTCACAGCAGTGTGCTAACATTCACTTTCCCTACAGTCATTCTATCTATTAATCATACAGGCACCATATAACCACATAACCTTTTATACTGATTTATAATAACTCAAATAGTGTTGTTTTATCCTAGCACGAACATATGGAGCTTTATATCATGTTTTAAAAAAAAGCACAGGAAAAATGTAAAAACCAACACTAAGAAGTGGAAATGTTGTAAGACTAAACAAGGCAACATAAAGCAGAAGAAAAGAAAAGAAAAATGTGAATATTATAATGAAAAAATCATAATGTTGTAATTAATATAATATTTAGTTACAATATCTCTGTCATTCTGTGTGTGTGTGTGTGTGTGTGTGTGTGTGTGTGTGTGTGTGTGTGTGTGTGTTTGTGTCACTCCTGCATTTGAGTGTTTGTCGACAACCTGCACCACTAGCCTACCTAGCTGCTACTCGTAAATGAACAGTAAATGAACCTCTGTCTTCCCTACATAAATGTCCCTCCCTCCACTCTGCCAACATTTCGGCTACTTCTTACTGGACTCATAGCTATTCTGAAGCCTTCCTTAATCTGCTGAGTCACGTCTCTCACCACCTCCTCCCCGCCTCTGAATCAATTTTAATAGCTACTCCTTCTTTATCTGTGTAACTAACTTTATTGTTACTCTGTTGTATACTACCTTGTGTTGCTCTGGCAGCCTAAGCACTCTGGACTGCCTCTGCACTGTAGCTAGATGTTGATGGCCCTACACCAGCAGCTGCAAATTAACGTGTGGTGGTGGCAAACATTTCTGTAATTTTCGCACATTTTGCTGCTTACACTTGTAGGCTTTTGCATTTTTTCTGCTTCTCTGGTTTATCCATTCTTATAGACAGGCTCATCTCAAACTCCAGTCGAACTCTAAATAGCAGATTTTGTCAAGGGGAGATGAGGGCTGGCCAGGAGGCAGACAGGGCGTGGCCTGAGATTTCATTGGACTAGCTCAATGTCCTTTAAGACAGTCAACCAGGAGTCACGTGATGCTTCCAACCTAAGTGGCACAGTCTCGCTAAGCCTTCGCTCAAATCATTCAGCAGATCAGCCTGGTACGCCTGCAAAACCGCCATGGTGTGCAAGGAAGTGCCGGCCTGACCTGCTGCTTAAAACGCCTTCCCTACCAGGTTAGAAGAAGTTCTACACGGCTTGGAGGGAAGAGTTGGCTTCTTTAATGAGGTTGATGTTCCAGGAGAGAGATAGCCCGCAAGCGTCTCTTCTATCTGGGGCATCACCACATAACCTTGTGCTTTTGCATTAACGATGTTCGAATAGAACGAAGTCGATGGTACAAAAATACGGGCTGAGAAAGGTTTATTCCAAGAACGTGATAATTCGTTATGGAGGTCATCAAAAAAGGGAAGAGAGCGGCGTTGTGGCGCCCTCTCCTGGCCACCTGACAGGAATCTGTCGTCTAATTTTGATTGTTTTGGGTGAGCTTGCTCCTGTGGCCAATTAATGTGCAGTCGTTCGAATGCATGTGTTATAGCTTCAAGCAACTCCTCATACTCTCTCTCATCTTTAGAGGAGCGTTCTAAGGTAGCTACTTCCATTTCTACAGAAGCAGGAGAACGAATCTCTTCAAAGACCCAACAAAGTAGAAAGACACTGTTGTGAAAAAATCCTCAAATGAGTCAGGCTTTGCTTACAGAAGATTACGACCTTTATTATCATGCAATAACGGCCGGAGCTGCATCATGGACACAACTGAATCTCTGGTCCGTTTCCACCATTATATATGCAGGGCTCGCTGTACATCCCTCCAACATCTGTTTCCCATTAGGGGCCCTCTTTAGCTCACAATGAAGATACCCCAATGTAAAGCTCTGGTATCCTATGCACGTGCACACAGAGAAGCCTATGTCTCAGCTTCGCATGCACATCCCCGATTATATACAGATATGGTACCTTCTACCCCCCAAAAGTAAGTAAAATCAAATAAAATTAAATAAAAAATTTTCCCATAGCACTTAGAGACAACACACCCCAGTCACGTTAATAAGCCACTCGACTTCTTGGAAAGAAAGCTCTAGATAAGTGACAAAGTAAGTCTGCACGCGTGTTTTATCTGTTTTGAACTTGGTGTTATTTGATCTTATTGGTTTAGAAATTGATTTCAATAAATAGTAAACTTTGCTGATTTCGGTATCATTTTGTTGACAAGTGGGGCTTGAAAATTCGCTCACCCCCTTAATTCGGGCATGACAGAAAATGTTTGAGAACCACTGGGTTAAGGAATAGAAACTGAAAATATTTACTTGTAAATTTTTTATGTCATTAAGAAAACAGTGTATTGTGTATTAAACAAATCCAAAAGTGAAACTTTTACCTTTTGTTTTATCCATCTACAGCAGTGTGTTACTATTCACTTTCATTTTAGTCCCTATATTTTTTATGTACATCTGTCACAAAAGCATTTGCATATAATCTCAAACAGTATGGCTTTGTATCCCAGCCTCAATTAATGATGCTTTTACAGTATATTAGGTTAAAATAAAAATAACACAGGAAGTCCTAATTTGCTAAATGTTTTTAAAAGTATATACAAGTTATGTATATACTGTAGGTATGTTCCGATTAAAATACCTTGCCTTCAACCACATTTTACACTTTACTTAAATTTCTGATGTGACAAAAAATAATCACTTACAGTATTGAGAAACTATAGAGCACCTATTTTAGTACCTTTCTTAGTGTTATTAGATTTTTTAACAAGAAATTCTAGTAAAGAATAAGTAATACTAGTTAATGAAAAATGTTTTAAAAAATCTATATATGTGAAAACCAACACTAAGAATGCAAATGATATAGGGCAAGAAGAAAAAAAAGAAAAGAGGGGAAAAAACATGATTATTGGAATGCAAAATCGTGAAGTTATAATTCAAGTTAAAAATATTTAGTTATAATCCTTAAAATAAAATATTTAGTTATAATCTATCACGCTTTCTCTGTGTGTATAATATAGCTATGTCTTAAGTGAATGTTTCAATGAAGGTTTACAGATAAGTATGGGTTGAGGAGTACTGCCATATTATTAGGGGCGGTCCTCTAAAGTAAATATATAATATATTTATTTTTTAAAGCCTACAATTTCTTTTTAAATGACTTAACTCATTGTGATTGTCTTACGTGATTCAGGAAATTTGCCCGACATTTAGATATATTGATGTATAAAATAAGTAAAGTAATTTTCTATATATAAAAATAAAGAAAAAAAGCGAGGAATTAGTCACTGACAAACACATTAAGCTTTAAACGCTTGATTATGTAATGTGCTTCATGGTCGAAATACAAACTTAGGGAGGCTATGGGTGTGTATTTCAAGAGAAACAGCATCTTATTACAGAAGGAATGGGTGAGACTACTGGGCTCAAAATGAAAGTAAAAATGTACCTACACATAAAAAATAAGTTGATACAGTATGATGATTGGATCTAGGACTTCAGTGTAGATGGCGGTTTAAATGGCTTAAAAAAAAAAAAAGTTAAAAAGTTGTGTTCACCATTTGGGAGTAAACTGATTTTTGTCTGGTTGAGCTGTCAGTACAGACAAACACCATTCATATGAAAGTACTTCTTTACACAAAATGCTTTTAGATTACTGTAACGAATTCGACCCTATGTGCACGGGTGGCACCATGAAGCATGGACACGAGGCGAGGTCTTACGGGAAAAAGGATAATTTATTTAGGAAAAATGGGGAAGGAAAGGGTTAAAAGGAGGGAGGATGGAAAGAAAGGGAAGGAAAGACTGTGCACGGGCAGGTCCTGGGGCAGTGCCTAGCTGGCATGCAGGCACACAGGTAGCGATAGGTTGCGGGGGGCAGAGTGGCAAAACAGAGCACGTGGAGGCAGCGCTTCTTCAACGGTTCTTCTCCGCTGTCGATGGCTGGCCTGGCCCATCCCAGCTCTCTCTGGGCACGGCCTCAGACAAAAGTCCTCGCTGACGTCCATCGGCTGGATGGCTTTCCCAGCTGGGATCAGGGGCCTTAACGCATTCCTCCTCGCGGCCTTATCCTCGTCGGCAGCGGGGCTGCGAAGATGGGCTCGGTGCGAACTGAAGGTGCCCTGGGAGTCTTTGGCGCCAAGATTAAAGGGCGGAATTACAGTGTCCATGGGCTGCTTCATATCGCCCCCACTCGCATAGGGAGCCTACGAAGTGAGCGAGGAGCAATAATAGATTGTGGTGCACGTCCATCACAGGCGCATGCTGTGACAATTACAAAGAATTAAGGCTCTTTTAATTAAGCGTGGGTTTAAATTCCCCCATGTTCATCCTGAGGAAAAAAAAAAAAAACTCTTTTCTTGTTTAAATTCAACAGTTTTCAACCCCAAGAGAAATTATTTTATGGTTTTAATATTTTAACTTCAGTACTATTTTGAAATACCAATATTGTATATTTTTTAAAAATATTTTTACTTTAATTATTCTAAAAATCTTAATTTAAATATTACCTGTTTGTCACAAAAGGGGTACAGAGGCACAGCAACCAAAAAGCAAAGATAACAGAAGTACAGTAATCCACACAACAGTAATTCAGCTAGAAATAAAAAAAAATCACTATAACACTACTAGAACACTGGGACTTAAATAATCCTCCTACTTAGAGAATTGAACTAAGACCCCTCCGAAACTATTGTAAATAATGAAATACCTTAGGAAGGTCAACTTCTAAATCCTTTAGCCATATAAAGAATCCAAAGAGCACACCCAGGGCACCACTAGGGGGGGACTCTGACAGCTATTTCCAGTTTTTAAGTCAATAGTGAAAAATCTATCTGCACTAAAGCAACATTAGCCATTTATGTTAATTTAGCATACTTTAAAATGATTACTTGAATTAGCTGTTAAAGTCATGAAGTTAACTATGCACTTTTTCACTTAAAAAATGCACATCAAATGAACAGTTAGCATACTTTTGAGGGTAACACCCCAATAGTAATATTTTACCTCATTATAATAGTATATATAGAGCGACAGAGACTCAGGCGTCACTATATTGCCAAAAGTATTCACTCACCCATTTAAATCATTGAATTTAGGTGTTCAGCAGAGTCAGCGGAAGTCGCCAACTTTCTGCAGCATCAATAGCTTTAGTTTGGAGTCAATAGCTACAGACCTCCAAACTGCATGTGGCCTTTAGATTAGCTCAAGAACAGTGTGTAGAGAGCGTCAATGGATTTCCATGGCCGAGCAGCTGTATCCGAGCCTTACATAACCAATTTCAATGCAAAGCATCGGATGCAGTGGTGTAAAGCACGCTGCTTCTGGACTCTAGAGGAATGGAGACATGTTGTCTGTATTGACAAATCCGCTTCTCTGGGTCTGGGTTTGGTGGTTGCCAGGAGAACGGTACTTGTCTGACTGCATTGTGACGAGTGTAAAGTTTGGTGGAGGGGGGATTATGATGAGGGCTTGCTTTTTAGGAGTTGGGATCGACCCCTTAGTTCCTGTGAAAGGAACTCTTAATGCTTCAGCATACCAAGATTCATTTTTGTGGAAACAGTTTGGAGATGGCCCCTGCATGCACAAAGCAAGGTCCATAAAGACATGGATGAGCAAGTTTGGTGTGGAAGAACTTGGCTTGCCTACACAAAGTCCTGACCTCAACCCGATAGAACACCCTTGGGAAGAAATAGAGCAGAGACTGTGAACCAGGCCCTCTCGTCCAAAATCAGTGTCTTAGTGTCTGACTTCCCAAATGTGCTTCTGGAGGAATGGTCAAAAATTCATATATACACACTCTTAAACCTTGTGGAAAGCCTTTACTGAAGAGCTGTTATAGCTGCAAGAGGGTGGGCGAACATCATATTATACCATATGGATTAAGAATTGGATGTTACCCAAGTTCATATGCATGTGAAGGCAGGTGAGAGAATAATTTTGGCATTATAGTATATTTAATTCTCTGCCTCTGGCTCAAAAAAATTTAACCCAAAATGCAAATGTGACCTAATTTTCTTGGACGTCATTCTAAGGAAGAATAACAAGAAAGACTTTTTCAACAAAGAGGTATTCAACAGTCAAGTCAGAAGTTTCATTGCACCTTTTTAAAGTTGTGACCAGTATGGTATTTCAGGGTTTTTTCTGATGTCAAAGGAATGGAGACTGAAAGAAAAGAAACCAAAAAGAAAAACAGAAACAGAAAAGTAGGGGAAGGAGGGAAAAAAGAAGTTTAAGGCATGGCCATGGAAAGAGAACGATACTAAGATAACAGTACAGGAGTACTCAAAAGGGAGGAGTCCTTTAAATTTTTTTAGGTTATATGACTATTTAATTTTTCATTTTATTTAAAATACACAATTACATTTTACTTTCACTGTTCTTGTACAGTATTTTAAAACGGTTCCAATGGACCTGACACACAACCATGGTTTGAAAAACTAAAACATCTTTACAACACATATAAACATCTGAGAGAGAGAGAGAGAGAGAGAGAGAGATATCTGGGTAAAAATGTCAAAAGTTTGATTGATTGCTTAAAGGTCAAAGGTCATGTGAAATGTGATGTGAAGATTTATATTACGATTACTATATTTCATTTTTGACAGGTAAAGGTCAAAGGTGACATATGGTAATTAAGAGTAGTTGTGTCTTTCCTTTGAAATCAAATGTTTACACATGTTTAAATCATTAAAAAAATTGTTGTCTCCTTTCCTGTGAAAGTAAATGTTTTTTACTTCTTTTCCAAGTGGGATATAGAAAACATTAATCTTATTTTGACAGCTAAAGGTCAAAGGTGACATATGGACGGGTCATTAAGAGTAGTTGTGACTTTCCTGTGAAAGTAAAAGTTTACACATGTATAAGTCATTAAGAAAATTAAACTTTTCTGTAAAAGTAAATGCTTGTTTAAATACTTGTTTCCCATGTAACAAAACGTCAATCTAATTTTGATGGCTCAAGTCAACATATGGAAGGGTCAATAAGGGTAGTTGTCTAAACAGTTGTTTACAACCACGCCTGCCAAGTCTTTTGACCAATTAGGTTAAAGTGCCCCTATTATGCCATTTTAAACCTTGCTAATATTGCTTAATGAGTCTCTTAAAACAGGTTTACATGTATGCAAGATAAAAAAAAACACTTTAGTTTTGTCCAAAAATAGATTTAATTTTAGAAAAGATGGTGTCGATTTTACTGTGTCAATTCGAGCCGGAGCCTGACGATGAAACGGTTAAAGTGGCACATCGACAAGAAACTGTTTCGTTAGCACGACTGGAGTAGGACGTTTCTCAGTGGTAAGTGTCATATGTTAATGTTAGATATTAGCATTATGCAAATATGTTACGTGGTGACATGGATCCGTAACAGAGAAAACTTAGATTTGCTAACGACTCGTTTAGGCGAATTTAAGCCGACTTTTTATTTTAATAAAAAAAAAACTTAACAAAAACTTCATTTATCGTGCTCTGTCAGCATCACAGATAGTGCAGATAGTTTATGTTCACATACAGTACAGCTACATGACACACTGCATGAAAGATAATATTTGAAAAAGCATAATAGGTGCACTTCAAAGTAACTGATACCACGTTACACACAGTTTCCTTTTAAATATGACAGCTCTGGCTAAGGAATAATGTGGATTTTTTTTATTGTTCAACTATGGCTGCTTGTCCAGGTGCACCAAAATGTCTAAGTCTACTTTGACAAGAATTTAAACATTTTCAGAGCATGAAAAGATTCAATATTGGGGATTCACGAATGGATGTAGTCGTCTCCACAGGACACATATCACATAGGACTACCTAATTTTTCTTAAAGAATGAGGTTTTGCTACATTGTCTTTTTTGGTGATGACTGGTTAAAAGTGAACAAACACAATGGTTGTGTGAGGTATGACCGAACAAGCTGGGAAAAGCTTTGATAATGCTTTAAACAAGTTGATGACTTTTTTCTACAGTTGGAAAAAAACAAAGAAACATCTGAAATAAAGCTACTGTAAGACTGGCTGATCTCTTCTGATCCACCCCCCAAGTTGAATGAGTCCATGACCAAAGTATTTTTTCTAATTAACTTCCTGTTGATGATGACGTGGTCTATCGACTAGAAAGGCTCAGATTTTACGGAAAATTGGGACTCTTTGTGTAATCTAAATAATGAATATCCTTTCCACACTTATGTTCACCGAGTTCTATGTGCTGTGTTTTCTAAACCTTTTGACTGCAAAACTAGTCAAGTCTTATGTATCTTAACCTATGTACCAGAAAAAAAAGTAATAAATCTACCTCTAAAGTTTGGACTTCTCAACATTAGATCCCTTGCGCCTAAAGCACTTATTGTTAATGAAATGATCTCAGATTATTGCCTTGACGTACTCTACCTCACCGAAACCTGCCTTAAACCAAATGAATATATTGGTCTGAATGAGTCTACTCCGTCAGGATATGTCTATAAGCACGAGCCCCGTCTAACTTATCGCAGTGGTGGTGTCGCCACTATCTACAATGATATACTCACTATTACTCAGAAAATAAGGCCCAGGTTTAACTCATTTGAAGTGCTCATCATTAATGTTGCACTCAATGAAATACATAATAAACCCGCGCTATATTTTACAATGGCCACCGTGTACAGACCCCCAGGGCCATATGTCGATTTTCCTAAAGAATTTGGAAATCTGCTATCAGACCTATTGGTTAACTCTGATTAAGTGTTGATAGTAAAAAATTTTAACATTCATGTAGATGATGCTAACGACACTTTAGCACTCGCATTTATGGATTTACTTAATTCCTTTGGGGTTAAACAAAATATAAATGGAGCAACTTACCGCTTTAATCATACACTAGATTTAATTATATCCCATGGTATAGATGTCTCTCATATAGTGATCTTACCTTAAAGTGATGATATCACAGATCATTACCTCCTGATATATACTCTACCCGTAGAACAAATTAGCTGTGTCTCCCCACGTTATCAATTTGTTAGAAATATGAATCCGACTACTAAAGAAAAAATTCACAAGTAATCTGCCGGATCTGTCCCAATTTCTTATTAGACCTCTAAATGCAGATAATCTCGATGAAGTGACTAGCAGCATGGGCACTATTTTTACCAGTACTGTACATTAGACACTGTTGCTCCCATCAGATTAAAAAAAGTCAAAGATAAAACACTTGCACCGTGGTACAGCAGTCATACTCGCGCCCTAAAGAGAGCAACCCGTAACCTCGAGCGAAAATGGAGGAAAACTAAATTAGAAGTTTTTAGAATTGCGTATAAAGACAGTATGTGCAGCTATAGACAGGCTCTAAAAACTGCTAGGACCGAGCATCTTAGCCAACTGATAGCAAGAAACCAAAACAATCCCAGGTTCTTATTTAGTACAGTGGCTCGCCTAACAAAACCTAAGATGCCCGCAGAGAGTATCCCATCACAGTTTAGAAGTGAAGACTTTATGGACTTCTTTAATGAAAAATTCAATAGTATCAGGAAGAAAATAACGGAGTTTCAACCTCTTATAGTATCTCACGATCCAGTTCAGCCTATAGCTTCACATTTAGATTTTCAGTGCTTTACAGGTATAGGACATGAAGAGCTGTATAAACTTATCACCTCAGCTAAATCAACAACGTGCCTGTTAGACCCAATCCCAACCAGATTTTTTAAAGAAGTGATGCTTACGGTTGGAGAGCCACTTCTAAACATTATTAATTCTTCATTATATCTGGGTCACGTCCCTGAACCTTTCAAGTTGGCAGTTATTTAGCCGCTTCTTAAAAAATCTAATTTGGACGGGAATGAAATAACAAATTACAGACCGATTTCAAACCTTCCGATCATATAAAAAATATTAGAAAAAGTAGTATTAGCTCAAATATGCACATTCTTGCAGGAAAACAACATCCTTAAAGAATTTCAGTCAGGTTTTAGGCCCCATCATAGTACAAAAACTGCACTAGTTAAGATCTAGCTTCAGACCAAGGCTGCATCTCAATACTAGTCTTACTTGATCTTAGTGCTGCATTCGACACTATACATCATAATATTCTCATAGGTTGCCTACAAAATCATAGAGGTATTCAGGGGCAGGCATTAAAATGGTTTAGATCATACCTGTCTGATCAAAACCATTTTGTAGATCTGAATGGAGAACCGTCAGGTGTAATGCCAGTGAAATATGGGGTCCCACAAGGGTCAGTTTTAGGACCTCTGCTGTTCTCAATATACATGCTTCCCTTGGGTAACATCATTAGAAGACATGGGATTAGTTTCCATTGGTATGCTGATGATACCCAATTATATATCTCAACAAAACCAGACGAAATACCCAAGTTGTCTAGATTAACTGAGTGTGTCCAGGACATAAAAGATTGGATGACCAATAACTTTCTTGTACTAAATTCAGATAAGATGGAGATATTACTTATCGGCCCAAAAAACAGCACATAACAGCTTTCACAATTCAGCCTGCGTTTAGAAGGATGTACTGTTACTACCAGCTCGACAGTAAAAGACCTGGGCGTAATATTAGACAGTAACTTGTCCTTTGAAAATCATATTTGCAATATCACAAAAAAACAGCCTTTTTCCATCTTAGAAATATTGCCAAACTTAGGAGCATCTTATCCGTATCTGATGCAGAAAAGCTAGTTCATGCATTCATGACCTCCAGACTGGACTATTGTAATGCATTACTAGGTGGTTGTCCTGCATCCTTAATAAACAAGCTTCAGTTAGTCCAAAATGCAGCCGCCAGGGTTCTCACTAGATCAAGAAAATATGATCATATAACCCCAATATTATCATCCCTGCACTGGCTACCTGTTCAGTTTAGAATTAATTACAAAATAGTATTACTTACATACAAGACCTTAAATGGTTTACCTCTCACATACCTAACCAGTCTTCTGATACACTACAATCCACCACGCTCCTTAAGATCACAAAACTCCGAACTTCTGGTAGTTCCCAGAATTTCAAAATCTACTAAAGGGGGTAGGGCATTTTCATATTTAGCTCCAAAGCTTTAAAATAGCCTTCCAGGCAGTGTTCGGGGAGCAGACACGGTTTCCCAATTGAAAAGTAGACTCAAGACGCATCTCTTTAATCTGGCATACGCGTAACTCATCCCATAACCTCATACTCCAGTACACCTATCCTGAATGGCAACTACGCTAATTCTCTTCTCTAATCTGTTCTGTATATTTCGACCCATTCTGAGGCATCAGGAGATTGTGCCAGCTTCAGTACACAAAGGCCAACCCTGCGAGGTTTCTGAGGCATCCAGAGAAGGACCGGCTTCAGCTGGATTCAGCTTTATGATGGTTGGAGCTAGACATGCTGCTCCTGTGCTTGCGGTGACCCATTGATTGCGACCCATTGAGTTCCCTGATTGAGTCTGGTTCCTCTCAAGGTTTCTTCCTATTGCCATCTCAGGGAGTTTTTGCCTTGCCACCATCACCGTCATTCTTGGCTTGCTTATCAGAGACAATTCATTCATCATTCATTCATCTCATTATTATCTAGACACATTTTTCTCACACATACACACTTCCAAATATTTTCTTTTCTAAAAAAGATTCTTTCATTTTTGTGAAGCTGCTTTGAGACAATGACCATTGTTAAAAGCGCTATATAAATAAAATTTAATTAAATATAGCCAATATGTGTTTCTAAATTACTTAAAAAGGAAAACGTTGATATCTTTAATATTTTTAATTACCTGTTTAAATATTTAATGCACAAAAATGTAAACCTTACCCACATTATAAGTTGCCTGAAAATAAATGCATAGTCTAAACCAATGTTTGGTCATTCTTGTCCTGATACTTCAAAATGACTGAGCTTTTGTTGAAGAATGTATATTATACACTGTCAGACCCAGGGTCTTATGGCGGTGTTGAAAGTTTGGAGCTATCATTGAGAAAATAGGAAAAAGAGGTAATGATACTGAGATAAAAAATATTGGTTAGCAGAGCAGGATGCATACACTCTACATAAACCGCTATCTACAATGAAAAAAAACAAAGTTTTTGAAGTTCATAGCTAAACTACACTTCAGACCAGCTAAACATTCGTTCCGTCTGTAAAAATGATGGATAGGGGTTATATAGCTCCACAAGCCTATATTAAATACTGTACTACACGACCCAGGCCGGAAATGGATTGCCAGGGTACTACCGAACTCCCACCAACTAGCAGGTCTGCAGGAGGTCTGTTCAAGGGTCTTTTTTCAATGACGGTTCCGTTCATCAAAAGAGGATTCTCTATTGCTAAACTGCATTTAAAAACAGCTGCCAGGGGTTTTGTTAATGATGTAGTGAGCAACGTCATGACCAAGATGCAATTTTAGAATCAAGACGGATTGGGTCTTGCAATGATTGCACTTAAATAATCTAAAAGACCTCTGGGTCAACGTCACATGATTCCTAATAAAAGGCGCAAGGTAACTAAAATCAAGACCAGTGTGAAAAAGAAGCAGAGAGGTAGCAAGCCTCATCGAATTTCTTACAAAAGGAGGCAGGAGGGGGGTGAGGAGCTTTGGTTGCTGTAGCTTCTGCTTTACTTTCCAGTATATTTGGTATAGACAGGGTCAGCTGAGCGGTTTCCTGATCACCCAGCTTAACTAAATCTGTCCTTGACAAAATGTGTCGAATTGTCTCATCCAAGTTGTTTTCAACAGTTTTTCTTAGACTTTCATGTTCTGCGGTCATGTTTTAAGTTTGGCTAGCTGAAGTTTAGGAACTAAATACACTTAACCTGCCGTCTTCATGTCAACTGTTACGGAATGCAAATAAACTGCTTATAAAGGGAACAGCTACGCTGAGCAGAGGCAGAAGAAATCCTCCAGACTGATTAATAGCTTACCTTTTTGTTTCAACAGATGCTCTTTTATCTGCAAAAAGTTTGATGATTTTTTTTGTTTGTTTTTTCAAAGTCCGGTACTGTTTGGTCGTCACCGGTATGTTTCTTCAGAGGACGTTTAAAGCTACAGTAGTTCACATATACTCAATATGAGTTTGGTCGTACATCACGTAAAATAACCTTTGTCTTTCGGGACCCATATAATGACTAACAACGGTAGGGATTTTTTCAAATTAACTGACAGTTTTTCTGGTGCTTGTGCTTTCAGGTCAACAAATAAATACCCATAAGGTCTAGAAGTGGCATCTTGAAAACATTCTAAAAAATACTTAGTATGCTGTTCTGTAACATATCTCTAGGGTTTTTAAAAAGACCATGTTTTTGGTGTTCAGGTTGATTGTTCTACTTGTCTTGCCTTGAAAAAAGAGATTCTGAACCAAATAAATAACCTACAGGTTGAAATAATGCATGTATTTAGTAAAAGCCTTTTCTACTTCGTTGTTTTTACTTGCATAGAGCAAGGTTTTATAATATTGTAAGACAGTGTGGTCTAATAAGAAGATTCCTGTGTTCTGAGAACAGACCCCTCACTGTGCCTCCTCATGCCTTATGTGGTAACACCTTCTATATCCTGTATCCAGACGAGGATACATCCAAATGGCTCGTCTGCTAGAACCCTTTTGTTTAATCAGGAGATTGCAAATGCATCTCCTCTCACCTGTCTGTCTCCGGGTCCCTCTATGACTGACATGTTAATGACTGGTTCTTTTGATGTTCGGGACGTAACACTGTTTAAATGTGCTCTTTTTGAATAAACAGAGATCTTCAGAAATCATGCCTGCGTGTGTGTGTTTTTCTTTCCTGGTCGTTTGGGCCCGGACTGGTAAGTGTATCAAGGTGCAGCGGACACAACAAGAAATAACTTTTCATCTCCTACCTTAAAACTCTTAAAACAAAAAATCTGGGATTCCTTGAAGAAATTTTATATTTAAACAAATCATCTTACAGAGGTTGCCAACATGTGTAAAACAATGTTTTCAGGAACTAGCGGCATTACGTCTTCACAGCTTTCCAATAACATTTTAATAAAATAAGACTTTCCACTATTACTGAGTCCGCACACAATACAAGAAAAAGGCACTAGCATCCTTGCATCAAACCCGGAGACGTTCATGTTCGATCACGTTTTAAAACACAACGTCTCGGGTTACCCTGTTTTCTGAAAAAGCGGGAACGAGATACTGTGTGAAAACGCTATAGGAACGTTTCTTTGTTCCACTGGTTGTGAAGCATGTGTGTGGCAAACACGCCAAAACTTTGGCTTATATAACCTCGGTCAGGTGACATCATCTGATGAGGTGCACCTGCAGGTTATAAATAGGACTGAACCAGAAACATCCTCAGGCCAATTTCTGTCTGAAAGGACGTCCAGTCACCCCCGCAGTGCGGCGTTGGCGCGCAGCATCTCCTTCCCGCTTTTTAAGGGAACAGTGTTACAGCAAAGTAACACGAGACGTTCCCTTTCAAATTCTACTGCGTGAAATGCTATGGGAACAAGAATACCAACACCACCGCACTGCAAGTGTCTGGACCCCCAGGGTTGTGTAATGTGTGCACAATAGCCAAAGACGTCTCAGACATAAGTTTGGGATTCTGATTTGAGGACCCACGAGCAGAGGTTATTACCTTACTTAAGTTAAATCGTAGTAATCGATTCTTTTGCTCAGCTGTGCAACATAATGCAAATAAAGCGTGTTAGTTTGACAGCCATAAAGGGCATCATGAGGGTTTAAACGTTTCGGAAGTCCTTTAAAAAGGTTATGACATGGTTATCCGTTTTCTTCACTTCATTCCACTTATGTTCCCACATTACTGTGACTTGTAAATTATGAACTTCTTGCAAGTTTTTTTTTTTTTCCCATCGATTTTTGACAGACTAGTTTGAGGACCAAAGCTAGTTTGAGATAAGTTAAGAGGATGCGCGGTCATGGAAGGAAAACACTTTTTAAACCTGTGATGAAAACCAACCTAGAAACTCAAAAGCCTTTCGTGTCTGACCCACTTCACAATAACCATCTACAAAAAAGTTATCGAACCTTACTTCACCCTCCTTCAAAGCATGCCGAATGCGTGACTGAGAGATAGTTAAGTCACTGAATTGACGATGTTGAGAAAGACTTTTGCCTATTGATGTAAATGTCAAGCGGCGGAATTGCTAGAGTACTTTTAGAAAGAAACATGGTCCTAAATATTTTCATACAGACAGCAGCGATTGTTATGCATTTAAAAGGGTCAACCTTTGTACTTTGGAGAATTTCATTTCTGAAAGCTAAACACCCTTTTCTCAAAATGTTGACGTCATTTACACAGTATTCAGCTATCTATATCCTAAAAAAGACTTTGTCAGATACCGTTGCATACCACTTAAAAAACTCTTCTCTATCTTTAGGCATCATGCTATCCACAATCGTAAAATTTAGGCTCAGGATAAGGACCTATATAGTTTTGGTGGTCTAAGGTGTTTCGTAAATTTGGAAATGGCCCCACGATGCTTTAAATTCTGTAATAGTGGTTGTCGTGCAAAAACAAGTACAGCGTATTTTCATGGGGTGTCTTGCTGGTTTGAAAAAAGAGTATCCGGCCTTATTTTTTACAATTCAAAGATGTGTATCAAATTTTGATACATCAGCGAAGGTTACCGCTGTGTCTTCAGTTAACCCAACATCATACTGGATTTGCTTAGCGATCTTTTCTATTTGAAAACTGCTTTTTCCATAATTCAAAAGTTGTATAACGCATAAAGCAAACCACATGTTGTCTTTGTTGTAAAAAATGTACAGATGTCTAATTTTTTTTCTGAACAACTTCTGAACTGAAGATTGAACGCATTTTTCCTGTACCACCGCGAGGTGGCCGAACTATTTGGATTACTAATTCAAAAGTATTGTCCAAAAAAAAAAAAACAACGCTTACTTTGAATTGCATTTTCAAGCATGATCAGAAAAGACTGCAAATCGATGGACCCATTGACTAATTGAATGCGGGATGACAAATTGAGCATATCACCGCTAATTTCAACAATGACAACATCCTTGGGCAAAATCATTTATTTTTGCCACATCTATCAAATTGTTATCAAAACTGTCAACATTAGCGATCAAGGAAAAAATCACTCTCCTTCTTATCTCAGTGTTATTGAATCTGTCACGAATAACTATCCTAATATTAGGATCTAACCCGTTACCGAATTGTGCATTTTGAACATTGGGACATGGTACATTCTCCTCTTTGACATCTGTTTGCACATTTTGAATTTTCAGTTAAAGAGTTTTGTAAAATGTTGACGGGGGATTGAATAGGTTAACCAGATTGTAATTTAACATTATAAGACCTTAATTAGGATCATTAAACAATTCTAGAGGAGGTAATGGTTCTTGAGATTTTTCTGGAGATGTGACGTTACTGATGCGATATTGAGGAGATAAGGTCAATGTTGCGTTCAAACGATTGACCGCTTCAATTAAATCCGGGTTTAACTGTGTAGATGACGGTTGATCATTTAGGCTATTTTGCAACATTAACAAATTACAATTTAATAAAAAAAATATGTCCTGTTGCGTTGTTGGTGTATTGGGCGCAAAACCTGGAGTTTTAACTGGAAATTTTGCTTTGACTAGCAACATGGTGGGGTGATGTTGAATTTTCATTTAATTGTTTGATTACAGCAGATTAGAAAGCTTTCAGGGCTGTGTACTTATTATCAGTCCTGATTATTTTATACAACAAACATTAACGGAGAGATTGTTTTATAGAAAAAATTTGCAAGGAACATCGCTAGTCACACTGGTGCCAGTGCATACTAACGAAATCACTGCTGTAAAGTAAAACAACAACAACAACAAAAAAAAAACAAATAAACCAGCACTTTACCTTTGAGAAGAATCGCGACAGAGTGGAGTTTCTGGTTAAGGCAGAGTGTGTGTGTGTGTGTGTGTGTGTGTGCGAAGCCGGGAGTAGAAGGGCGTGGGACGGGGGCTGTAAAGGCGAGTGTGTGTTGCTGAGAGTGGTGCACGGTGTCAAATTACACTTAGGAGACAAC
This sequence comes from Clarias gariepinus, assembly GCF_024256425.1. Lineage (NCBI taxonomy): Eukaryota > Metazoa > Chordata > Actinopteri > Siluriformes > Clariidae > Clarias > Clarias gariepinus. Next base: position 13,067,191 of record NC_071113.1, read on the forward strand.
AACTTTCTTAATGACTTAAACGTGTGTAAACACTTAAGACACAGTTACTCATAATTACCCTTCCATATGTCACAATTGACCTTTAGCTGTCAAAAATGAAATATAGTAATCGGAATATAAATACTCACATCACCTTTGACATGACCTTTTGCATGACCTTTGACCAATCAAGCAATCAATTAAACTTTTGACATTTTCACCAAGGTCTATCTCTCTCTTATCTGTATTATTATTTGAACTTCATGTTCATGCTTTACAGATTATTCTAAATGTATATCCATCATAAATATGGGCACAAATTAAGATTAAATAATTCCTTTTGCTAAAATGAGATTGTTTGCTTCCTGCATGATGGTGATCACGCCCCTCTATGAAATTAATCAATTAAGCCAAATAATTCATGTTATTTATTTTAATGATTTTACGTACAAGGATTTAGTAACATAACTTTGAATGTTAACTTATTACGACAACAAAGACATGCAGTTAAGGTTTTACTATCCAAATTAACCTGATTTCACCTCATATTATATTTATTGTGGGTCTCTAATAAATGTAGGTTATTTAGGAGTTCTATCCAGTTCAATGCAGGATGGATTTTAGGAATAAAATACTAATGTTAAGTAAAGCAGGCATTTTATTCTATACACTAAAATTAATTATTTAGCATAAAACTGAACTATGAATTTTTAATTACAATTCAATTCTTGGTGACTTATACATAGAATAACATTACATACATCATTAAAGATAATACACCATCACCATTAAATCTTATAAATTAGTAAATAGTTGGATGAGTATAATATTACACATTGGGATATTACAGAATTAGTATAACCATATTACTGTAATGAAAGCCTAAGCTTAGAAAGATCACTGAAGTAATCCTAATTGTCTACATAGCTCAATGCTTTCTCAAAGTACTCTATGGCTTGTTGTTTTTCTTCTTTTTCCTTATAAACGATTCCAAGTATTCCAAAGGCTTCTTTATCTTGTGGGTTGTTCTTAATTCTTCTCTTTGCAATCTTTTCTAGGTTTTCAGCACCCCTCTTCCCTTCATATGAATTTGGATTTATCTTCAGACATTCAATGTAGTGTTTGAGGGCAACAGGCTTGCTGGAATTCTGCATAATGCAGAAGAACAGACTGGTAATTATCTCTTATCGTTTTAGCTGCCTTAAATGCATTCTGGAACATTTGTTCTGCTTTAGACACATCCCCACTCTGTCCATACTGGAGGGCCAGTTCACTCATAGCAATAACAAAGCAGGGATTCAATTCAACTGCTGTCTCCAAGTGGTTGATGCATTGCTCTTGAGCATGCAAAATTTCTCCACTTTCTAGGTGTTGCTTTCCTGATTTTTTCAGATTTGTGATCTTTTTCTTATAGCAAAGTGCCAGCTGATGATGTATAAAAGCTTTGCTGGACACTTTCTCTAATGTTTTCGTTAGCAGGGCAATGGACCTATCCACACTGCCTTGATCCCGGAAATACTTCCCAACATATCGTAGCACATGAGGGTGTTCTGGTGACCGCTCTAAGGCTTTCTCTACAAGGCTCTCTGCCTCCTTGTACTCCCTTTGTCCTAACAACCTTATAGCAAGATATACCCTAAGAACATCATCATCTGGTTTAGTGTCTATGGCCCGTCTAAGTTGATTAATTGCAGTTGAATTTGTTGTATCTTGGAATGTAGGCTCTGTCCGATGAAGAACAATTGCAAGGCCGGTATTCCATTCACTGTCATCAGGGTCCAGTTTCAGGGCCTCGCTGAAGCAAACTTTAGCCATGTCATAATATCTGCGGGAAAATTTAAGGAAGGTCCACCCTTTCTCTCCAAGCACTTCAGCATATGGAGCAATGGGATATTTCTCTTTAATCTCACTTAGTTTATTTAGGTAGCTTTCACACTCTGCAAAACGATCCATGCGATAATGCAACCATGCAAGGTCTCCATAGGCAACAACAAGGAGCTTGTCACAGTCATTTCCATGAGACTTCGTGAGCTCCGTGAGCTCTACAGATCTCTCAAAGTAGCTAAGTGCCTCAGTATTGGAGCCTAGGAGAAACTTTACAAATCCCATATAGTTGTATGTACGTGCAATTCCTGTCTCTCCACCAATATTCAGGTTAAGCTGTTCTTCTAGCCTGGTCAGAAGATCTTTGAGATCTGTATCATATTCATTTAGAGCCCAAGTGAAATGGCATTCCAGCTGAAGAAGTCTGGCTTTTAAATTTGTTTCTTGGTGTGAACTGGTAAAGAAAGAAATAACTGAGTCATATGCATGAATAAAACTAATTGTATGTTTGTTGTTTTACTTTTCAAATGTGTAGTAAATGCTTTATATTTTTATAGTATGTTTAAAGCATTTGTCTAACTCTTTAATTGTACAAGAGTGGTCCTTGAGGTCAAGTAATACAGTATATCTCACATTATTTGTTTTTCATATTATTTAATAGTTACAGAATAAAGACATAAAATGGACCATAAGGTTAACAGTCTATTGCCAAGGACAGATAAATTTTAATATAGTTTAGGTATCCAGGCAGAATTACAACACTTACCTCATTCTGTTTAATCTCCGTATACCTACTGTATATCACAATGTGGAAACAGATGCAGGAGACAACACTGACACACACACACACACACAAATGTATATATATATATATATATTTATACTTCATTACTCCGCCCACAGGGTCAGAAATAGAAATCGAAACTATTTACTTGTAAATTTTACATGAAACGCAATTAAGAAAACATTCCATTGTGTATGAAGCAAACCACGAGGAAGTGTTAACTTTCGTTTTCTACATTCACAGCAGTGTGCTAACATTCACTTTCCCTACAGTCATTCTATCTATTAATCATACAGGCACCATATTATACAACCTTTTAAACTGATTTATAATAACTCAAATAGTGTTGTTTTATCCTAGCACGAACATATAGAGCTTTATATCATGTTTTAAAAAAAAGCACAGGAAAAATGTAAAAACCAACACTAAGAAGTGGAAATGTTGTAAGACTAAACAAGGCAACATAAAGCAGAAGAAAAGAAAAGAAAAATGTGAATATTATAATGAAAAAATCATAATGTTGTAATTAATATAATATTTAGTTACAATATCTCTGTCATTCTGTGTGTGTGTGTGTGTGTGTGTGTGTGTGTGTGTGTGTCACTCCTGCATTTGAGTGTTTGTCGACAACCTGCACCACTAGCCTACCTAGCTGCTACTCGTAAATGAACAGTAAATGAACCTCTGTCTTCCCTACATAAATGTCCCTCCATCCACTCTGCCAACATTTCGGCTACTTCTTACTGGACTCATAGCTATTCTGAAGCCTTCCTTAATCTGCTGAGTCACGTCTCTCACCACCTCCTCCCCGCCTCTGAATCAATTTTAATAGCTACTCCTTCTTTATCTGTGTAACTAACTTTATTGTTACTCTGTTGTATACTACCTTGTGTTGCTCTGGCAGCCTAAGCACTCTGGACTGCCTCTGCACTGTAGCTAGATGTTGATGGCCCTACACCAGCAGCTGCAAATTAACGTGTGGTGGTGGCAAACATTTCTGTAATTTTCGCACATTTTGCTGCTTACACTTGTAGGCTTTTGCATTTTTTCTGCTTCTCTGGTTTATCCATTCTTATAGACAGGCTCATCTCAAACTCCAGTCGAACTCTAAATAGCAGATTTTGTCAAGGGGAGATGAGGGCTGGCCAGGAGGCAGACAGGGCGTGGCCTGAGATTTCATTGGACTAGCTCAATGTCCTTTAAGACAGTCAACCAGGAGTCACGTGATGCTTCCAACCTAAGTGGCACAGTCTCGCTAAGCCTTCGCTCAAATCATTCAGCAGATCAGCCTGGTACGCCTGCAAAACCGCCATGGTGTGCAAGGAAGTGCCGGCCTGACCTGCTGCTTAAAACGCCTTCCCTACCAGGTTAGAAGAAGTTCTACACGGCTTGGAGGGAAGAGTTGGCTTCTTTAATGAGGTTGATGTTCCAGGAGAGAGATAGCCCGCAAGCGTCTCTTCTATCTGGGGCATCACCACATAACCTTGTGCTTTTGCATTAACGATGTTCGAATAGAACGAAGTCGATGGTACAAAAATACGGGCTGAGAAAGGTTTATTCCAAGAACGTGATAATTCGTTATGGAGGTCATCAAAAAAGGGAAGAGAGCGGCGTTGTGGCGCCCTCTCCTGGCCACCTGACAGGAATCTGTCGTCTAATTTTGATTGTTTTGGGTGAGCTTGCTCCTGTGGCCAATTAATGTGCAGTCGTTCGAATGCATGTGTTATAGCTTCAAGCAACTCCTCATACTCTCTCTCATCTTTAGAGGAGCGTTCTAAGGTAGCTACTTCCATTTCTACAGAAGCAGGAGAACGAATCTCTTCAAAGACCCAACAAAGTAGAAAGACACTGTTGTGAAAAAATCCTCAAATGAGTCAGGCTTTGCTTACAGAAGATTACGACCTTTATTATCATGCAATAACGGCCGGAGCTGCATCATGGACACAACTGAATCTCTGGTCCGTTTCCACCATTATATATGCAGGGCTCGCTGTACATCCCTCCAACATCTGTTTCCCATTAGGGGCCCTCTTTAGCTCACAATGAAGATACCCCAATGTAAAGCTCTGGTATCCTATGCACGTGCACACAGAGAAGCCTATGTCTCAGCTTCGCATGCACATCCCCGATTATATACAGATATGGTACCTTCTACCCCCCAAAAGTAAGTAAAATCAAATAAAATTAAATAAAAAATTTTCCTATAGCACTTAGAGACAACACACCCCAGTCACGTTAATAAGCCACTCGACTTCTTGGAAAGAAAGCTCTAGATAAGTGACAAAGTAAGTCTGCACGCGTGTTTTATCTGTTTTGAACTTGGTGTTATTTGATCTTATTGGTTTAGAAATTGATTTCAATAAATAGTAAACTTTGCTGATTTCGGTATCATTTTGTTGACAAGTGGGGCTTGAAAATTCGCTCACCCCCTTAATTCGGGCATGACAGAAAATGTTTGAGAACCACTGGGTTAAGGAATAGAAACTGAAAATATTTACTTGTAAATTTTTTATGTCATTAAGAAAACAGTGTATTGTGTATTAAACAAATCCAAAAGTGAAACTTTTACCTTTTGTTTTATCCATCTACAGCAGTGTGTTACTATTCACTTTCATTTTAGTCCCTATATTTTTTATGTACATCTGTCACAAAAGCATTTGCATATAATCTCAAACAGTATGGCTTTGTATCCCAGCCTCAATTAATGATGCTTTTACAGTATATTAGGTTAAAATAAAAATAACACAGGAAGTCCTAATTTGCTAAATGTTTTTAAAAGTATATACAAGTTATGTATATACTGTAGGTATGTTCCGATTAAAATACCTTGCCTTCAACCACATTTTACACTTTACTTAAATTTCTGATGTGACAAAAAATAATCACTTACAGTATTGAGAAACTATAGAGCACCTATTTTAGTACCTTTCTTAGTGTTATTAGATTTTTTAACAAGAAATTCTAGTAAAGAATAAGTAATACTAGTTAATGAAAAATGTTTTAAAAAATCTATATATGTGAAACCAACACTAAGAATGCAAATGATATAGGGCAAGAAGAAAAAAAAGAAAAGAGGGGAAAAAACATGATTATTGGAATGCAAAATCGTGAAGTTATAATTCAAGTTAAAAATATTTAGTTATAATCCTTAAAATAAAATATTTAGTTATAATCTATCACGCTTTCTCTGTGTGTATAATATAGCTATGTCTTAAGTGAATGTTTTAATGAAGGTTTACAGATAAGTATGGGTTGAGGAGTACTGCCATATTATTAGGGGCGGTCCTCTAAAGTAAATATATAATATATTTATTTTTTAAAGCCTACAATTTCTTTTTAAATGACTTAACTCATTGTGATTGTCTTACGTGATTCAGGAAATTTGCCCGACATTTAGATATATTGATGTATAAAATAAGTAAAGTAATTTTCTATATATAAAAATAAAGAAAAAAAGCGAGGAATTAGTCACTGACAAACACATTAAGCTTTAAACGCTTGATTATGTAATGTGCTTCATGGTCGAAATACAAACTTAGGGAGGCTATGGGTGTGTATTTCAAGAGAAACAGCTTCTTATTACAGAAGGAATGGGTGAGACTACTGGGCTCAAAATGAAAGTAAAAATGTACCTACACATAAAAAATAAGTTAATACAGTATGATGATTGGATCTAGGACTTCAGTGTAGATGGCGGTTTAAATGGCTTAAAAAAAAAAAAAGTTAAAAAGTTGTGTTCACCATTTGGGAGTAAACTGATTTTTGTCTGGTTGAGCTGTCAGTACAGACAAACACCATTCATATGAAAGTACTTCTTTACACAAAATGCTTGATTACTGTAACGAATTCGACCCTATGTGCACGGGTGGCACCATGAAGCATGGACACGAGGCGAGGTCTTACGGGAAAAAGGATAATTTATTTAGGAAAAATGGGGAAGGAAAGACTGTGCACGAGCAGGTCCTGGGGCAGTGCCTAGCTGGCATGCAGGCACACAGGTAGCGATAGGTTGCGGGGGGCAGAGTGGCAGAACAGAGCACGTGGAGGCAGCGCTCCTTCAACGGTTCTTCTCCGCTGTCGATGGCTGGCCTGGCCCATCCCAGCTCTCTCTGGGCACGGCCTCAGACAAAAGTCCTCGCTGACGTCCATCGGCTGGATGGCTTTCCCAGCTGGGATCAGGGGCCTTAACGCATTCCTCCTCGCGGCCTTATCCTCGTCGGCAGCGGGGCTGCGAAGATGGGCTCAGTGCGAACTGAAGGTGCCTTGGAAGTCTTTGGCGCCAAGATTAAAGGGCGGAATTACAGTGTCCATGGGCTGCTTCATATCGCCCCCACTCGCATAGGGAGCCTACGAAGTGAGCGAGGAGCAATAATAGATTGTGGTGCACGTCCATCACAGGCGCATGCTGTGACAATTACAAAGAATTAAGGCTCTTTTAATTAAGCGTGGGTTTAAATTCCCCCATGTTCATCCTGAGGAAAAAAAAAAAAACTCTTTTCTTGTTTAAATTCAACAGTTTTCAACCCCAAGAGAAATTATTTTATGGTTTTAATATTTTAACTTCAGTACTATTTTGAAATACCAATATTGTATATTTTTAAAAAATATTTTTACTTTAATTATTCTAAAAATCTTAATTTAAATATTACCTGTTTGTCACAAAAGGGGTACAGAGGCACAGCAACCAAAAAGCAAAGATAACAGAAGTACAGTAATCCACACAACAGTAATTCAGCTAGAAATAAAAAAAATCACTATAACACTACTAGAACACTGGGACTTAAATAATCCTCCTACTTAGAGAATTGAACTAAGACCCCTCCGAAACTATTGTAAATAATGAAATACCTTAGGAAGGTCAACTTCTAAATCCTTTAGCCATATAAAGAATCCAAAGAGCACACCCAGTGCACCACTAGGGGGGGACTCTGACAGCTATTTCCAGTTTTTAAGTCAATAGTGAAAAATCTATCTGCACTAAAGCAACATTAGCCATTTATGTTAATTTAGCATACTTTAAAATGATTACTTGAATTAGCTGTTAAAGTCATGAAGTTAACTATGCACTTTTTCACTTAAAAAATGCACATCAAATGAACAGTTAGCATACTTTTGAGGGTAACACCCCAATAGTAATATTTTACCTCATTATAATAGTATATATAGAGCGACAGAGACTCAGGCGTCACTATATTGCCAAAAGTATTCACTCACCCATTTAAATCATCGAATTTAGGTGTTCAGCAGAGTCAGCGGAAGTCGCTAACTTTCTGCAGCATCAATAGCTTTAGTTTGGAGTCAATAGCTACAGACCTCCAAACTGCATGTGGCCTTTAGATTAGCTCAAGAACAGTGTGTAGAGAGCGTCAATGGATTTCCATGGCCGAGCAGCTGTATCCGAGCCTTACATAACCAATTTCAATGCAAAGCATCGGATGCAGTGGTGTAAAGCACGCTGCTTCTGGACTCTAGAGGAATGGAGACATGTTGTCTGTATTGACAAATCCGCTTCTCTGGGTCTGGGTTTGGTGGTTGCCAGGAGAACGGTACTTGTCTGACTGCATTGTGACGAGTGTAAAGTTTGGTGGAGGGGGGATTATGATGAGGGCTTGCTTTTTAGGAGTTGGGATCGACCCCTTAGTTCCTGTGAAAGGAACTCTTAATGCTTCAGCATACCAAGATTCATTTTTGTGGAAACAGTTTGGAGATGGCCCCTGCATGCACAAAGCAAGGTCCATAAAGACATGGATGAGCAAGTTTGGTGTGGAAGAACTTGGCTTGCCTACACAAAGTCCTGACCTCAACCCGATAGAACACCCTTGGGAAGAAATAGAGCAGAGACTGTGAACCAGGCCCTCTCGTCCAAAATCAGTGTCTTAGTGTCTGACTTCCCAAATGTGCTTCTGGAGGAATGGTCAAAAATTCATATATACACACTCTTAAACCTTGTGGAAAGCCTTTACTGAAGAGCTGTTATAGCTGCAAGAGGGTGGGTGAACATCATATTATACCATATGGATTAAGAATTGGATGTTACCCAAGTTCATATGCATGTGAAGGCAGGTGAGAGAATAATTTTGGCATTATAGTATATTTAATTCTCTGCCTCTGGCTCAAAAAAATTTAACCCAAAATGCAAATGTGACCTAATTTTCTTGGACGTCATTCTAAGGAAGAATAACAAGAAAGACTTTTTCAACAAAGAGGTATTCAACAGTCAAGTCAGAAGTTTCATTGCACCTTTTTAAAGTTGTGACCAGTATGGTATTTCAGGGTTTTTTCTGATGTCAAAGGAATGGAGACTGAAAGAAAAGAAACGAAAAAGAAAAACAGAAACAGAAAAGAAGGGGAAGGAGGGAAAAAAGAAGTTTAAGGCATGGCCATGGAAAGAGAACGATACTAAGATAACAGTACAGGAGTACTCAAAAGGGAGGAGTCCTTTAAATTTTTTTAGGTTATATGACTATTTAATTTTTCATTTTATTTAAAATACACAATTACATTTTACTTTCACTGTTCTTGTACAGTATTTTAAAACGGTTCCAATGGACCTGACACACAACCATGGTTTGAAAAACTAAAACATCTTTACAAAACATATAAACATCTGAGAGAGAGAGAGAGAGAGAGAGAGAGAGAGAGAGAGAGAGATATCTGGGTAAAAATGTCAAAAGTTTGATTGATTGCTTAAAGGTCAAAGGTCATGTGAAATGTGATGTGAAGATTTATATTACGATTACTATATTTCATTTTTGACAGGTAAAGGTCAAAGGTGACATATGGTAATTAAGAGTAGTTGTGTCTTTCCTTTGAAATCAAATGTTTACACATGTTTAAATCATTAAAAAAATTGTTGTCTCCTTTCCTGTGAAAGTAAATGTTTTTTACTTCTTTTCCAAGTGGGATATAGAAAACATTAATCTTATTTTGACAGCTAAAGGTCAAAGGTGACATATGGACGGGTCATTAAGAGTAGTTGTGACTTTCCTGTGAAAGTAAAAGTTTACACATGTATAAGCCATTAAGAAAATTAAACTTTTCTGTAAAAGTAAATGTATTTTACTTGTTTCCCATGTAACAAAACATCAATCTAATTTTGATGGCTCAAGTCAACATATGGAAGGGTCAATAAGGGTAGTTGTCTGTTAATTGTTTAAACAGTTGTTTACAACCACGCCTGCCAAGTCTTTTGACCAATTAGGTTAAAGTGCCCCTATTATGCCATTTTAAACCTTGCTAATATTGCTTAATGAGTCTCTTAAAACAGGTTTACATGTATGCAAGGTCAAAAAAAACACTTTAGTTTTGTCCAAAAATAGATTTAATTTTAGAAAAGATGGTGTCGATTTTACTGTGTCAATTCGAGCCGGAGCCTGACGATGAAACGGTTAAAGTGGCACATCGACAAGAAACTGTTTTGTTAGCACGACTGGAGTAGGACGTTTCTCAGTGGTAAGTGTCATATGTTAATGTTAGATATTAGCATTATGCAAATATGTTACGTGGTGACATGGATCCGTAACAGAGAAAACTTAGATTTGCTAACGACTCGTTTAGGCGAATTTAAGCCGACTCTTTATTTTAATAAAAAAAAAACTTAACAAAAACTTCATTTATCGTGCTCTGTCAGCATCACAGATAGTGCAGATAGTTTATGTTCACATACAGTACAGCTACATGACACACTGCATGAAAGATAATATTTGAAAAAGCATAATAGGTGCACTTCAAAGTAACTGATACCACGTTACACACAGTTTCCTTTTAAATATGACAGCTCTGGCTAAGGAATAATGTGGATTTTTTTTATTGTTCAACTATGGCTGCTTGTCCAGGTGCACCAAAATGTCTAAGTCTACTTTGACAAGAATTTAACCATTTTCAGAGCATGAAAAGATTCAATATTGGGGATTCACGAATGGATGTAGTCGTCTCCACTGGACACATATCACATAGGACTACCTAATTTTTCTTAAAGAATGAGGTTTTGCTACATTGTCTTTTTTGGTGATGACTGGTTAAAAGTGAACAAACACAATGGTTGTGTGAGGTATGACCGAACAAGCTGGGAAAAGCTTTGATAATGCTTTAAACAAGTTGATGACTTTTTTCTACAGTTGGAAAAAAACAAAGAAACATCTGAAATAAAGCTACTGTAAGACTGGCTGATCTCTTCTGATCCACCCCCCAAGTTGAATGAGTCCATGACCAAAGCATTTTTTCTAATTAACTTCCTGTTGATGATGACGTGGTCTATCGACTAGAAAGGCTCAGATTTTACGGAAAATTGGGACTCTTTGTGTAATCTAAATAATGAATATCCTTTCCACACTTATGTTCACCGAGTTCTATGTGCTGTGTTTTTTAAACCTTTTGACTGCAAAACTAGTCAAGTCTTATGTATCTTAACCTATGTACCAGAAAAAAAATAATAAATCTACCTCTAAAGTTTGGACTTCTCAACATTAGATCCCTTGCGCCTAAAGCACTTATTGTTAATTAAATGATCTCAGATTATTGCCTTGACGTACTCTACCTCACCGAAACCCGCCTTAAACCAAATGAATATATTGGTCTGAATGAGTCTACTCCGTCAGGATATGTCTATAAGCACGAGCCCCGTCTAACTTATCGCAGTGGTGGTGTCGCCACTATCTACAATGATATACTCACTATTACTCAGAAAATAAGGCCCAGGTTTAACTCATTTGAAGTGCTCATCATTAATGTTGCACTCAATGAAATACATAATAAACCCGCGCTATATTTTACAATGGCCACCGTGTACAGACCCCCAGGGCCATATGTCGATTTTCCTAAAGAATTTGGAAATCTGCTATCAGACCTATTGGTTAACTCTGATTAAGTGTTGATAGTAAAAAATTTTAACATTCATGTAGATGATGCTAACGACACTTTAGCACTCGCATTTATGGATTTACTTAATTCCTTTGGGGTTAAACAAAATATAAATGGAGCAACTTACCGCTTTAATCATACACTGGATTTAATTATATCCCATGGTATAGATGTCTCTCATATAGTGATCTTACCTTAAAGTGATGATATCACAGATCATTACCTCCTGATATATACTCTACCCGTAGAACAAATTAGCTGTGTCTCCCCACGTTATCAATTTGTTAGAAATATGAATCCGACTACTAAAGAAAAAATTCACAAGTAATCTGCCGGATCTGTCCCAATTTCTTATTAGACCTCTAAATGCAGATAATCTCGATGAAGTGACTAGCAGCATGGGCACTATTTTTACCAGTACTGTACATTAGACACTGTTGCTCCCATCAGATTAAAAAAAGTCAGAGATAAAACACTTGCACCGTGGTACAACAGTCATACTCGCGCCCTAATGAGAGCAACCCGTAACCTCGAGCGAAAATGGAGGAAAACTAAATTAGAAGTTTTTAGAATTGCGTATAAAGACAGTATGTGCAGCTATAGACAGGCTCTAAAAACTGCTAGGACGGAGCATCTTAGCCAACTGATAGCAAGAAACCAAAACAATCCCAGGTTCTTATTTAGTACAGTGGCTCGCCTAAGATGCCCGCAGAGAGTATCCCATCACAGTTTAGAAGTGAAGACTTTATGGACTTCTTTAATGAAAAAATCAATAGTATCAGGAAGAAAATAACGGAGTTTCAACCTCTTATAGTATCTCACGATCCAGTTCAGCCTATAGCTTCACATTTAGATTTTCAGTGCTTTACAGGTATAGGACATGAAGAGCTGTATAAACTTATCACCTCAGCTAAATCAACAACGTGCCTGTTAGACCCAATCCCAACCAGATTTTTTAAAGAAGTGATGCTTACGGTTGGAGAGCCACTTCTAAACATTATTAATTCTTCATTATATCTGGGTCACGTCCCTAAACCTTTCAAGTTGGCAGTTATTTAGCCGCTTCTTAAAAAATCTAATTTGGACGGGAATGAAATAACAAATTACAGACCGATTTCAAACCTTCCGATCATATAAAAAATATTAGAAAAAGTAGTATTAGCTTAAATATGCACATTCTTGCAGGAAAACAACATCCTTAAAGAATTTCAGTCAGGTTTTAGGCCCCATCATAGTACAAAAACTGCACTAGTTAAGATCTAGCTTCAGACCAAGGCTGCATCTCAATACTAGTCTTACTTGATCTTAGTGCTGCATTCGACACTATACATCATAATATTCTCATAGGTTGCCTACAAAATCATAGAGGTATTCAGGGGCAGGCATTAAAATGGTTTAGATCATACCTGTCTGATCAAAACCATTTTGTAGATCTGAATGGAGAACCGTCAGGTGTAATGCCAGTGAAATATGGGGTCCCACAAGGGTCAGTTTTAGGACCTCTGCTGTTCTCAATATACATGCTTCCCTTGGGTAACATCATTAGAAGACATGGGATTAGTTTCCATTGGTATGCTGATGATACCCAATTATATATCTCAACAAAACCAGACGAAATACCCAAGTTGTCTAGATTAACTGAGTGTGTCCAGGACATAAAAGATTGGATGACCAATAACTTTCTTGTACTAAATTCAGATAAGATGGAGATATTACTTATCGGCCCAAAAAACAGCACATAACAGCTTTTACAATTCAGCCTGCGTTTAGAAGGATGTACTGTTACTACCAGCTCGACAGTAAAAGACCTGGGCGTAATATTAGACAGTAACTTGTCCTTTGAAAATCATATTTCCAATATCACAAAAACAGCCTTTTTCCATCTTAGAAATATTGCCAAACTTAGGAGCATCTTATCCGTATCTGATGCAGAAAAGCTAGTTCATGCATTCATGACCTCCAGACTGGACTATTGTAATGCATTACTAGGTGGTTGTCCTGCATCCTTAATAAACAAGCTTCAGTTAGTCCAAAATGCAGCCGCCAGGGTTCTCACTAGATCAAGAAAATATGATCATATAACCCCAATATTATCATCCCTGCACTGGCTACCTGTTCAGTTTAGAATTAATTACAAAATAGTATTACTTACATACAAGACCTTAAATGGTTTACCTCTCACATACCTAACCAGTCTTCTGATACACTACATCCACCACGCTCCTTGGAGCTAGACATGCTGCTCCTGTGCTTGCGGTGACCCATTGATTGCGACCCATTGAGTTCCCTGATTGAGTCTGGTTCCTCTCAAGGTTTCTTCCTATTGCCATCTCAGGGAGTTTTTGTCTTGCCACCGTCACCGTCATTCTTGGCTTGCTCATCAGAGACAATTCATTCATCATTCATTCATCTCATTATTATCTAGACACATTTTTCTCACACATACACACTTCCAAATATTTTCTTTTCTAAAAAAGATTCTTTCATTTTTGTGAAGCAGCTTTGAGACAATGACCATTGTTAAAAGCGCTATATAAATAAAATTTAATTGAATATAGCCAATATGTGTTTCTAAATTACTTAAAAAGGAAAACGTTGATATCTTTAATATTTTTGATTACCTGTTTAAATATTTAATGCACAAAAATGTAAACCTTACCCACATTATAAGTTGCCTGAAAATAAATGCATAGTCTACACCAATGTTTGGTCATTCTTGTCCTGATACTTCAAAATGACTGAGCTTTTGTTAAAGAATGTATATTATACACTGTCAGACCCAGGGTCTTATGGCGGTGTTGAAAGTTTGGAGCTATTGTTACATGCCCGTGTGTGGCATGTAAGCGTAAATGCGCGGAAGCTTAACAAAGTGGGGGCTCGTCCATTGCGAGTAATAAAGTGGGGGCTCGTCCATTGCCCGGGCAAATAACAAAGTGGGTGGCTCATTGATAAAGTGAGGGCTCGGCGATTGCAGATTATACAATAGTTTGTTTGGCTGCCTTCTTTAGTTTGTTTGTACAGTTGGTACATAAAAAAAAAAAATGGATTTTGATTTAATTGCCTTTACGCTATCTCCTAGCACGGAGCAGTTTAATCGCTGTCGTAAAGACGATTTGTTTAAAATAGCTGATTTTTTTGGAGTGGATGTGCCACGTAATGTCTCAAAAACGGAGGTGAAAAAAATATTATATAAACAATTGGTTAAACAGCAGATTCTGCCTGAGGAGTCTGGAAGGGATGCTGATGATAGAAGCTCTTCAACGCCGACGGAAGTCGACGTGAAGCCACCATCTACGCCACACTCACCCACAACTTCCAGGTACCAATTAACTGCACCACCTCCCACGTCATTATTCACAAATTCGGACCAACTATTAAATTTAAAAGCAAAAGAAATAGAATTGGAAATTAAACGAGAAGAAACTGAGGCAAAAAGGCTTCGTTTAAGGGAGCTAGAGCTTGAGATGGAGAGGGAGCGTTTTCAGCGAGATCACAGCCGGCTTCACCGGGCTGAGAGCGCGTTGGAGAGTTCCCCTGCTTCTCCGTCATTTGCTCAGTTACCTACGGGGCCTGCGCCGGTCTCTTCTAGTGTCGTTTCTGCCCCAGTAACTATTTCTTTGCCGAATTTTGACGTGAGCAAACATATTAATTTAGTCCCTCCGTTTAGAGAAACCGAAGTGGATAGCTATTTTATAGCCTTTGAACGTGTTGCAGCTACTTTGCAGTGGCCAAGAGCGATGTGGGCTCTACTTTTACAGTGTAAACTAACCGGCAAAGCGCAAGACGTTTGTTCAGCGTTGCCAATAGAACAAAGTCTGGATTACGACGTGGTTAAACAAACTGTTCTCCGTGCTTATGAGTTGGTACCGGAGGCGTATAGACAAAAATTTAGAGCGCATAAGAAGACAGACAAACAAACTTTTGTTGAGTTCGCCCGAGAAAAGCAAGCTCTTTTTGAAAAGTGGTGTGCGGCAACTAAAACTACTACCTTTGAAGCCTTAAAGGCTTCGGGCACACACATCCAGACTGTGCAACAGCTTTTTTCCACAAGCCACCCGTCTCCTCAACAAAAAGGGACTGGACTGATAAACACAAACACACTCACACACACACAAACACAAACATTATCACACAGCTTAACTCAACTACCTCAAAATATTGAGACTGGACTGACTAATCAACACAAGTGCAGACACACTGACCTACACCACCAAATTATCGTACACACCAACCTGTAAATGCTTCACTGTTTTTAACAATCTTTTTGCACAATGATCATTACTGGACTACATTTTTGCACTAATTCCTCAAATCTTGCTGCTGTTTTAAGGAATGTTTATGTTTACCCACTACCTCAACACCATATTTTATGTTCTGTTATGTCGGGGTTGCGCACTGTCACTTTGTTGTTGCTCTTGTTTGCACATTTGCACGTGCACTTTATGTTGTCTGTAAAAATGTTACTTAGCTAGTTAGTTTTTGTTAATTTATGTTGTAATTTATGTTAGATCTCACTGTCCTGTCTATGCTAGCCAGTTAACTAGGCCTCTTGGTTAGCTAGTTTAGTGTCTCTGTTAATTTATGTTGTAAGTTTATGTTGCATGTAGCACCTTGGTCCTGGAGGAACGTTGTTTCGTTTCACTGTGTACTAACTGTATATGGTTGTAATGACAATAAAGCCTACTTGAACTTGAACTTGAACTTAAAAGAATTAATCTTACTAGAAGACTTTAAAAACTGTATATTTGAAAATTTAGTCATTCACTTAAACGAACAAAAAGTCACGTCTCTGTCAGCAGTCGCTGTGCTGGCTGACGAGTTCGTTTTAACACACCGAACAGTTTTTACTCCTACGTTGAGAACTGATAAATTTGCTGTCCGTGGGGTGGAAGGGCAGGTGAATCCTTCGGCTGGTGGTGTGAGACCGGCGAGGGGAGGAGTTTTTAGAAGTTCTCAGTATCGCACAGGGGGAGGTAGAGTCTGTTTTTATTGCCTCAGTGAAGATCATCTTATTTCAGACTGCGAAGCCTGGAAAAAGAGAAAAAATGCATCAGTGAAATCTAAGAGTGTAGGTTTTATTAAAAGACAAAGAGAACAAAGAGAACAACATTTTACCTGATCCAACAATAGCAGCATATAAACCCTTCATGTTGCAGGGATGGGTGGCAGACAGCTCGGAAGGAATTCCCAGGTCAGTGACTGTTCTGCGGGATACAGGTGCAGCCCAAAGCTTGATGCTAGCTGGCACACTAACTTTGTCACAGAAAACGTACACGGGAGTTGATGTAATTTTGCGGGGTATAGGAGCAGGCTGTGTTAAAGTTCCACTCCATACTGTCTACCTTCAAACTGACATCGTAAAGGGTGAAGTGTGTGTTGGAATTTGTGCTGAACTCCCTGTTGACGGAGTACAGATTATTTTAGGAAATGACCTAGCTGGTGGTGTTGTTTTTCCACAACCAATTGTTATAGATACCCCCATAACAGATGTGAAAAGTGACCTCTCTTCTCAATTTCCAGCAGTGTTCTCATCATGTGAGGTTACACGAGCACAAGCGCGGGAATTTGTCGTGGGTGAGGTGTCTAACTCTTTTCTGCAGTCTGCAGCTATGACTGGAGAACTGTGTGTTAAACCAATTTTACCCAACCATGATGTTTTACCATTACAGATGGGACGCTCGCAATTAGCGGCGGCGCAGAAGGCTGGTCCATCATTGGCTACATGTTTTGCAACTATTTTAATCTGTGCAACTGTGCTGATCTGTGTTGGTGCCTCGTTCTTCGTAACAAAATTGGATTTGTTAAAAGGTTATTGGCAGGTGCCACTTACGCAGCGTGCTTCGGATGTCTCCGCGTTCGTAACACCAGATGATTTCTTGCGATATACCGTTATGGCCTTTGGTATGCGAAACGCTCTAGCTACCTTTCAAACGTTAATACAAAAGGTGTTATCTGGTGTAAAAAAATTGCGAAGCATATCTTTATTTTGTTGTTGGGTATTGTAGGTGCATGTTATTCACAAGTTCTGACGCGTGTCTTTAGTTACACAGTGTCACTGACGACATCAGACGTTTCGTTGATTTCTTTGTCTCTTGTTTATTTCCAACATCAAAAACAACGGTTGTTACAGTTTCTTGCATAAATCCACTGTAGTCACGACAAGTCGCTTGCTGTGTTCTGTAGCTTCGATAGATTACAGTTACAACAACTTATTTTACTGTATTCCTTTTAGCTTACTGTCTCACGTTATCACGGTCAAAAGCTTGTGTGCTCCAAACCTTTCTGTATCCTTCCGTGTCTTAACAACAACTACAACTAACGTGCGTGATAGACATGGAACTGCATAACTGTGGGATGATGTCACAGAACAACACATGAAATGATGTCACAATACAAATTATATTTATGATACTTAATGCTTAATGTTTAACTAATAAACTGAAATAAGATAAACAACAACAAATCACAAGAATGAAATATGGCCCTTACATTTCCAGCCCCTAATTGACAGGCAGGAAGACTGACAATTACACACATTTTTTGTTTTGTTGTTTTTTCTTTTTTTTTTTTACAATTGGGCCACAACATTTACTATTGGATTAAAATTTGAATTAACTTTCTTAACACTTTAGAATTAACTTTCTTAACACTTTAAACATTTTTTTTTTTTTTTTTTTTTAACGGTTTAACTTAAGGTATTCATATTGCTGCGTACCAAATGAAAGGAACATGACTACTTTATAAGGTAATTAACAGTCCATTTCACATATCAGGCACAGCTTATCGATGGGTCTTTCCAGGGTACTGGTTTTAGTTTTGACCAGTACACGTCTCACAAGTCCTTTTTTATCAGGGAACACTTTCGTGATCCGTCCGATGACCCATGAATTTCTTGGAGAAGACTCATCAATTATTAGAACTACGTCTCCAATCGAGAGGTTTTTTCTCACCTGAGACCATTTTTGGCGCTCCTGAAGCAAGGGCAAGTATTCACGCACCCATCGCTTCCAGAATAGGTCGGCAAGATACTGAATTTGCTTCCACTTGCGTCGTGCGTAAGTGTCCTCTTTTTTGAAAAGTCCAGGAGGCAAGTTTGGCTGTTTTTTCATCAGCAGCAGGTGGTTAGGTGTCAGGGGCTCCAGGTCTGTGGGATCGTTTGTAGCGGTGGTAAGGGGACGGTCATTTATTATAGCTTCCACTTCACACAGAAATGTGTGCAAGCTCTCATCGTTTAGTGTTTGTTCTTTTAGTACAGACCTCAAGATTTTTTTAACTGACCTTATCTGCCTTTCCCATATTCCACCGAAGTGAGACCCAGCAGGAGGATTAAATATCCATTGTATCCCCTTTTGCATGAGGACGCCTTCAATTTTTGACTGATTCCACTGTTGGATAGCTTTACGCAATTCAGTCTCAGCGCCTATGAAGTTTGTTCCATTATCACTTCTCATAACTGACACCTGGCCTCTTCTGCACATGAAGCGTCGAATAGCGTTTAAGCAGGAGTCTGTATCTAATGACTGCGCGACTTCAATATGCACGGCTCTTGTTGTCAGACAAGTAAACAATACGCCATATCTTTTAACATTACTTCTACCCCGTTTGACCTCGAAGGGTCCAAAATAGTCTACCCCTACGTTAGTGAACGGTGGGTGATCTGGTGTTATTCTATCGGGTGGCAGTTCTGACATTTTTTGTTCACTATTCTTCGCTCTGATCTTTCTGCATGTCACACAACTGGACAGAAACTTTCTCACAAGGGAATTTGCTGTCGGAATCCAGTATTTCTGCCGCAATTTTGAAAGCATATAATTCCTTCCACAATGTCCGACCTGTTCGTGAGTGTTTCTTAAGATTAAAGTTGTAATGTGTGAGTCTTTGGGTATAATGACAGGGTGTTTTGCATGCTCAGGCATTGCAGACCTACCAAGACGTCCTCCTACTCTTAGCACTCCATCCTGCATTACTGGATCTAGTTTGGAGAGACAACTGTTTCTTTTTACGGAAGCATTACCCTTTTGTAACATGGAAATTTCGTCTTTGAATTTTTGGTTTTGAACGAACTTAATGACTTCGTTTTCTGCCCTTGTTAAGTCCTTAATTGATAGAGACTTATGGTTTTCTATTATTGAGTTGTTTGCCTGTCCCTTAATCCTTTTCGTTCTCTGTTTAAGCATGTCTTTAACGCAAAGAATCCAGGCAACGGATCTTTTTAACTTATACCAGTCGGAGTGATATTTAATCAGTTTACTCACGGCATCTGTGCTCTCTGTAGTTTTTACGAGATTCGCTGAGGCTGAGTGTTTAATCTCAATGTCATCCTCTTTCGTCGACAGATCGTGAATGTTTTCAGGCCATTTACTCTCTGGTGTTTTAAGAAAGGGCGGACCATGGATCCAATTGTTGTTTTTCATGAATTTTTCACAGGAAACTCCTCTGGAAGCAGCGTCGGCTGGGTTTTTTAAAGTGTTGACGTACCTCCACTGCTGTGGCTTGGTTGACTCTCGTATGATGGAGATTCTGTTAGCGACAAAGGTTTTGAAGCGAAGTTTTTCATTAACAATGTATCTCAAAACAGTTGTGCTGTCGGTCCAAAACACAGAGTCCAGCAGTTCTATTTCCAGTTGACCTTTCAGCATTTTGTCGTTGTTTACGGCGACCACTGCCGCTGTCAATTCCATTCGGGGGATAGTAGTTTGTTTCAAGGGCGCTACGCGAGGATTCCCCATCATGAATGCACAGTGTGTAAGTCCATTAGCATTTACTAACCTAATATATGAGACAACTCCATATCCCATTTCACTTGCATCTGAGAAGTGGTGAAGTTGTGCTGTATTTGTGACTCCAAAGTCAACTGGTTTTACGCATCTTGCTACACTAAACTCAGACAATTGATGCAACTCTTGTAGCCAGGCCCTCCATCTTTTTATAAATTGTTCGGGAATGTCATCGTCCCAAGCGAGTCTCTCTTTACATAACTGCTGCATTAAGATCTTAGCTGGCAGTATGACTGGTGCAAGGAAGCCTAAGGGGTCATAAATTGAACTAGTGACTGACAAGATTCCTCTTCTAGTCACAGGCCGCTCTTTTAAACTAATCTTGAACTTGAGCGTGTCTGAATTAATACACCACAGCACCCCTAGAGCCCTCTCAACAGGGAGTACGTCTTTACTCAGATCTAAGTCCCTCATGTCTTTAATTCTCTCACCCTCAGGGATGGAAGCTAGCAATGTACGACTATTACTTGCCCACTTGGTGAGGTGAAACCCTCCACTTGCGCACAGTTTGGTGAGATTACTATATAGCGCAACTGCTTGACTATGACTAGAGACAGACTTCAAGCAGTCGTCTACATAAAAGTTTTTAAGTACTGTGTTGACTGCCTCGGCAGATGCATTGCTGCGGTTTTCTTCTGCTGTTTTCCTAAGGGCGAAGTTAGCTACACTTGGAGATGATTTTGCACCAAACAAATGAACAACCATTTTATACTCAACCAAGTCCTGACTCACGTCTCCTTTCGGCCACCACAGGAAACGCAACAAGTCTGTGTCCTTTTCCGGAACTCTGACCTGATAGTACATGGCTTCCACATCTGCCATCATAGCAACTTCTTCTTGTCTAAAGCGTGCGAGCACCCCAATGAGTGAGTTTGTCAGGTCGGGTCCCTGCAGAAGCTCGCTATTTAATGATATTCCCTGATAGCTAGCAGCACAGTCAAAGACTACCCTTAGCTTTTTCTTTTGAGGATGGTACACACCATGGTGAGGTATGTACCACACCTGCCCGTCTTGTCGACTTAGGTGGGGTGTGGGGACCTTGACTGCATGACCCTTCTCAAACATGTCATTCATGAAGTTTAAATACTCTTTGTGAAAGGAGCGGTTATGCTTAAACTTCCGTTTGAGGTTCAGTGCGCGCTGCATGGCTGCGCTTCGGTTATTGGGCATTTGAATAGCTGCTTTCTTAAATGGGAGACCGATGTAGAAGTGATTATCGGTAAATTGCAGGGAGTTAGTTACAGAGTCTAAAAACTGATAGTCCTCTTGTGACAACTCAGCTTTGTCATCACAGTTCCGTTCAGGAAAATCATGGTTGTACTGTTGTATCAGCATTTGTTCCACACTTTCGATGGAGACTCTGTTGACTGCAACGCTCACTTGCTCATTGTTACATGTGCCTTCCTCGACCGACTCTCGAAGAGGTCCATTTATGGTCCATCCAAGAGCAGTCTTTACTGCATATGGCCCATTGTGCCTGCTGTTAATTACTCGCCATGGTTCTAGGAGCCTGTGCTCTTTGTTACCTATGAGAATTTCAACTCCAGCATTAATGTAAGGCAGTTTTACTTCGCTGAGGTATGGCCACTTATCAATGTCGTGCTGTTGTGGAATATTTTCCACTGAGACTGGGATACTCTTTTGTGTGAACACTTTGGGGAGTTCAACAAAGGTGTTTTCTTCCAGACTGCTAACCTCTAGATCAGTAAGCACATAGCTTTTTACTTGTTTCTTCGCGTTCAGGGTGCTTAACATGATGTCAATTTTTTTACCTTGTACGTTTAATCGCCTTGCTAGTGACTCTGTACAAAATGTAGCAGAGCTACCTGGGTCCATAAAGGCGTATACTTTTACTGTCTTGTTGCCCTTTTTGGACTTTATTTTAACAGGTACTATGGAGAGAATACAGTCATCTCCAGCCCCGATACACGCACTCGTTTCGTGACTCGCTGTAACAGGCAATGTTTGAACTGGTTCGGTTTCGTCAGCCTTTGCGATCGCTTGAGCTGTGTCTTTTGCTGCAATGTGTAGCATGCGAGGATGTTTCTTTGAGCACAGCTGACAGGTAATTTTCTTCGTGCAGTCTTTGCTTAAATGTCCTTTTACTAAACAGCCAAAGCAGAATCCATTCTTTTTTAGAAAGTCCAATTTGACCTTATATGTCTCATTGTTAAACTTGTGGCATTCGTCTAGGGTATGATCTTGCTCACAGGATGCACAAGGTTTAGTGAAGGCACTAATAACTAATGCACCACTACTCTTTACTGTGATTGAGTCTCTATGAACTTTACCAACCTGTTTTACGCCGGTCGCAAAGCTGCTGCCCCTCTTTTCTTCAGTTTTTTGCTTGAATCCTGGAGAGGATTTGCTGCTGTGTTTTTTACCACTAGTCGTTGTACCACTAGTCGAAACGTTCAGGTCTCCAAAGAGTGGGTTGGACATTACCTTTGCTTCTCGTTCTACGAATTTCATCAGCTGCACGAACTTAGCTCTTTCCTGATTGCGCTCCTCGTACTTGTATACGTGGCTTCTCCATTTTTCACGCAATTTGTAGGGCAGTTTTGAGGCAACACCTCTCAAGTTGGTAGCATTGTCTAGCTCATCCATGTAATCGATGCTTGACATGGTATTGTAACATTCTACTAGGAACAGGGAGAAGGTTTTTAGCGACTTTCCGTCCTCTGACTTTATTTCCGGCCAGTTGAGTGCCTTTTGCATCAGCGTTGTAGCGATTATTTGTCTATTTCCGAAATTGTCATGTAACAGTTTCATAGCCTCTGCGTAGCCACGATGTTCTGGCATGAGCAGGCAGCTTCTCACTAGGTTCTTAGGCTGTCCTTCAGTATACTGCTCGAGAAAGAACAGCCTATCATGATTGCTATCAGTGTTGGTTTCGATGGCGTGTTTAAAGGCTCTTACGAAGGACGTGAACTCAAGAGGGTCACCATAGAATGGAGGAACGTTGCGCGAGGGTAAGGAATGTTGCCTCTGACTCTTTGCAAACATTTCTGTAAGATCTGCCTGAAGTGGCATCCTACCCTGAGGCTCCACTATGTCAGTGTTGTAAAGTGAGTGTTCGTTACCTTGGGTGGGCCGTTCCATTAGGGTGCTTGACATTATGGGTTTGGCACTCACTGGCATGCTTAAGTGGGTTGCTCGGAGGCGTGATGGCAGCTCGAGGTATTCCGTTGCCGAACTGTGGTTGCAGTGGTCGTTTTGCTCTGGTTCCGAGGGGCGTGCACCACTCGTTTCGACGACCACGCTCCGTCTGGCAGGATGTTGTTTTTTGCGGTTCTGGTAAGAATTTAGTTCAGCATCGGCCATTGCAAGCGCCGTTTCCATTTCCAGCCTTTCCTTTTGTGCCTTTAATTGTGCTTGTTTAGCCTTTAGTTGTGCTTTCAATTGCTCTTCCTCAATCTTTAATCTTGCTTTCAATTGCTCTTCCTCAGCCTTTAATTGTGCTTCCTCCAGCTCCAGCGCCTGCCGATGGCTTAAAGTTGCTGCTTTAGCCAGCAAAGCTGCTCTATTGGCTTCTGCCTTTTTTAGTCGAGCTTCGGATGCTGCTGACGTTAAGGACCTCTTGGATGCCGATGACGTTACGCTTCCTTGCCTTTGGGGGGCGGGCGTCTTACGCTCCGCCATTGACACACTGTCGTTTGGCGAAACTCCATCGTCAACTGTTTGAGACGGCTTAAAGCGATTACTAGTGTCGGCGATCCACGACTCCACTCTTACCATGAATTCTGAGCAGCGTGTTAATCTAGGGTGAAACCAGTGTTGCTGATCAGTTTCACGCTCTTCAACCTTTGCGCACGATCGCACTTTTACATTACTTTCAATAAAGTCGTTTAGCAGCGCTTTGTATTGGCGGCGCTTGGCTTTAACGTCATGCAAATTACAAGCATTGTCCATAAGCGCCTCTAGTTCATTGTATAATACAGTCAACTGACTCCACTTGCCTTCTCTGGCGCTCTTCAGTTCGTCGAGCACCATCACCTGCTCAAATTCGGCGATAGCGGCGTCGTCCTCGCCGTGTGACATGGTGAAGTTTAAGGCAGGCAAGTCCTCTTCTCGCTTTCGGTTTCGGTTGATGCGCGTTTTTGAAGTCGCACGCGCGCTCTTCACAATCTTAAGTCACTTATCTTCATTTCTGCGGCGGAGCAAGCTTTTGACTTTAATGTAGGTGCATGTTATTCACAAGTTCTGACGCGTGTCTTTAGTTACACAGTGTCACTGACGACATCAGACGTTTCGTTGATTTCTTTGTCTCTTGTTTATTTCCAACATCAAAAAACAACGGTTGTTACAGTTTCTTGCATAAATCCACTGTAGTCACGACAAGTCGCTTGCTGTGTTCTGTAGCTTCGATAGATTACAGTTACAACAACTTATTTTACTGTATTCCTTTTAGCTTACTGTCTCACGTTATCACGGTCAAAAGCTTGTGTGCTCCAAACCTTTCTGTATCCTTCCGTGTCTTAACAACAACTACAACTAACGTGCGTGATAGACATGGAACTGCATAACTGTGGGATGATGTCACAGAACAACACATGAAATGATGTCACAATACAAATTATATTTATGATACTTAATGCTTAATGTTTAACTAATAAACTGAAATAAGATAAACAACAACAAATCACAAGAATGAAATATGGCCCTTACAGGTATCCTTAGCTGTTGTTCTGTGTGTTTTTAGTCAAAATAGGATTTTTGACTTTTATGGGTGGGGGTGTTACATGCCCGTGTGTGGCATGTAAGCGTAAATGCGCGGATGCTGGTGGCGGCGTGCACGCGCGCTCTTTTCTTTCTCTCTCTCTTGCTCTCCGCCCTGATTGGACGTGCGTGACGTGCGCCAGGATTGGCCGTCTTTGGACCTGCGCGTCTTTTTAAGATCGCAGAGGGAAGCCGGAAGCGCGCGCTGTGTGATGTGTTTGGAGATTGTTGCTTGTGCTTGTTTATGTTAAAAAATAGAAAGCTGTTGAGTCGCGCCTGTGTTGTGAGTGTGTGGTGTGAGTTTTGTTCTCTTTTGTTTATGTTAAATGTTATATGTTGGTAAATATTGTAAATAGTTATTTTTGTTAGTTTATACATTTTCGTTTATGGAAGCAGTAGGGGTTGGGTGCCATTTTAGTTAGACCCGTTTTCTCCTGTTTTGAATGTTTAGTTAGGGAGTCAGTTTAGCCCTGTGTTTTTGGTTTAGTTTTTCTTTGTAGTTTAGTTAGTTTCTGGGAGGAGATAGGGCAGGGTTTTTGTTTGTTGTTTTGGCCTTGGCCCAACCCTGAAGCCGAGAGCTTCCGGTGTGTGCGTGTGTAAAAATAAAAGAGTCAAAAGACAAAAGTCAGTTGTAAGATTTTATTATTTATTACGCCCTGGGACCCTAGACCTGGGGACGTAACACTATCATTGAGAAAATAGGAAAAAGAGGTAATGATACTGAGATAAAAAATATTGGTTAGCAGAGCAGGATGCATACACTCTACATAAACCGCTATCTACAATGAAAAAAAACAAGGTTTTTGAAGTTCATAGCTAAACTACACTTCAGACCAGCTAAACATTCGTTCCGTCTGTAAAAATGATGGATAGAGGTTATATAGCTCCACAAGCCTATATTAAATACTGTACTACACGACCCAGGCCGGAAATGGATTGCCAGGGTACTACCGAACTCCCACCACCTAGCAGGTCTGCAGGAGGTCTGTTCAAGGGTCTTTTTTCAATGGCGGTTCCGTTCATCAAAAGAGGATTCTCTATTGCTAAACTGCATTTAAAAACAGCTGCCAGGGGTTTTGTTTATGATGTAGTGAGCAACGTCATGACCAAGATGCAATTTTAGAATCAAGACGGATTGGGTCTTGCAATGATTGCACTTAAATAATCTAAATGACCTCTGGGTCAACGTCACATGATTCCTAATAAAAGGCGCAAGGTAACTAAAATCAAGACCAGTGTGAAAAAGAAGCAGAGAGGTAGCAAGCCTCATCGAATTTCTTACAAAAGGAGGCAGGAGGGGGGTGAGGAGCTTTGGTTGCTGTAGCTTCTGCTTTACTTTCCAGTATATTTGGTATAGACAGGGTCAGCTGAGGGGTTTCCTGATCACCCAGCTTAACCAAGTTTTAAAAAATTTTGCAGGGCCGCCGTGTAGAGCTTTGCCTTTTCATATTCAATTAAATCTGTCCTTGACAAAATGTGTCGGATTGTCTCATCCAAGTTGTTTTCAACAGTTTTTCTTAGACTTCTATGTTCTGCGGTCATGTTTTAAGTTTGGCAGGCTGATGTTTAGGAACTAAATACACTTAACCTGCCGTCTTCATGTCAACTGTTTCGGAATGCAATTAAACTACTTATAAAGGGAACAGCTACGCTGAGCAGAGGCAGAAGAAATCCTTCAGACTGATTAATAGCTTACCTTTTTGTTTCAACAGATGCTCTTTTATCTGCAAAAAGTTTGATGATATTTTTTTGTTTGTTTTTTCAAAGTTCGGTACTGTTTGGTCGTCACCGGTTTCCCCAGAGAACGTTTAAAGCTACAGTAGTTCACATATACTCAGTATGAGTTTGGTCGATACATCACGTAAAATAACCTTTGTCTTTCGGGACCCATATAATGACTAACAACGGTAGGGATTTTTTCAAATTAACTGACAGTTTTTCTGGTGCTTGTGCTTTCAGGTCAACAAATAAATACCCATAAGGTCTAGAAGTGGCATCTTGAAAACATTCAAAAAAATACTTAGTATGCTGTTCTGTAACATATCTCTAGGGTTTTTAAAAAGACCATGTTTTTGGTGTTCAGGTTGATTGTTCTACTTGTCTTGCCTTGAAAAAAAGAGATTCTGAACCAAATAAATAACCTACAGGTTAAAATCATGCGTGTATTTAGTAAAAGCCTTTTCTACTTAGTTGTTTTTACTTGCAGAGTGTAAGGTTTTATAATATTGTAAGACAGTGTAGTCTAATAAGAAGATTCCTGTGTTCTGAGAACAGACCCCTCACTGTGCCTCCTCATGCCTTATGTGGTAACACCTTCTATATCCTGTATCCAGACGAGGATACATCCAAATGGCTCGTCTGCTAGAACCCTTTTGTTTAATCAGGAGAATGCAAATGCATCTCCTCTCACCTGTCTGTCTCCGGGTCCCTCTATGACTGACATGTTAATGACTGGTTCTTTTGATGTTCGAGACGTAACACTGTTTAAATGTGCTCTTTTTGAATAAACAGAGATCTTCAGAAATCATGCCTGCGTGTGTGTGTTTTTCTTTCCTGGTCGTTTGGGCCCGGACTGGTAAGTGTATCAAGGTGCAGCGGACACAACAAGAAATAACTCTTCATCTCCTACCTTAAAACTCTTGAAACAAAAATCTGGGATTCCTTGAAGAAATTTTATATTTAAACAAATCATCGTACAGAGGTTGCCAACATGTGTAAAACAATGTTTTCAGGAACTAGCGACATTACGTCTTCACAGTTTTCCAATAACATTTTAATAAAATAAGACTTTCCACTATTACTGAGTCCGCACACAATACAAGAAAAAGGCACTAGCATCCTTGCATCAAACCCGGAGACGTTCATGTTCGATCACGTTTTAAAACACAACGTCTCGGGTTACCCTGTTTTCTGAAAAAGCGGGAACGAGATACTGTGTGAAAACGCTATAGGAACGTTTCTTTGTTCCACCGGTTGTGAAGCATGTGTGTGTCAAACACGCCAAAACTTTGGCTTATATAACCTCGGTCAGGTGACGTCATCTGATGAGGTGCACCTGCAGGTTATAAATAGGACTGAACCAGAAACATCCTCAGGCCAATTTCTGTCTGAAAGGACGTCCAGTCACCCCCGCAGTGCGGCGTTGGCGCGCAGCATCTCCTTCCCGCTTTTTAAGGGAACAGTGTTACAGCAAAGTAACACGAGACGTTCCCTTTCAAATTCTACTGCGTGAAATGCTATGGGAACAAGAATACCAACACCACCGCACTGCAAGTGTCTGGACCCCCAGGGTTGTGTGATGTGTGCACAATAGCCAAAGACGTCTCAGACATAAGTTTGGGATGCTGATTTGAGGACCCGCGAGCGAAGGTGTCAAGTAACCTTACTTTAGTAGAAATTTTGGGTATTTACAGATGTGGCCATTAAGACTGCGCGTGTCTTCCTGCGAGATGCCGCAATTTAGCGTGCGGCGTGCCGCGACTTGCTGTAAGCAACATTCGAGAATTTAAATGAGTGTGTTGTGCTTCACTGAATATCCGCCAGATGGCGCATGGAAGGACTTTATCTAAAAGCCGGACTGTAGTACTGTACTGTACAACGAAAAACTGTGTATAATTACTTAGCCCAATGGTTCTCAAACATTTTTTGTCATTCCCCACTTAAGGCGGTGGGCGAATTTTTAAGCCCTACTTGTCAACAAAATGATAACAAAAACGGCCAAGTTTACTATTTATTGAAATATCAATTTCTAAACCAATAAGATCAAATTACACCAACAGATAAAATACATGTGCAATTGTTATAACAGGCTTACTTCGTCACTTATCTAGAGCTTTCTTTTAAAAAAGTTCAGGGGCTTATTAACGTGACTGGGGTGTGTTGTCTCTAGGTGTCTTCCTAATTTGTTGGGTCTCATGCTGTCTGCTGCCGGCGGTTTAAGACACAAAACACACATGGGTCTCTCCTCTGCCCCCACCATCACCACCATGAATCCAAGCGCAACATAGGCTTCATCATGTTTTCCTTTCGGCTGGCTTTTTGGTTGATTAGGCTGATAGTGCTAAATCAACTCCTTTTTTGTGGTCCATGTAACAAATGTATCCATTCACGTTATTATGCTCACTACATACAGTACAGTATGCTACTGACCCGATGTTTTGCTCTAAAATGCATACAAATTATAACAAACGAATTTAATTATAAAATAAGCAATATAAAAAAAAATTGTATAGGGGAAAAAATACATAAATTATATATTTTTTCATATACAACATGTATATTTTATATTGCTTATTTTATAATAAAAATCATTTCCTGTAATATTTCACCACAAACAATATTTATTTAGTGTAATTTGTGATAAATAATTTGTACATTTACAAACCCCTGCAAAATAAATGTGCCATAAAATAATCATTTTGGGGGATTTGTATTAATCGTCTCGACGGCTGTCACGCGTCTAGGGTTAATTATAATAGTAATAATATATTTGATAATAATAAACCTTTGAATGTATGTCCTAATATAATATTTGATAGAGATTATGTAGGGGAGCAATCCGTGGCAGGGGGGCATTTTAGCGCATAACACGTGTTTGTGACAGCGGTAAAGTTACTTTTATATTCGCATCTCCGAATTCAATAGCTGCGTAAATAAACCCGCAAAAAAGATACCCACATATATTTCCTCTCTACATTGTTTTTAAGCTACATCCGCCTTAAATTATACAGGTTTAAAAGCATAAACACCATTATTCTCTACAGCGCATCGAATAATTTAAGGATCATGGCAAAATGCCGCAAAGCAACAAAAAGCGTAGAACGATATTGATCTTCCCTTCTGTTTAGCGCCTGAAGGATCAAAAAGCAACTTTTTTATCACACTGGAAACTAGAAATGCCAGACTAGTACTGCCTAATAAAATATAAATTTTTGACAAAAATACAGAAACATCAGCATACACATTAGAATAAATGAATTTACATATATAATACCAAATGTTTCCTTATATATTGTTCCTCTGGAATTAACATGCCGACATTAAACCGTTATTGTTGCACTATGGTTCCACTTTTTCTCTGATGTTATTTTAATTTACTTGTATTAATGATCCATTTCTTTGTGTGTCATTATTTAGTTTCGAGTGTCCGATAAAGAAAATAAAGATTAAATAAATCAATAAAGAAAAGCTTGAATTAGAATAGGTACTTTCCTATTATTTTTCACTAATTCCCTCCCGTTCATTGCGCCCCACCTGTCATGTCTGTATTCCCCACTAGTGGGGCGCGCCCCACACTTTGAGAACCACGGACTTAGCCTAAAACAATATTGTTTCCAATGCTAAAGCAAACATGAATTTTATTTTGCTTTACAACAGATCTTTCATGATGAATGTGTGTACATGTGCTTCATATTATTTTCATAATAATGAAATGGGATGCCCAAATTAGTGCTTTAAATTTCTTAATAAGTTTCTTATATATTTTTGTAATGTTTTAACAGGGACAAAACAGTGAAAGACATGGCAATGTTTCGGTTTAAATGGTATTGAAATTAATTTAATTTCCTGATAGTAGGCTATCTGATAGTCTTAACTATGCTAATGTCCTGATTCGTGAATATGCCAACATATCTTATTTAAAACGTAAAAATGTGTCGACATCATCAGAAAACATGAATGAACAATATATATTATATTATTAAGTAAATATTATTTATGAACACAAACTTCTTCTGGCTTTTTATAATAATCATCATATTTGCTATTTGTGTCCAGCATTTAATAATTATTTAATCCATTATTTAACCACAACAGGAAATAATAGCTGGAATGTGATGTGATTGTAAATTCATGACTGAAATAAAGCTGTTCGTCTTTTGTAAAGTACTTTTACTTTACAAAAGGTAGCGTTTTTATCAAAAGGTTAATAAACGTGTGTTGTACAGTATATACAATATCTATTTAGAAAAAATGCCCCAGTGATTTTGGAGCTTCAGGAAATCTCCCGGCGCTCTGCGCATAACACCGGGCCAACTCATGTCGGAAAGAATTTATAAACGGTTTCTAAGCGTGGGCTATTGTTTTTTTACTTATAATATTTGTTAAATTTAATTTAAATGAGGTTTGGGCTCAGGACTTCGATTCTGCATCGTGATTCTCCTCCTTAATTTACTCCATAGTTTTAATCAGTGCTCAGCCGCACACATAAAGTTTTCCAAAGCGCACCGGCAGAAGTAGACTAATGATTATAAACGCATCGGGAAAACAGCAAGCAGACTGACTCTGACCATTTAAAAAAACATTTGCGTTCATTTTCTGACACGCTCAAGTTCACCAAAAACAATACAGAACAGCGCACCTTATTTGTTTTCAAACATTTACAAAATCACAACGTTTTTTCGTTATTGTGAGTGCGCTCAAATAAAAGTTTAGTCTTATATAGTTTTATTATATAGTTTTTGCACATTAATCAGAGTCCTCATCTGTTACATTTTTGAGGACAATAAGTTTTTTTTCAGCCTGTCACGGCGTGCGCCCAAATCAATATCGCTCACTAGTTAGACGGCCTCCCCTACAGATATGCGAAGCAGCGGGGCCGCTGAAATAGGCACGAATGGTGAAGAAGAGCTCTCCTTGCTAAAGATCCCGGCTTGCAACCCGCGCTATAAAAATACTCGGGGTTTGTTGGTTTACAGTGGATTTTACTACGCGGTGTGAGTGAGACGCGCGCACACAACGCGGAAGTGCGGCATGCAAACAGGGCAAATGGAACGCGCCCCAGGGGCTTTAAAGAAGAGCCAGCGCAAGCGGACAGGGGCAGAAGCTGCTGTCCGCTGATGGGCGTCGTACTCGTATTTTATAGTGCGGGGTGCAAGCCTGGGATCATTGGCATGGATAGCTCACCAGCATGTCATGTGGGCATTATAAGATTTGTATTGAAAACTTCTAACTAAAAAGTGGCAGCTGGCACGCCTAAAAATAGACACAGGTTAATTTTTTTTATAGTCTAAATTAAAATCCTCCTCTTTAGTGCCTCCTATTCCTATTAATCTAGTTCCTATTGTTCTTTTAGTGTCACTGCGTGTGCTTCCAATGCCAGACAACATTCAAATGCAAATTATTCACTCTTCCCAAGTGTGAATCAGCTGTTCTCACCTATACATATTAACCTATGACATTGTTCCCAATGCTGAAGCAAACATGAATTTTATTTTGCTTTACAACAGATCTTTCATGATAAATGTGTGTATATGTGCTTCATATTTTTTTCAAAATGATGAAATGAGCTGCCCAAATTCATGCTTTAAAATTCTTAATAAGTTTCTTATATATTTTTTTTTATGTTTTAACAGGGACAAAACAGTGAAAGACATGGCAATGTCTCGGTTTACATGGTGTTGAAATTAATTTAATTTCCTCATAGTAGGCTATCTGATAGTGTTAACTATGCGAATGTCCTGATTCGTGAATATGCCAACATATCTTATTTAAAACGTAAAAAATGTGTCAACATCATCAGAAGACATGAATGAACTATATATATATATATTATATTATTAAGTAAATATTATTTTATGAACACAAACTTCTTCTGGCTTTTTATAATAATCATCATATTTGCTGTTTGTGTCCAGCATTTAATAATTATTTCATCCATTATTTAACCACGGCTGGAAATAATAGCTGGAATGTGATGTGATTGTGAATTCATGACTGAAATAAAGCTGTTCGTCTTTTATAAAGTACTTTCACTTTACAAAAGCCAGCGTTTTTTCAAAAGGTTGATAAACGCGTGTTGTACAGTATATACACCGCGACAGCGCGCTTAGTTACTCACTTCTCACCTTTCATGTAGGTCTGCTCGGACTTATTAATTCGTTTTAAACCCCTCAAAAATGCGTGTGTATACAGCTCAAAACCTCCATCAGTTATTAAAGATAGCGTCTACAGTATTTAGAAAACATGCCCCGCGATTTCGGAGCTTCAGGAAATCTCCCGGCGCTCTGCGCATAACACTGGGCCAACTCATGTCGGAAAGAAGTTATAAACGGTTTCTAAATGTTTTTTACTTGTTTCTCAAGTTCACCAAAAACAATACAGAACAGCGCAGCTTATTTGCTTTCAAACATTTATAAAATCATGTTTTTTCGTTATTGTGAGTGCGCTTAAATAAAAGTTGAGTCTTATAAAGGCATGTAGTCTTATATAGTTTTAATATATAGTTTTTGCACATTAATCAGAGTCCTCATCTGTTACATTTTTGAGGACAATAGGTTTTTTTCAGCCTGTCACGGCGTGCGCCCAAATCAATATCGCTCCTCGCTCACTAGTTAGACGGCCTCCCCTTCAGATATGCGAAGCAGCGGGGCCGCGGAAATAGGCACGAATGGTGAAGAAGAGCTCTTCTTGCTAAAGATCCCGGACTTGCAACCCGCGCTATAAAATACTCTGGGTTTGTTAGTTTACAGTGGATTTTACTTCGCGGTATTCAAATGAAAATTATGCACTCTTCCCAAGTGTGAATCAGCTGTTCTCACCTATACATATTAACCTATACGTTTTCACCTAAAGTGTTTAGGTGAAATTCCACCTATACAAGTGTGACAAATATGCAAAAAAAAAAAAAAAAAGGGGCAAATACTTTTTCATGGCACTTCACATGGAGTCAGATTGTTCCACTGGGCTGAAAATGTGGCAGGTGGAGTTATAGCACTTTTCAAATCACACTAACTATACACTGATATGAATAACTTTGAATGATGAATGCTTTTTAGCACCCTTGTGACTCAGTAAGACACAATGCACAGAATATTTTCTAACAGCCTGTAAATGATATATTTTAGCATGAGAAATGAGAAAATGTCTCATTTTGCTGTCAAACTGTTTATAAGCCCTGAATAGGCGGCAAAGGGACGGAGCCGCCTATTCGTTCCGGCTGGCATCAATTAACGTCAATATGATCTCGGGCTTGCTCCACATTATAAAAGCAAAGCGCTGAGTTTAGTCCGAGATCAGGGAAGTACGTGATGTGGTGGAAAAAAGGGCAGTGGCGGTTCTACACTGAATTGCTCCCCGGGCGAGACTCCCTCCCGGCGCCCCCGTCAGCGCCACTTCTAACCAACCAAACCCCCTGTCTGACGTCTCCTCGGTCTTGTTAATTTGTTTTAAAACCCCCAATTCTGTGAATTCCCCCAGCAGCGAAACCGGTTTGATAACTTCACATCTGTCGTAAACATCACAGTAACTGTGGGTGCGCTTCACCTCGGAGCGTGCTGTCGTGTTGTATTCAATGAATAGACTAAAACAAGAGCATGTTTGCCTTAGCATTGGAAACAATATTGTATTAGGCTAACTTTATTAAAGATTATACACTTTTGTATTTTTTGTCCACACATGTGGGCCTCTTAAACTTTTTAGATATTGATCCTTTTTTGATGCAGCAAATTTTCTGAGCAAATTTATAATAATTTCCATAAATGAAAAGCAGGAAGAAGAAAAAGGTTATGCGAAAATAAGAAAAAGCTTCAGAGGTAAATGCTGTGAAATGCTTCAAATCAACAGATTCTGCCTATAACAGGTCAGGGACAGTGAGGCTGGATCCAGCAGCGCACCACATCCCACATCATAATACATGCTGATGATGACCAACACGTCTCCCCTGATCTACCAAAGCCACGTAAAAAGAATGGCAATCAAACAGAATAAAATTAGTAGCAGCATTAACTTGTGCTAGTAATTATTATGGTGGTCAATATTAATTGAAATAATGTTTCTCAGCATTATTTCGTATTAATATTGACTACCATAATAACTAAAATAAGTAACTAGTTACTAGCGTAAGCTACTGCTGCTACTGATTTTATTTTAGCCTACCTGTTTAGTTTTATTGCCATTCTGTAAGGGTCCACCACTAGAGGTCACTGTTTTTCATTTTGTAATTTTTGTTGGCTGACTCAGTTTCCCAGCAGGCACCTTGGTCAGGTGATGCGAGTGCACACCTGAATCGAGGTAGCCATCAATCCATTTATGAATAGCTGTTTAGACTGGGAAACTGGGTCGAGCATTTTTGGTTTTACCACTGTCATGTGTGTGGGCATTTTGTTCTCTTTTGTTTTGTATTTTGATTTTAGTTGTGTTGACTTGGGCTCTCTTATTGGCAATGTTTCTGTGCATGTTTTGTGTGTCTGTGTTTTGTGGAGCTGATTCAGTCCTGTCCTAAATGTATGTGAGTACGGTGGTCTTGGTCCTTCCTGTGTTCTTATGTGTTTAGCTAGAGCCAGGTAAGTAGTTAGGTGTGTGTTTGGCTAGGAGCGTGTTTAGCTAAAATCTATGCTGAGCTAACTAGCATGCTTCTAGCCATAGCTCCTTTGTGTCTCTAGCCGTTCTGTGTTTCCTATCCCCCTAGTGTCCCAGTGCGCCTAGCTTTAGAGTGCCGCCCCCCCTAGCTTTGGAGTACCGACTAGCTTGTTAGTGCCGCCTCGCCTAGCCACAGGTATCCTCTGTCTGTGTTTCTGTGCCCCCATTCCCTAGTGTGTGTTAAGCTATTAGGTAAGTGTAGCTTAGTGCATGTTGGGGCTAAAGACGTGCTTAGCTAGGTGTATGTGTAGCTAACTGCCATCTTAACCATGTTTAGCTAAAAGCCATGCCTAGCTGATTGCCATGTCTTTAGCCCTTGTCCCGTCTCTCTCTTGGTCTCTCGTTTCTAGTCTCTACGTGTCTCCCCTCTCTCTAGTGTCTCCCTCTAGTGTCTCCCTCTAGTGTCCAGTCTCGGCTCCACGTATAGTTTGTGTTTGTCCTCCCTCTGCCTGTGTTTTGCCACAGGACGTGTTGTGTGTCCCTCTGCCTGTGTTTTGCCACAGGACGTGTTGTGTGTCCCTCTGCCTGTGTTTTGCCACAGGACGTGTTGTGTGTCCCTCTGCCTGTGTCTTGCCAGAGAGCCCCTGTTAGCACAGAGTTAAGTATTGTTTGTTCCTTTGTTTCTGTCTTTATTTATACTTTGTGTTTAATGTTCATTAAAGACTTTTTTTTTTTTTTTTTTTTGATTAAACACCCCACTGCCTCTGTGCCTGCTCTCACTGCCCATGACGATTAACACCTGCCTTTACACCCCGTTTGTGACACATTCCTTTTAAAATATTGTCTTTATAGATTGTTTGTCTTGATGCGTTTTTATTTTTATTTCTTTGTTTTACTAATATGACCCAATATATGTTCAGTGATACTTCAAATAATATGTTTAAATAGCATTGATTTCTGTATTGTTATATTTTTATACTAGTAACTGGTGTTAAAAATGTGTCAGGAAGTCCAGGGCCACTTTTTGGTTCCAGTCCGCCCCTGGTAATAACGAATGGAGAAAGCGCAGTCAAAGCTCAGAGATTCTGTGTTCCGCGGTGGGTCGTTAATAGCTGACACTCAGTGACAGCCAATGAAATTGAAGCATTTTTGTCGTTTTCCACGTGGTGTGGCGTTGCTTAAATAATAGTATAAACTCGTCCAGACCCTGGTTCGAATCCCGCTCTGGGTGAAAATGTTATAAATGTGAATCCTTTGTTTTACACTTTTTGTTTATGATCATTAAATTATAGCAACTGTAAGGTGAGTGCTAATGTGTTTCATAGCTTAAGAAAAAATAATTCTCAATTGAAAAAATGCTTTTAGTGTAGTACTGAAGCATAACTTGATAATGTAATAGCTATATCGTGGCATTTTAGCGCATAACACCAGCATTTTGAGCACTGGCTGGGAATCAAACCCAGGTCTTTCGCATGGCAGGCAAATCACCTACCACTGAGCCACCAGTGCCCGTCTATGTTTAAAGCGCATTAAAACAATACTGTTATAGGCTAACAGTATACTCGCTGGACCCTCTACAATTTGCATACATCTTTGTTGTCCTTTTACACACAAAATACAATAATAAATTCGGATAACTACTACTAATAATAATTCTGAATGAAAATGAAGAATAAATACATATCAGTTTGAGCTTGACACGTTTATGAGCTCTGTCGCTTGCTGTCAATGGGCGCCTAACAGACAACATTTTTCGGCTTCAGTAGACACACAATACTTTAGACTGAAACATGACTGCCCCCTACAGGTAATGAAGGGCATTTTCACAGCTGGGATCCCTTTTCCGAAAACGTGCGTTTTTAAAGGCCAGGGGCCTCATGTATAAAACTTTGCGTAGATTTCATCCTTAAAATGTGCGTACGCACATAAGGCAGAATTTGCGTACGCACAAAAGTTTTCAGATTTATAAAACCGTACGTACGCCAGAACGTGCGCAAGGTTCGCTTTATAAATCACAATTATCTGAATATTGTGCGTAGGTGCACGTGCTTATAGCTTACCCCAATCTCCTCCTAAAATAACCATATTTGGAGGTTAAGACCGCCTAATTTGAATATTTATGATCTCCCTGCATATTAATACGACCGATAATTGTCATTGATCTGTTGGCTAAAAATGGAAAAACAGAAACGAAAAGCAAAAAAAAAGAAACTTCACCGACTGCGAGATGGAGGTACTGCTGTCTGAGGTGGAGGGCCGAAAAAAAGTTCTATTTGGTGGGCTCTCTGCGGGAATTTCAAATAAAAGAAAGATGGTAGAATGGGAGCAAGTATAACAGAAGCAGTCAATGCTATTACATCGGTGCCTCGCACAGTCCAAGAGACCAAAAAAAAAATGGTCAGACTTAAAAGTAGTCGTTAAAAAAAAGAATATGTGCACACAGGCGCAGTGTCGTAACAACTGGTGGTGGTCAAGGAATCACTGACCTCTCAGCCTTTGATGTAAGGGTGGGCGCGATTATAGGGGAAACAGGATTAAGTGGAGTTCTTCCAGAATTCCAAAGTGATACGGATGTGATTTGCGGTGACGATGGTAAGTAATTGATTTATCTACACATTATATAAGTTTTTGTCTGTTTAAAATTCTGCTTTTTTATTGTGGATAATTTAAATCAACCAATTCAAATTCCGCGGAAGTGGAAAGTCCTAAAATATCCAAGTGACAAATCTAGCAATAGATGCAGCTGTCCTTAAGATACGTTTGTTAAAACAGTCAATTTTCCTGTTTATTCATATGCAAATAAAAATGAACTTAAAAAGACAACACCACTTGTACTTGAACACACAGCGCGGTTTCTCCGCGAGGGTCTTTCCAATACTGGCCGTAATTCAGAACACAATTCCAAGAGGATGGCTCTTGGGAATCGAAATCGGCTCATGAGCCAATCATCATCATGAGCAAGGAAATCTTCACGGTCTCTGAAAACACGCTCCCTCGGTAGAGCGTCATTAGCAAGGTCTTCTAACAGCGCTAGAGCATCCATTATGATGATATGTTATATACGCACATACCTTTTTATAGCCCATTTATTAAAAAAAAGTTAATTCAAAGTATTTGCACTTGGTTAAGAATGCCAATTATAATGATAATTCAGGTTGATGCAATTTGATTAATTGGGTGATGACTATTTTAAATAGTTATTGCTATTTGGGCCAGTTGGTGTCGCCAAAACACAGACTCTTCTAAAAGAGTGCGTACGCACGGCCAAGTTTATTTTTTATAAATCCCGATATGTACGTGGAAAAATGCGTACGCATATTTCTATGCCCATTTTGGGCGTACGCAACGTTTATACATCAGGCCCCAGATCTGTAAACAGGAAAACAACGCATGCAATCTGATATTTCGAGATCGGTTTCAGGCCTCCTTCATATGTGGAAATAAATTCGATTTAAATCAGATATGTGCTAATGTGACTGTCGTGTAAACAGGCAGTTCGGATTTCCTGAGGCATTGTGTTCTGTACGTCATTAAAACTGCGAATTTTCACGGTTTGGTGACATAATGTTATGCTCCAGAGAAAGCGCGTGTCGAATGATAACATTGCAGGTGACATGGAAAAGAAAAAAAGCCCCCCGCCTTGTGTTAATGCTTATTTAGGCTAAATAACAGTAAAATCAGTATTTGGTAAATGAAGCATATGCTGTATGGAACTGTCTTTAATGCTTACCGTCCTTCTGTGTGGCAAGGCTTGCGTGCAGAATATCCAACTAGAGTCAACCCAAAAGCATTGAAATTTGATCAGTTGGAAAAAACAGAGAATCCAACACTGTACATTAAAAAGCATTTAAAGAGGTGGAAGCAAGAAACTGAAAGTGATCCTGAAGGAGATGTACTGTTGTCTACACTATTTAGACAAACCATAGAAAATGCTGTAGGAGAAGTGAGCAAAAGTTGAAAGGTCAAGAAAAAAGAACTGCAAAGAAAGCTGACTTAGTTACAGCTTGAAGAGCTAACAAAGAAAAATAAGAGAAACGTCCAAGCTACCCTGGCAACAGAAGAAGCAGGGCAGATGTCTGTGAGAGGGCCAAATCCTTCACCAAGAATCCAGCCAGCTGCAGTCACTACAATGACAGCACCAGCTGCATTTTCCCAAAACCCACACCAAATACATGCACCTGTCATTAATGTTTTCACTCAGAAACCAGGGCGAAGGGAGTGGAGAGCCAATCAACAACAGAGAGGACAAAGAAACACTTAGTCTAACTTTCCCCCAGAAGTCTCTTGGGGATGTGGACAGGCTGGACATAATCGATCAAGTTGCCAAACGCATCCATGGCCAGCGCCCACGCGGGGTGCGATGGGAGTGGAGTGGCTACAGCCTCCTCGAGATCAAGTTCCAGGCCCAATAAACCCATGGAGAGGTCCAAAACAGGGGTATTAGGGGTGCCCAGAGAGTCCTACAGGGGAGAATCAGTTACCAATCTTAACAACCAATGCTGAACAAGAACCCATGTTACACATTGAGGTAGATGGGAAAAATACACCCATGTAAGTTAATACAGGAGCAGTTTATACATGCTTAAATTTAAGTCATGCCTCACATTTCCCCTTGTCTGGGAAATTTGCCAAGACAGTAGGATTCTCGGGACTAAAAACAGTTAATCCCTATGACCGCTCTAGTCCATCTACAAACTAACAATAAAAGTGTGACCATACCTGTATTAGTTTCAAGTCAGACACTAGTTAATTTATTAGGTAGAGATGCATTATGTAAATTAGGACTTCAAATATGGTGTTCCCCAAAAGGTGTGTATGTTGACATGAAAGGTATTAAAAATCAAATGGTAATGACTGAGCCATAAGCAAATGTATATTGGATAGGACAGCTAGAGAGGGATGTAAGTCAAATGATCAGTAAGTGGGAAATATTCATTAAAGCACAGATTCCAGAAGCACAGGTACCCATTGCGGCTTTACACTGTACAATGATGTATGACCCAACTAAGAATACTGACGTAGAACAAACATGGCAGGAAGAAACAAAACAGCACAAGGTTTAACTAATTACACAGCACATCATCATAGGTCGGCAAGGAGCAGCTATCAGTGTAGATGAGTGTGATTTTGTAAAGAGGTGGTTTAATGTAACTAATTCTGTTCCTCATGTAACATTGTATGTAAGTCAAAATAGCAGCTCAAAGGATTTAGAACCAATGATGAAAAAAGCAAAAGAAGTCCAGTGGGAATCAACCACAAATCCATTGATTTTTCATTCTGAGGATAAAAACTATATCAAAATCGTATGTGGTAATAGCTTAATTGGTACTCCTCAGGAAGTTGTAGTCACACGTCACAAACACAAATGGCAAAATCAGCATCCGAGGTAGTCTAGACTGTCGAAGATAAATTGTTTAAGGAAATGGAGAGTCAAGTCCCAACTGGTTTATGGTCTCGCTATGATACAGATGTGGGCCTAATTAAATCAGCCAGCCCGATTCAAGTACAACTTAAACCAAATATAAAATTGCCCAGAATAAGACAATATCCTTTACGACCTGAGGCAGAAGCAGGCATAAAAAACACTATTGAAGGCCTTGTAAAAGCATCTGTACTAGAAGAAACAATCAGTTGTTGTAATACTCCAATTTTCCCGGTAGTTAAGCCAGGTACAAATAAATGGCGT
This sequence comes from Clarias gariepinus, assembly GCF_024256425.1. Lineage (NCBI taxonomy): Eukaryota > Metazoa > Chordata > Actinopteri > Siluriformes > Clariidae > Clarias > Clarias gariepinus. The sequence continues at coordinate 13,108,115 of NC_071113.1, forward strand.
CTTGTGCATGATTTGCGTGCAATTAATAGTATAACAGAAGATTATCCAGCAGATGTTCCAAATCCACACACACTGCTAACCAATGTCCCACCCGAAGCCAAATATTTTACTGTAATTGATCTTTGTTCAGCCTTCTTCAGTATTCCAGTGGCGGAAGAGAGTAGATATTTGTTTGCATTTACATATGCTGATAAACATGTACGTACCGAAGAATGCCTCAAGGTTATTGCCACTCTCTCCATATATTTAATCAGGTTTTGAAAGCTGATTTAGCCGATTTTATGATAGAAGGTAACCTTCTCCAGTTTATGGATGATTGCTTAATATGCTAGTCATTATTAGAAGCCTGTCATAGGGACTTCATTAAAGTACTCAGTAAGTTAGCGCAAGGAGGACATAAAGTGTCTAAAACTAAACTGCAACACTGTAAGCCTCAAGTTGAATATTTAGGACGGCTAATTTCACATGGTACAATAGCCATAGCGCCTACTCAATTAGAAGGAATAAGTAACGCACCGTTGCCACAAACAGTAAAACAGTTTATGACCTTCCTAGGCTTAACAGGCTTCAGTGCTGACTGGATTGAGAAGTATGCAGTAAAAACAGCTCCACTGAGGAAGATAATGAGAGAAGAAGGCCTGCAAAATCTAAGTGCTCCATTAAAGTGGAACACAGATGCACAGTTAGCATTTGAATCCATCAAAAAAGAAATGCAGACAGCATCTACTTCAGGTATACCTGATTATACCAAACCGTTCTATTTGTATGTGGCTAACCGAGCTGATGGATATGCCTCTGTGTTGATGCAGGAAACCTGCAGTGGAAGGAGAAAACAGCCCCTAGCTTACTACAGCACTAAGCTAGATAATGTAGCGCAAGGGTACCCACCATGCCATCAGCAGGGACTTGCAGCAGTACATTATGCATATGACGAAGCATCCACATTGTTTATGGGTTATCCAGTAACCATTTATACACATCATAAGGTTGTAGAGTTAACAGAACAAGGGAAATATGTTCTTACTTAAGCTCGCATTCTAGCATATTCTCCATTGCTTACATATCCCGACATTACTATAAAAAGATGTGACACAGTTAACCCAGCTGAATTAAATCCTTTAGCCTATGAAAGAGTGTCTCATGATTGTGTGGCAAATTAATTAGCATTTACTAGGTTACGGCCTGATCTTGAGTCTAAACCGATAGCTAAAGCGGAAGTCACTTACTTTGTGGATGGGTCTAGTTTTAGAGATCATGTAGGAAGTCACACAGGATATGCAGTAATAAGGAAGGGTGGAGAAGACGTCAAACTTATCTTATCTCAGCACTGTTCACAGCACTGTTCACAACCCTGTTCTGCTCAATTGGTTGAGCTAAATGCTCTCACTGCAGCTTGCCAGCTAGCCAAAGGGCTAGTGGCAAATATATTTACAGATTCAGCCTATTCGCATGGTGTATGTCATCTGTTTGGAGCAGTGTGGAAACAAAGAGGATTTAAAAGGAGCGACGGAACTCTGCTGCTGAGCAGATAAGTAAACTAGTGTCTGCTATAATGCTACCAAGACAATTGGCTGTAATTAAATGTCAAGCCCATAAAAAGGGAAATGACTATGTCACTAGACGTAATAACATAGCAGACTTACAGTAGAAGCAAAGCGAGCATTAAAGTGTCAACTGGCAGTGCAGGTGCCAATAGTCCTTATAGAACCACAGCCCCAGTTGGAGGATATTATTTAGATTCAACATCAAGCAGGTCCATATGAGCACTCGATGTGGCTCCAGAGGGGAGCCCAGAAGGATGCACAAGGTATTTGGCGTTCACATGAAGGTCTGATCATAGCATTCACAGCACTGTTGAACATTCTGATTTCAGATGCCCATGGATTTGACCATTGTGCTAGAGGAGAGGTAGTGCGCAAGATCAAGCAACAAGGATATTGGTCTCCATATCTGCATGCTATGGTTGATGAGTTCCTAGCTTCATGTGAGATATATGCTAAGCATAACGTCAGAAAGGGAACAGCGACACCTATTGGCCATATACCGGTTCCAGAAGGACCTTTTAAGCACTTGGTTATGGATTATGTGGACATGATAAAGTATGCTTGAAGCAAAAGGTACATGCTTGTAATAATTGATAGATTTAGTAGATGGGTAGAAGCAATGCCTTCCACAGAGGAAGGGGCCGGAACAGTTATCAAATTCCTTACAAGGATATAAAGAAGTGATACCTAGGTTTGGAATTCTGTCAGAAATTAGTTCAGATAATGGATCAGTGTTCATTCAGAAAACTGTAAAGAACAAAAACAAGTATTACAACAGTTGAGAATAAAACAAAGAGTTGGATGTGTCTATCATCCGCAGTCCCAGGGTATGGTAGAAAGAATAAACGGCACTCTTAAAGCTAAGCTTAACAAAATTTGTGCTAGTACAAAACTCAACTGGATTGATGCTTTACCTCTTGCAGTAATTAGCTATCGCACGCAGATTAACAGAAATACACACTTAACCCTGCATGAAATGCTTACGGGTCAACCCATACCTGTGCCATTCTGTAGAGGACCCTATAAAGTTCCACCGCTAGAACAATTAAAATTGGAACTCAGATCATATGTCCTGCACACATTGCTCAATTTTAGTAAGCTGTTTTTTCTCATCATGTTTTGCTGAGACATATTACTGTGTATCGTCAGCATAACAATGAAAACTAATACCATGCTTACGGATTATGTTGCCCAGAGGAAGCATGTAAAGGGAAAAAAGCAGTGGACCTAAAACTGAACCCTGCGGAATGCCAAACTCCACTAGAGAACATGCAGAATAATCACCATTTAAGTCTACATACTGATAACGATGGGTCAGATAGGATCTGAGCCAGGAGAGGGCTGTACCCTTAACTCCTACTACATTTTCTAATCTGTGAAGAAGAATAGCGTGATCAACGGTGTCAAAAGCCGCACTGAGTTCGAGTAATACAAGCATACTGTAGTTACACAACCTTGATCAGAGGCCAATAGGATGTCATTTATTAATTTAACGAGTGCTGTGTCTGTACTGTGATGAGGCCTAAATCCTGACTGATACAGTTCATGTATGCCATTTCTATGAAGATATGAGCATAGCTGCTCCGCTACTATCTTTTCCAGAATCTTAGAGATAAAGGGGAGGTTTGATATTGGCCTGTAACTGGACAGCTGACAGGGGTCGAGGTCAGGTTTCTTAATTATTGGTTTGATAACTGCTAATTTAAAAGATTTTGGAACATAACCAATGCTGAGTGAAGAATTAATTATTCTCAACAGGGGTTCTGTTATTGCTGGTACTATCTGTTTAAGAAAATGTGTCGGTACAGGATCTAATATACAGGTTGATGAATTTGCAGAAGAGATGAGTGAAATTAGTTCATTCTCTTCAAAGGGAGTAAAGTATTCTAGGTTCTGATCTGACATGGCTAGATTAACATCTGCATCAATTACATTGTTTGGTTTCAAAACCACAATTTTATGCCTAATATTTACAATTTTATTATTAAAAAAGTTCATGAAGTCCTCACTATTGCATGATGTTGTTGTGGAGATTTCTGCAGTGGTCTTATTTCTGGTTAATTTGGCTACAGCATTAAATAAGAATCTAGGATTATTTTTGTTATTTTCTATAAGAGTGGAGAGATATGTTCTTTTAGCTACACTAAGAGCTTTTCTATAGTTCAGGATGCTCTCCTTCCATGCTATTTGAAATACTAGCAATTTAGTTTGACGCCATTTACGTTCTAATTTCCGAGCGGTCTGTTTTAAAGTGCGCGTGTGATCGTTATACCAGGGAGCAAGTTTCTTATCTCTAATAATTTTTCTTTTAACTGGAGCTACATTATCTAAGGTATAGCGAAATATCGACTCTAAATATTCAGTCGCCTGATCGAGTTCTGTGGGGTCAGACGGTGATCTAATCGAAGTTGGGAACTCTGAAATTGGATGCTAATTAACTTCCTTCTGCTAAATCCGGATAAGACAGAAGTTCTAGTCATAGGACCGCATACAGCTAGGAGTAAAATTTTAGATCACATCGTAACTTTAGATGGCCTTTCTGTTCCATCAAATGCAACAGTGAAAGACCTTGGTGTGATTATTGATTACAGCCTTTCATTTGAAGCTCATGTAGATAATATTACCAGGATAGCATTCTTTCACCTCAGAAATATTGCCAGGATAAGAAATTTATTGTCGCTAAACGATGCAGAAAAACTAGCTTTTATCACCTCTAGGTTGGACTATTGTAATGCCTTACTGTCTGGTTGTTCAGCTAGATGCATAAATAAGCTTCAGCTAGTCCAAAATGCAGCAGCGAGAGTCCTCACTAGAACCAGAAGACATGACACATCACACCTATCTTATCTTTACTGTATTGGCTCCCTGTGAAATTTTGTATTGATTTTAAAATACTACTCTTGACATATAAAGCATTAAATGGTCTCGCGCCGCAGTACCTGAGCGAACTGCTAGTGTCTTACGATCCGCCACGCCTACTTCGATCAAAGGATGCAGGCTGCTTGTCAGTACCGCATATTATGAAAAATACAGCTGGGGGCAGAGCCCATCAGCTATTATAGCTGAACTGCCTCAAACCCTACACACTGTACAAATGCAGATCATTTACTGCTTTCTGTTTCACCCAAATGAGGATGGGTTCCCTGTTGAGTCTGGTTTCTCTCAAGGTTTCTTCCTATTACCATCTCAGGGAGTTTTTCCTTGCCACTGTCGCCCTCGGCTTGCTCACCAGGGACAAACTGACCATTTTGATTCATACAAATTCACATTTCATACAAACTTAAATAATTCTTTTGACTGTTTAAAGCTGCTTTGCGGCAATGAAAATTGCTAAAAGCGCTATACAAATAAAATTGAATTGAATTGAATCATATATGAAGAAACTAAAGTAAACTAAGTAAGGGAAAAGGTGCAGAAGAAGAGGACCCACCACCTGACCGTGATAACGTACAGGGTCTAGAAATCTGTGAGAGGTAGGGTGGAAATAAAGCAAAAATATGGGGACAATAAAGGGAATAGCATACCTAATGATCTTTATGTTCCAGGTATTAAATCAACCTGTAGTCACCTCACCACTACACAACAGCCAGACTTCCCAAGAATTAACTATACAGCAATTGACAGATGATCAAAAGGTTCCTAGTATCAAAACTGTTGACAGGAAAATAAAGGAGAAACTCTCAAACATAGCACAAGGTAATGAGTGGTATAAGTGGGCTGCCTACACAGTATTATTATCCTAATATTTAGCAATATTAAGTAGTCCAGATTACTTCAATAAATACCATACACCCGATAAGGGAGAATGGTGTCAGCAGTTAGATGTAAAAAATAGAGACTAAAAAGATAGAGTTCCCTTCTAAGTAGGAAATAGATTATACACTTGAGTATGAATGCTTCAATAAGACAAGAGGAAATTACAGCATGGGGGGATTTCAGGGTAATTGCATGTTAATGTGGCACCTAGACACGGACTCTTTTAGCCGATCCGACGTCCTTAAGAAAACTGTACTTCATTCAACAATAATAGTGCATGCAAATATAAGTATAATGCATAGATGTAAGAACCAAACATTACTATTTCCACTAAAGTTCCGTTACGATGACCAATCAGTACCAGTAGCTGATTTTTTCTGGCTCTGTGGGGGAACACTGTTGAGGGCAACATTACCAAGAGGTTGGAAAGGAATCTGTGCTAGAGTACGAATGATTTAAGAGATATCAATAACAAATTGGGATATAGAACAATCTATGAAGAGTGACTTAAAAGCCAATCATAGAATAAAAAGAGCTTATCAGGCTGATTCCAATGTGTACATAGATTCAGTAGGACAACCCAGAGGTATGCCTAATGAATTCAAAGCCAGAGATAAAGTAAAATCTGGATTTGAGTCTATTTTTATATGGATAACTCCTAATAAAAATGCTGAATGGATAAATTATCTTTACTATAACCAACAGAGATTTATTAATTATACTGAAGATGCTTTGGCTGCATTAGGAGAGCAATTAGTAGCTACCAGTACAATGACCTGGCAAAATAGACAAGCATTAAATTGGTTATTGGCTGTAAAAGGAGGTGCGTGCGTCCTGTTCGGTGATCAATGTTGTACATATATACCTAATAATACAGCACCTGATGGATTGTTTACCAAAGCCATGAATTAACTGAAAAATCTAAAACGTGAAGTAACTGAAAATGCTGGAAGGGATAATAAAATATGGGACTGGTTAGACCTAAAACTGGGAGCTTGGGGAGCATGGTTTGCTAAATTTGGTATGTTCTTGGGATTTGCTATATTAGTAGGAGAATTATTGCTCTGTTGTGTAAAAGATACAGTCCAACAAATGGAGGTATTAAAATGGCAAGATGGAAAAATACCCCTAACCAATGATAAAGACATTTACAGCTCTGATGGTGATCACAAGAATCACAAGAATCAGAAGAGGACTCCGGCACCTCAAACGAGGACGAAGAAGATGATTAATGATGAACCATGCCTTGGGTTAAAGCACTGGTCTGGCCTCTCCCCAAAATGTTAAAAATTATGTCTACTTTAAAAATGTACTGTGTTATGCATGTTTCATTTTAGATTGTGTACGTTATCCAACTAGCATAATCCTAGAAAGTCACTGTATTAATTGCATTGTATGTCATGTTATAGCGTTATGGAAAGTATGATGTCATGGAGGTCAGTCTTTTACTCTTGTCCTAATCGTCAAAAGTAAGAAAAGAGACGTTTGGCTGATACTCCCCAGAGTGCGAATACATAGGTTGGTTATTGATAAAATCCAGTGATTTGATTTAATCACCAGGTTAGTGTAAGGACGACTAACACATGGATTTGCACTCTACATTGAACAATTAATATGGGACGTACAAGTCCCAGAGGGGGGATATTTGGGAGAAATTTCTATTTGTTTTTCATGTGATTTCACTTACTTTTAGGTACCTATCGGAATATATTAGTCATTTTCTGTAGTAAATTTGAGAAGTGCTTGCCTAGGACTTTAAGCTAGGATGGGGAATCGTACGTGCAAAAGCTAACCATATAAGACCTCCTGGAATGTGCTTGCCCAGGAAGGTGAGGTATACATAAAACGGGGGAATTTAAAGAAACCCAGCTGTTGTGGAAAATCACTGTATACTGAATCAGCTACATTGTATGAAGTATTTAAAGGGAGAGCATTCAAAGATCAGTGTGATCTCTGCAGACTTCCCCGGCGACCAACAGTTAGTTATTTTACAGTGGGGTGAAAGTAGTTTTAAATTCTAGCACTAAAATTTATATTCTTTAAATTCCAGCACTAGGTGAGGGAAACAAACCATGGGGTTGGTGAACAGTCTTATAAATCTTGAAAGTTTCTCTTACAAACCATACCTACAAACCATTTATATTTCCATTTACTCTGCTTTGGATTATTAGATCCATTAACTTCTGTGTCCTGGGTTGAATTAGTATCATTCTAGCTATTTAATAGATAGCTAGAGTGCTATGTAGGGTGTACAATCCACTTTGACATACAACAAGTGGGCCCCTTAATCAGGGGTTGGAGAGAGATTTGGAAGGAATTCAGTATTTATTTGTACAGACCTACCAAGGGCGTAGATTTGCTCTGGACATCGATGGGGACCTATGACTTTTCTTTATTGAGCCATAGTGTAAATAAAACATCTCAAACATCAGTATATATAAAAGTAGATTACATCCAAACTTGAACTACTGAACTACCACACGACAGCTCAATGCCTATTGCTCCTATATGAAGGAGCCAAAAAGACCCTTTTCTCCATCGCTGTCTGATATACAGCACAGTTGTTTAGATTCTGTCACCTGACAAAACAAGATAAACACATGCCATTTAAACAGCAATCATTTTATTTCACTTTTCTGAGTCTTAGTATGCAAATCTCGAATCAAATCATTAATGTTTGCCAAGTCAGTGAATGCATTTTAACAATTATTCGTGCCAAGCGGATTGACTATTGGTGAACTGTCAACAAAATTCTAGCCATGGCAATATTAGTATGTAGCGTATCAATTTCTTTTACAAGACTGATTTCTGACAAATAGTTGCATTAGATTAGGAGAACTGACAGGGATCATATTTATACCTTTATATTTAGCTGTTTAATCTGCTGTTAGTTTTAAGTCCGTATTCACAGATTTATAGCCTGCCCTGCTATAATGAATGTGCGTCAAAGCGGTTAAAAAAAAAAAAAAAACACTAGCGTTAACGTTAACTGTTGTTGTTACTTTGATGGACTTTAATAGATTCACCAGCAAACTTGAAGTGACTTACACTTTAAAAAAAAAAAAAAAGCTCATGTCCAGATTTTTTTATTTTTAATTTTTTTGCTGCCGCCATCCTCACATGTATGTCACCCAACACACCTTCTTGCACGGGAAAAAAAATCCACTGCATTTGGCGCTGCTTGTATCTGAACGCAGCCATAGCCTCTCACATGATAGCAGGGAAAGGCACAGCCAATCAAAATGTTCATATGTGTTTTGGGGGTGGGAGGACTCAGGGAGAGAACATGATTTTTCCTTTTCTGCGTGTCTATAATTATTATTTTTTTAAGTGGATTAAATTATTGGTGGGGACATTTCAATGGTCGGAGGATATTGGTGGGGACACATCCCCTCCGTCCACCCTAAATCTACGCCCCTGAGACCTACATTCATCCATGCTGCGAGAAATATAGAGATGGAGAGATATGTGGCAGGACTTTTACTTTCTGAAGCGTGTCCATTTTTCCAAAAAAATGTCTAAACTAGGGATTTCTCATGTTTGAATTTCTGTGGCAAATTTCTGTACATGATCGTCGGCCGCTATTCCACTTCACCGAATTAGCTACCAACTTCTTCCAACGTCTCCCGATTTTACAATCGGCTCTGAAGTCCTTGCGGCCTTTACCCTTGGTAAATTTACTGGTTTTGTTAAAAAAAGTGTAGTAACCCCTCCCCATCGAGCTGGTAACTATGCAAAACGACTAGTACATGAAATCGACTCTACAGTGCATTTTGACATGAGCAATACGAAGAATAGGGACATGTTTTTGACACAATGACGTTTCAATAGCCAGCTGTTAAATTTAACCAATAGCCAGCAGCAAGGAATTTAACTATGTTCTACTGAGACTTAAATAAATAATAATGAAACTGGTAAGGACACTACCATCATTAAGAGTAATTAAAATGACACTATTGCGGAACCGTTCCGGAAGTGGGCTTGTATTCCAAAACACTCTTAAACCAAATTTAATTTTTCCATAAGAAATAGAAACTTAAATTATTCGTTCTACAGCCCAAAAAAATACATACATAAAAATAATTAATACAAAATATTAAGTAAAAATAAAACAAATTAACCTGACCTTTACCTTTCAAAAAAGTAAAAAATAAATCCCGGCAGAGAAGTGTTTCCGTTTGTGCACTTAGGCGCTGTGTATGTGTGTGAGGCTAGAGTAAGTGGAGACTTTTGCTTTCAGCCTCTCCTGTCTCGCCCCTTCACATCTTACACATTAAAACTCTCTTTTCGTTTAAACACACACATTAACACATACATTAAACAGAAAGACTGTTGTTCTTTTCTAAATTATTAAAGCTTCTCCGCTTTTTTTTATGTTGCTTGTGACAGCATAACAGCCCGTTAATTCATGCTTGTGTAATGATTAGAAGGACAAACTGGTCGATGCCCCCGTTCTTTTATTTTCTGCATTGTCAGGTAATAGTACAAACTTTCAGATGGCTCTTGCACTTAAATCCAACAAAAAAAACTACTGAAGAACAAAACTCACGCTCTAATACTAATACTATTTTTATATTTATGTGTTTATGTAAAGTTGGGGAACACAGGTCTAAGAATTTCATTACGGTAATGATGCCTCATTGTTATCTGTATATGACAATGAAACTTGAAAACTTGAAAAACTTGGAAAACTATATCCTAGCCTACATCTCGCGTTCGCGTTCACACACACCGGACTGCATTACCCACAATGCATTTCCCGCACAGGACTACACTTCCGTAAATAGTGGTCATAAATCAACGTCTCTCTCCTGCTCCACAGTTTTATCGAAAAGAATAACCAATAAACATTGCTAATGACACTTGTGTGAGCACAAACTAACAAAATCACTGCTGTAAAATAAAACAAACAAACAAATGAACCAGCACCTTACCTCTGAAAAGATTTGCAACTGAGCAATATTTCTTCGGAGAGCAGAGTGTGTGTCTCTCGCCTTTCTGTGCGCGTGAAGAGCAGAATACAAACAGCCAGCACACTCGCGCGCGCACACAGCGATGAGAAAGAAAATAGATTTTTAACCTCTGTATTGAGAATTTCTTTTGCTTTACACGTGCTGTACACACGCGCTTCTGAACCCAAAATAAAATATGTTTTACACACACACCAGCTTATACCAGTAAAAGACGAGCACTAAGACCCAGCAGGGGAGACAATTCCGCAGCGCAAGAGAGAGAAAAAACGTTGTTGAAAAAACTCAGTTGTGATCATGTGACGCTCGGGGTCAAAACAAGAAGCGCATGCGTGAAACATGATACTCGGTGCTTGTAAACTAAGACAATGCTTGTTTTTCAAGTCAAAATTTATTAAAAAACTTTGCTCATCGTCTGTTGCCACAAAGTTGGAACTATAGTATTGTGCAAGATGTCTGGTTATGTTGAAGCATTAGCATTTGCCCAGTGGGGATAAGGGGCCTGAAAAAAAAACACCTGAATTGATAAAACTGTCGCGTGCGCGCGGCTCGTGGGCTGTGGAGATGGACCCAGGTGCAGGTGCGGGTCATGAGCCCTCCAGTCCTTCTGTGGTGCCGCTGTACTGAGAGCGAAGGCGCTGGAGCCGAGATGCGGAATCCGTAGCGTCGCATTGCCACCGGGGCGTGAGACAGAGCCGTGGTCGTGACGGCGGAAGTGTTAGATCGGAGCCGTGAAGTCGGTCCGCGATGTCGTCGTGCCAAAACGTGAAGCTGAGCCATAGTCGAGGATGTGAGAGCGGGAGTTCAGAGCCGTGTGATCAGTCAGCGAGGGCGTTGGGTTAAAACTGACGCGAAACAGGGTCGTGGTCGAGAAACGAAAGTGAAAGTTCAAAGCTGTTAAATCCAAGCGTGTCGATAAATCCAAATCGTGAGGCGAGGGGCAAAAATGAGGAACAAAGCGAAATCGGCAACGTGAAAAACCATGAACATAAACGCGAGAAAACTGCGGCGAAACAACACACAATAATCCAGCGGCGACACAGCGCGTTGCGCTCCCTTATAAGCTGGATAAAATCAGCGCCAGATGACTTCCGGTTATGGCGGCAAGGTGAGCAGACGCGTTTTCCTCGTGCTTAATTGCTTTTCAATATATCCTGCATAATATTCCAGAGAGAGGTCATATAAAGAGACAAAATTGTAAGCACGAGAGTAAACTACTTCAAATATGCCAAAAAAAGCGGCTAAGGAGAAGAAAACGATGGAGAGCCTGGAGGATGTAGGTCAGGAGCTAGCTGAAGGGGAGCCATGTTCAGCGGAGCAGGCACACGCTGGCGTGTCCACGGACGCTGAACAAGTCATACATATGGAAAATTCATCAACAAAGGACCTCATGCTTGCCATAACCTCATTCAAACAAGACTTTAACACAAAAATTGACGGTGTACTGACGGAAATAAAGACTGTCCAAAAGGACGTGAAAGTCTGTAGTGGGCGTATCATGGAGGCCGAAAGGCGAATATCTACGGCAGAAGACGAGATTCAAAACCTGAAACTAACTATCGAAAAACTCAAAAACAATACAGAAAACCTCAATAACAAAGTCGAAGACTTAGAAGGGAGGAGTAGACGCAATAACCTGCGTGTACTGGGCATACCCGAGAAAGTAGAAGGCAATGATACCTGATCCTTTATGGAAAAACGGATAGCGGATACTCTGAAAATAACGCCGCCGGTTTTGGAGAGAGCGCACCGGATAACAGCGAGCCAAAGTTCCACTACGTACCCGAGAACTATCATCATTAAGTGCTTAAACTACAAGGACAGAGAAATTATCTTGAAAGCTGCGCGGATACAGAAAGAGGTGATGTACCAAAACAAAATAAGATTTCTTCCTGACCTGCCAACAAAGGTGTATAAGCGACAAAGGAGTTATGACGAAGTGAGGAAGCGGTTACGGGAACTCGGTCTGGATAAGCACCGGGTAATATACCCCGCATGGCTCCTGTTGACCAACGATGACCGTATTGTCGTCTTCAATACACCAACGGACGTGAATAAGTACATTAAAAAACTGGAGCCAGTGACTGAGGATGACTAAATTAAGGGTGACTTAATGAGAAATTTTATTGAAATTAAAGTCTTGTCAGATGAGGCTGCTGGAAACTAAGAGGTATGTAGGGCCTAAATTTGCTGGAAATGTGACATCGTACTACTTACAGACTTGAGTCTCTTAGAACAATAATATAAAGTGTTAAATAAGTACTGTTTAAAGATATATTTTATTTAGTTTTCTCCTTTGTTTTCTTCTTAAAGCGCAATTAGGTGCTTCATATATGAGGGCTGAAAAGTACGTGTATTCTGCCCCTACTATGATGGCTGCTGAAGTGCTTGAGCCTGACTAGCTTGGCAGATAGCTAACAGGTTCCTCCAAGAAAGACTCAGATGCCGTATTTCAATTGAGTGTAATTTACTTGAAAGAAGCACTGTAAAACTGAACATACAAATAAATAAAATGTCAAATAATGTGTTTTGTGTATCACAATTCAATTGTCACAGTCAAATTTAACATGTTGCTTCCCATATTAGATAATTAAACAAATCAGCTTACAACTTTAACCTTTGTTAATACAATTTCTACCTACATGTCTCTTTAAATTACACTTCCCACTGTTAATACAGAAAATATCAAACTTAATACTCACAGACATATATTTTCAAGGCCTTTGTAACATCAAACGCATAGCAGAGAAATACAATGCTCGTTAAATTTCCCCCGATGCAACACTAACTACGGCAACTCTATATGGACAAACTTTAAGACATAAATTTTGCTACGGCCACTAGGTGTCACTATGGGACTGTTTTAACAAGGTCGGCACAACGTGCGTGTAGGATAACATATTTTTTTATTTTTAGTTGATAAATAAAATATCTTATCTGGATTTTTGTTTTCTTTACATAGACAAGTAATTGAGCTGAGGTTGGGTTTACAGGAGAATAGTTCCTCAGTATTGTGTGTACCTATTCCTGATAATGGAGGAAAGTTATTTAGGGGTTTGGGAAGGCCTGTATGTTCTAGGGAATCAGGCCTGGGTTCTGGGTGGGTTGCTCTATTCCTTTTCGTTTTGGGTTTTATTTCAAATGGTACCCTTTATAGGTTCTTATTGTTATTCTTGCACTAAGGTGATTTACCTTTATTTACCTTTATTTATGTTAAATATGACATTATAAAAATGACCGACGTTTTGGTTGAATGTGTATCTTGGAATTGTAGAGGCCTACGTAAACTAACTAAAATTAAACAAGTTATGGGTAGAATAAAACAGATAAGAGCCAAAATTGTGTTCCTGCAGGAAACACACGTTAGATCATGAGATAATCAAAATTAAGCGTAGATGGCCGGGTCAGGTATTGTCTTCAGCTTACTGTTCGAATTCCAGAGGAGTTATAACTATAATACATAAGTCTATCCCTTTGCGCATTGATAAAATAACTAAAGACCCCAAAGGTAGATTTTTGATTGTACAGGGAAACATTCGATCAACTCGGATTAATCTGATTAATGTATATGGACCTAATGATGATAACGCGGATTTTTATAATGATTTATTTTTGAGAATCTCCACAATGCCTGATGATGACTGGGATGACGCGTGCTATAACTCCTGTAGGCCACTCGTTTCTTTTGAGTGCTGCGTCTTTTAGAAGCACAACATCTCCGACCTGAAGGTTTGGCTTGTTTACTTGCCATTTTCTCCTTTGTTGGAGTGTTGTTAAGTATTCTTGACGCCAGCGCTTCCAAAAGGCATCAGCAAGGCTTTGAACTTGCCTCCACTGTTTGTTATAGAGGTCTTTAATGTCATACTCTCCTTTCGGTGCAGACACGGCCTCTATCTTTTGAGTTAAAAGTGTGGCAGGTGAAAGAACATGTGGCATGTCTGGGTCAGACGAGATGGGGACCAGAGGTCTGGCATTCATTATGGCCATGATTTCTGACATAAGAGTAACAAGGACCTCATGCGACAGCCTTGTGGAATCTGTCTTAAGAAGCAAAGCATTTAAAATTCTCCGTGCAACACTTATTAACCTTTCCCAAACCCCACCCATATGTGAGGAATGAGGAGAGTTGAAGACCCAAGTGCACCCTTGATCCTGTAGATAGCTTTTAAAATCTGGATCCTCTGCATTCAACTTTAGCTCTTTACAGGCTCCAATAAAGTTAGTTCCACGATCAGACCTAAACAGTTTGACGGGTCCTCGGACAGCAATGAATCTTCTCAATGCATTTATAAAGCTTGCGGAGGACAGTGACTCTATCACTTCAAAATGCACGGCACGTGTTCCCAAACATGTGAAAATAACTGCCCATCGCTTACTCTCTGCAAGACCTCCCCTGGTTCGTCGAGTGTAGATATTCCATGGACCGAACACATCAACACCAACATTGGTGAATGGAGGATTTGGGTTAACTCGATCAGAAGGCAAGGAAGCCATTTTTTGTTCTCCAAGCTTGCCTCTAAGTCTTTTACATATTACACAGTGATGTATGACACTTGATACTAGTCTTTTGCCTCCAATTATCCACAGTCCAGCTGACCGAAGAGCACCTTCTGTGAAATGTCTACCCTGGTGTGCAACTTGTTCGTGGAAGTGTCTGACAAGTAGAGTAGCGATGTGATTGTTTTTGGGAATAATGATGGGGTGTTTCTCTTCCCAGCATGTGTCGGCTGCTGATAAACGTCCTCCAACGCGTATTACTCCATCTTCATCCAAGATGGGGTTCAACTTTCTTATGATGCTGTGCTTGGACACCTCTTCATTCCCTGCAAGGCGCTTCAGTTCCTCTGAAAATGTTTCCTGTTGAACAGTTCTGACAACTATCATCCTTGCTTGTGTCAGTTCGTCTGTTCTAGAGTTAGGGTTTCCAGCATAAGATCTGACCTTGCGTACAAGGCTAGCTATGGCTCTGATTAGTACTTTCCAGTTTGAGAACCGTGTAAAACGTTGCGAGTCAAACTCCTTCTCAGAGGCTTTGGTAACTAATGCAGACACTTGTGACCGTACCTCTACATCTGTGTCTGGTTCCACGAGGTTGTAGATCTCTGTATGAATTGTGTCATTGTTTGATCCATCTTTGTGCAAAAACTCAGGGCCTGTAAACCAACTGGTCTGGTTCAGTAACTCCGGGGATATGAAACGTGTTCCATGGTCTGCAGGATTTTGGTCTGTTCTGACAAACTGCCACTGATTTGGGTGAGTACACCTTCTGATCCGAGCAACTCTATTGGCAACATACACATGAAATCTTCTGCTTGTGTTGTGAATGTAACCTAAGACAATTCTACTGTCTATGTAGAATTTCACTCTTTGTAGTTCAATATCTAACTCAGTGGTCAGTAAGTCTGCCATTTCTACAGCTAAAACTGCAGAACAAAGTTCCAGACGTGGAACAGTTAAAGGAGCGCGAGGAGCTAACTTAGATTTGCCCAGGAGAAAGCCAACATGGCTGTACCCCTCTGTGTCAATTGCTCTAAGGTATGCTACAGCTGATATGGCCATGGTAGATGCATCTGCAAAGATACATAGTTCTCTGTACCTGGTAGAACACAGAGAAATGGGAAAATATGGCCTTTTAATCTGAATCTGTTTAAGCTCCAGAAGTGAATCAAGCCATGCTCTCCACTGATCTTTTCTTTCAGCTGGTATGGGAGTGTCCCAATCACATTGATCATTAGTTAGTTCTCTGACTAATGCTTTACCTTGTACTGTTACAGGGGCTAAGAAACCAAGAGGATCATAGAGACTATTGACCACAGAGAGGATGCCTCTTCTGGTAAACGGTTTCTCTCTCTTTGACACATAATAAGTAAAGGTGTCGGTTTGTAGATTCCACACGAGTCCCAGACTTCGTTGCAAAGGTAAGGGATCTGATGGTAACTCAATGCCGTGCAAATCTTTGGCCAAGTCGTCCTGACAGAATGCTTCCATAACTTTTCTGTTGTTAGAGGCTATTTTGTGCAGCCTGATGTTTGATTCTGCAAGTACTTCCTTTGTCCGTTTCAACACGGTGATAGCTTCTTCACTGGTTGGAAAGGAAGCAAGTCCATCATCCACATAGAAATTCCGGATTACAAATTGTTTCACTTCTGCGTCGTGTTTGTCCTCTCCTAACAGAACAGCTCTTCGTAACCCATATATGGCCACAGCAGGCGACGGACTGTTCCCGAACACATGCACTTTCATGCGGTAATCCACAATTTTTTCATTTGGATCATTATGTTTAAACCATAGAAACCTGAGGAAGTCTCTATGGTCTTCACGGACAATGAAACAATAAAACATGTGCTGTATGTCTGCCGTGATTGCCACATGTTCTTTTCGGAAACGGATGAGAACACCCAACAATGTGTTGTTCAGGTCTGGTCCACTCAACAACACATCGTTGAGGGAGGTACCCTCATATTTAGCACTGGAATCAAATACAACACGTATTTGATCCTTCTTCTGATGGTAAACACCAAATATGGGCAAGTACCAACATTCGTGCTGTGGTTCCATTATGGGTGCAAGTTCAGCCTGATCGGAATCAAACATGGTTTGCATGAACTTGAAGAAGTGCTCCTTCATATCTGGTTTTCTTTCCAGTGTGTGTTGTAGGGATTTAAAACGTCTGACAGCTTGGCACTTGTTCTTAGGTAAACGAGGCCTATTTGGTTTGAAAGGTAATGGCGCTACCCATGAATTAGAGTCATTCACGTAAACCTCCCTGTCCATGATGTCGAGGAATATTCTGTCTTCAATTGACATTCCTACCTTGTCATCACATGATGTACTTTGGAACACCCTGCTGCCAAGATCCTCTGTATCAGAAACGGCTGTAGCTACATTGTTTTGCAGTTTGCAATACAACACTGAGTTGTCAAACCTCTCTTTGACATATATGCTACTACTGCACGGTGAAAGAATGGAGGAGCGACCACTACTCAGGATGTTAGTTCTGAAAACACTGACATCAGAAGTTTTGTGTGTTCTTCCAAGACACACCTCTCCAATGATCACCCAACCAAGTTCAAGACGTTGCGCGAATGGTGCGTTGTGTGGTCCGCTGCGCTGTTCTAGAACTTTATGCACTTGTAGTACGTCTCGGCCTAGGAGCAAGAGGATGGCAGCACAGGGGTCCACAGCTGGGATCTCCTCTGCCACGTCTTTGAGATGCAGATGGTACCTAGCAACCTCTGGGGATGGTATCTCAGACCTATCATCTGGAAGCATGTCACATTCTATTAGAGTAGGTAAGGTGATTTGAGTTTTACCATCAAGTGATTCCACAACGAAGTTACCAGCCCGTCTACCCACTGTTTCCGTTGTTCCAGAGCATGTTTTCAGAGTATATGGAATTTCATCTCCTTCAATGCAAAAATGATCGAAGAACTGAGGTTTGGCCAAGGACCTATTGCTTTGTTCATCAAGAACAGCATATACTTTGATGGCTTTGTCTCTTTGTCCTGCTGGATATACTTTGACAAGAGAAATTTTGGAACATGTTCTTGAGCTTGTACCATTCCCACAAATTTCAGTGCATTTTGATGTCACTGACAAGGCTTCAGTTGTGGGTTTCTCCCCGCCTTGGTCTTTATACGGGGCATATTTGCTAGCTTTCCATGGTGCTGGACCTGGATGTAATGCAGTGGAATGCTGATTGCTGTTGCATTCTTTACACTGTATAGTTCTATCGCAGTCCTTGGCAAAATGATTGTATGATGCGCAGCACCTGAAACAGATGTTCATGTCTTTGAGGTAAGATTTTCTTTCATCTAACGTTTTGCCTCTGAAGCTACGACATTTCCTTAGTGGATGTGGTTTGTTATGCAGTGGGCATTGCTTCTCAGGGTCATTTACCTTTTCCTCTGTGGCCTTTGAATGAGTCTTTTCAAGATCTGCAAACACCTCTGTTTTCCTCGTGGCTATTGTAGGTTTCATGTATGTCTTGTACGGGAAACCTCTCTCCATCTTAACAGCATTTGAACTTCCAACCGCTATATCAGCAAAACTTGGATCATTACGGACTCTGGCCTGATCACAGACAAACTTCACAAAGACAGAAAATGGAGGGTAAGACACACCATTTTGTTCTTTATACTGCGCTCCTACTGTAATCCATTTCTCTTGCAGATATAATGGAAGTTTCTGTGCAATTGGATTGACTCCACGTGCTGTATTGAGGTATGTGAGCCCTGATAAGAATCCATCAGCCCTCGCCGCTTCAAGCTCCAACAGAGTATCGCCCAGTTCTCTCAGTTTCAGTTTGTCTTGGCTTGAGATTCTTGGGAATTGTTCAACCTTTTTAAGCAACGCATTCTCTATTACTTCAGCTGAACCGTACATATCTTCTATTCTTTGCCATACCATCCTAAGCCCCGCTCTGGCATTGTGAATGTGAACTGCTCTGATTCTTCTGGCCTGTTCAGAAGATGATGGCCCAAGCCATTTACAAAGCAAATCAAGCTCCTCCGTGGCTGTGAGATTCAAATCTTCTGTAGCGCTAAGAAAGGATGCCTTCCAAGCCCAGTAATTTTCTGGTTGATCATCAAATTTTGATAATCCTGAGCTTACCATCTCACGCCGTAGCAGGTATTTTGCTAGGTCTACCGTAGTTGAAGGGTTTGCTTGCCACTGCCCGGTCTGAAGATCATTGCGCTGAAATCTTGTACCATATGGCTGTTCACTATAGTGATAGGGTTCTCTTAGACAATTTGCAGTATTGGGGTTACTGTGGGGATTCCAGTTAGTGTGCTGCTTCATAGACTGCTGAACAGGTAACTCACTGTACTCATAGTCACTGATTTCACTCGACTGTACATTACTCTTTCTGGTGTAACTTCTTGCTGTCTCACCACTGTCCTTTTTCTGCTGGTGCGCTGGTGGACAAGAGAGATCGAGTGTCTTTACGTCTGGAAGTGGATTCGGGTTTGACTGTTGCATGACAGAGCAGGAAACACTTTCATTGTGTTGTGTTAAGTTTTGTAGTGACAACCTTACAGAACTTTTACGATCTGTCTCTCCAAGTTCTTCCTCAGCAGCTGCTTCTAACACCTCTGCTTCAGCAACAGCAGCTGCAGCTGCTTTTTCTAGCTGCAGCGTATGCAAATCTGCTTTGAGCTCCGCCCTCTTTCTAGCTGCCTCTTCCATAATATATGCTTCTTCTTTCATCATCTCTGCTTCTCTCTTTGCAAATGCCAACTGTGATCGTGCTGCTTCCGCTTTTGCACGTGCTTTGATAGCTAATCCACTGGCAGATGAAAGCTGACTTGAACGTGAGGACCTGGAGCAACATGATCTTGTTTCTAGACGCTCACTCATTTGTTCTTCAATAGCTTGCGTCATTGTCACTACTTGGCTTGCCTTTGTGCCAGAGAGCTGGAGTGCGCTGGGGCTGTGGCTTTGTACTTCCCTTATATTCACAAAGCCGTCTGAAGGTATGTCTTTTTACTATTCTGCCCCTACTATGATGGCTGCTGAAGTGCTTGAGCCTGACTAGCTTGGCAGATAGCTAACAGGTTCCTCCAAGAAAGACTCAGATGCCGTATTTCAATTGAGTGTAATTTACTTGAAAGAAGCACTGTAAAACTGAACATACAAATAAATAAAATGTCAAATAATGTGTTTTGTGTATCACAATTCAATTGTCACAGTCAAATTTAACATGTTGCTTCCCATATTAGATAATTAAACAAATCAGCTTACAACTTTAACCTTTGTTAATACAATTTCTACCTACATGTCTCTTTACATTACACTTCCCACTGTTAATACAGAAAATATCAAACTTAATACTCACAGACATATATTTTCAAGGCCTTTGTAACATCAAACGCATAGCAGAGAAATACAATGCTCGTTAAATTTCCCCCGATGCAACACTAACTACGGCAACTCTATATGGACAAACTTTAAGACATAAATTTTGCTACGGCCACTAGGTGTCACTATGGGACTGTTTTAACAAGGTCGGCACAACGTGCGTGTAGGATAACATATTTTTTTATTTTTAGTTGATAAATAAAATATCTTATCTGGATTTTTGTTTTCTTTACATAGACAAGTAATTGAGCTGAGGTTGGGTTTACAGGAGAATAGTTCCTCAGTATTGTGTGTACCTATTCCTGATAATGGAGGAAAGTTATTTAGGGGTTTGGGAAGGCCTGTATGTTCTAGGGAATCAGGCCTGGGTTCTGGGTGGGTTGCTCTATTCCTTTTCGTTTTGGGTTTTATTTCAAATGGTACCCTTTATAGGTTCTTATTGTTATTCTTGCACTAAGGTGATTTACCTTTATTTACCTTTATTTATGTTAAATATGACATTATAAAAATGACCGACGTTTTGGTTGAATGTGTATCTTGGAATTGTAGAGGCCTACGTAAACTAACTAAAATTAAACAAGTTATGGGTAGAATAAAACAGATAAGAGCCAAAATTGTGTTCCTGCAGGAAACACACGTTAGATCATGAGATAATCAAAATTAAGCGTAGATGGCCGGGTCAGGTATTGTCTTCAGCTTACTGTTCGAATTCCAGAGGAGTTATAACTATAATACATAAGTCTATCCCTTTGCGCATTGATAAAATAACTAAAGACCCCAAAGGTAGATTTTTGATTGTACAGGGAAACATTCGATCAACTCGGATTAATCTGATTAATGTATATGGACCTAATGATGATAACGCGGATTTTTATAATGATTTATTTTTGAGAATCTCCACAATGCCTGGAAAACACATTATGGCAGGTGATTTCAATTGTGTTTTGCAGCCCAATAAGGACCGGTCATCTGGTAAGGATCATACCCATGTACGGTCTAGAAAAGCTTTACATTATTTTATAAAGGAACTTAACTTGGTGGATATTTGGAGGGCTCAAAACCCAATAAAAAGGGAATATTCATGTTGGTCGAGTACTTCTAAAGGATATTCAAGAATAGATTACTTTTTGATTTCAGCTGAACTAATTTCATGTATCAGAAAATGTCAATATAGTAGTATTCTTATTTCAGACCATGCTCTTGTATCTTTGACATACGTTGAACCAAAGTTTTCTTATAATCGTACTAAATGGAGATTTCAAATACACTGGATGCAAGATAAAAGATTTCTTAAACTCTTAGGGGATCAAATTGATTACTATTTTGAACATAACACTACCCAAACATCAGCTATAATCAGATGGGAAGCCTTTAAGGCTTTTATACGAGGACAAATTATAAGCTATACGAGTAGGAAGACAAAAGAGAAACAGGAGAAATATAAAACACTTGAAACAAAAATTCGCTTACTCGAGGAAAAAAGTTTACAAGCAGGCCAAAATACTGATGATGTTTTAAAAGAATTGCTATTGTTAAGAACCCAATATAATGAAAAAACACATGAAAAAGCAGCAGCTAATTTATTAAGTTTAAAGCAGCAATTTTATGATCAGGGAGAAAAACCAGGTAGACTTCTTGCTTGGCGTATAAAACAACAGGAATTAGAGAGAGCAATTACCAGTATTGAAGATGAAAATGGAAATATGACTGTAGACCCGTTGGAAATTAATAAAGCGTTTAGAAACTTCTACGAAAAACTACATTGCTCTGAATGTAAGGCCACAACCGATGCTCACTTCGCGTTTCTTGATAATCTCAACATTCCTAAAATATCTGAGGAACTTAAAATTAAATTAGATGGTGAGATTACGACAGTTGAAATTTTGGAGGCTATAAAGACATTAAAAGGTGGTAAAACAGCAGGGCCTGATGGCCTGCCCATCGACCTATATAAATATTTCAGTGATAAAATGGTTAAGCCACTCTATGATATGTATATAGAATGTTATAATAATGTCTGTCTTCCTAAGTCTATGAGAGAGGCTTTGATCATTCTTTTACCAAAACCAGGAAAACCGAATACAAAGTGTGGAAATATGCGACCTATTAGTCTGATAAACACAGATACCAAAATAATATGTAAAATCTTGGCAAAAAGGCTAGAGACTGTACTCCCGGGCATTGTGGATGATGATCAGAACGGGTTCATTAAGAATAGACAGGGATTTCACAACGTAAGACGTGTTTTAAATATTTTGCATAGCCAAAAAGAGGCAAAGGATACTGCTCTTATATCGCTCGACGCGGAGAAGGCTTTTGATAGGATCGAATGGGCTTATCTGTTTGACGTTCTCGTAAAATTCGGATTTGGAAAATCATTTTTACATTGGATCAAATTATTACATTCCAACCCAGCGGCGGAAGTTTTAACCAATGAGATGATTTCTGAGCCTTTTAATATTACAAGAGGTTGCCCTCAAGGCTCACCATTGTCCCCACTTTTATTCATTTTGGCTATAGAACCGCTAGCAATAGCCGTAAGAGCGAACAACCACATACAAGGGATTAAAATAGGTGGCAAGGAACATAAAATAGCTTTATTCGCTGATGATGTAGTGTTATTCCTAAAACAATTAAACACCTCTATTCCAGCACTTTTAGACCTGATCGATCAATTCTGAAATATATCGGGCTATAAAGTGAACACATCAAAGTCAAATGTTGCTGAATAATGCAAATGTTGCTGAATAAAGATAGCTGTTCAAATACATCACATTTATTTACCTTGAAAATATCATCCAGCTTTACATATCTGGGTATCAAAATTGTTCCCCAATTAGAAAATATAATTTCTACAAATTATAATGTTATAATGGAATCAACATTTAAAGATCTGGAGAGATGGTTATCTTTACCAATTTCATTGATAGGAAGGATAAATATACTGAAGATGAATATTTTGCCTAAATTCATGTATTTATTTCAAAATATCCCCTTGGCGCCACCAGCTGGAATGTTCTCAAAGATTAATTCATTATTCAGGAAATTTATTTGGAACAAGAAATGCCCTCGAGTTCGTCTCTCTCTTCTATATCTTCCATTTGACACTGGAGGGTTAAGATGTCCCAACCTGTACTGGTACTATTTAGCTGCACAATTAAGAACAATAATGTTTTATTTTTCCTCTGGAAATAAACCATCCTGGGTGGATATGGAGTCATGTGGTTTTGCGTTACCTTTAAACTTGTATATATATTCAGATAAAATTAAACAACTGAAAACAGTCACCAAGCATCCCATAGTGTGTAATATGATTGAAGTATGGTATGAAGTTAGAGAGTACATGAAAATAGCTGACTCTTTATCCCGGTATAGTCCTATTTGGGGCAACACATTATTCAAACCAGGCACGAAGGACTCAGGATTCCGGTTGTGGGCTGAAAAGGGATTAAGCAAAATTTGTGACCTTTTGAGGAGGGAACGTTGATGTTGTTTGAGCAGATATCTACTAAATATAATATTCCAAGAAAACATTTCTTTAAATATTTACAGATAAGAAGCTTTGTTCTTTCTAGGCAGAACCAAGCACTAAACTTGCCAGTACTTTCTTCTTTGGAGGAATTAATTACTAAGAAATGCAAGAATAAAGGATTAATATCAGTTTTTTACAACTGGCTTGTATCAGGGTCTACTGAATCATCAATATCAAAACTTGAATTATGGAAGACGGGATTGAACGAGGATATATCTGAGGATAAATGGGGACAAGTTTGTAAAAATTCTCAGAAACAGTTAGGGAGCGTTAGCTTAAAATTACTTCAATATAACTGGTTGATGCAGACTTAAATAACTCTGGTCAAACTAAATAGGTTTAATACAAATATTCCTGATACATGTTTTAAATGCAGAGAGGCTCAGGGCTCATTTGTGCATTGTGTTTGGGAATGTAACATTATTAGAGACTTCTGGGTGGAAGTGATTAATATTACAAAGATAATTGTACAGTTGAATATTCCCTTAGAGGCAAAAATGATTTTGTTACACTTATATCCAAAGAACCTTAAACTAAATCTTCAACAGCGCAAATTCATAGACTATGCTATATTACAAGCTAAAAGAACGATAGCTCTTAGCTGGAAAAGGCCTAATCCGCCATCTATTGGAACTTGGATTAATGCCATGGCACAGTGTATGGTCATGGAAAAAGTAACATATTTTATTAAAAACAAAATGGATGTATATGAAGAAATATGGAGGCCGTTTAAGTACTACATTAACAACAATAATTTTGGTCATTTATTACAAGAGGTGTAACTATGTATAATTTCTTATTTATTTTTTATTTTTTGGAAAAGGTAACTTTTATGTGTAAAGTACAGTAATAGATATTTAGTTTTTGGATACCTTGCAATATTTGTTTTGCATTTAAATTGTCTTATGTAAAAGAATTCTGTATATATCTATTGTGAGAAGAGAGTGATGTTCTTTTGTCGGGGTGGGAAATAATTGTGACGAAATGGAAATGTGTTTCTATGTTACCTGTTTTGTATAATTAAAAACAAAAAAACCCATTGTTAAAAAAAAAAAAATCAGCGCCAGATGAGAAACCGGTGTGCCGGCGGGGCGGTGCAGGGGCGTGTTAGGAGTAATGACAGCGTGGGAAAACATGGCCGCCTGATGAGAAGTCTGACAGCGTGAGAGAGGAAGTGTCAAAGGACAAGAGCGGTCTTTGATCAGCGCGAGACGCTGAGAGCATGACAAAAACACCTGAATTCAATAATTAACAGGTTTGGCCAAATACGTATGTCCATATAGTGTACATAATTGTCCAGGAAGAATGACAGCACCTTAGCACCTACCTTATCTTTGTCAAACAATATCACAATGTGAAAACAGGCAGGATACACTATTTGCTCACCCAATCTTAAGTTCAGGAGTAGGTAGGTTAGAATGTAAAAAATACAAACTTAAATAAATGTAAGTACCATCAGTCAAACACCGTTGGGAAGGGTTTCTTTTAACCCAAATACCTAAGAAACAGACAGATTGTGAGTCAGCACTTAAAGATTGCCAATGACTCGGCTGTTTGGACATCTAGAGGAAGTTCATGTCTTCCTCGATCCCTGGGGGGACGAAGAAGTGTGGTGGTGTGGCATGATTTAGAAAGGTTAAAAACAAGCTTTACAGCTGCATTATGGAATAACTATAGGGGGAAAATTGTGCACAGAGGCAGACCTGTCTGCCTTTTTTGTACCATCAACTTCGTTTTATTTGAACATTGTTGATGCAAAAGCACAAGGCTATAGCGTGATGCCCCAGATAGAAGAGATGCTTGCGGGCTATCTCTCTCCTGGGACATTATCTTCATTAAAGAAACCAATACTTCCCTACAAGCCGTGTAGAACTTCTTCTACCCTGATAGGGGAAGCGTTCCAAGCAGCAGGTCAGGCCGGGGCTTCCTTGCACACCATGGTGGTTTTGCAGGCGTATTAGGCTGATCTGCTAAAAGATTTAAGCACGAGCGGCATACTGAATTACGAAGCATTCACTGAACTATGCCGGGCTACTGATTTATTCCTGTGTGCGACTAAACAGACAGTCCGTGCTATCGGCCGTTCTATGGCCTCCTTGGTGACCACTGAAAGACACCTGTGGTTGAATCTGACAGGCATCAAGGACAAGGATCGAACATTCCTCCTTGATGCCCCTATCTCACCTTCCGGCCTATTTGGCAACGCTGTGAATTTCATCGCCACTAGGTTCCGAGAAGCTAAGCTGTATGAACAGGCTTTTGGGAAATTTCTCCCACACCGTGCTCAAGAGTCGAGGCCGTCGGCCACCCAGCCTCGACCAGGTCTGATTCTTGCCAGGCGAGAGGCGCAGAAGGAGAGCGTCAGCAGCTCCCCCAAGGGTGGCAAATAAGGGTTACGTGCGAAGGACTTTGTACCCTTTCTATGTGGTTCAGACCCCGGTTTCTCACATTGGGTCCCACTCTAGGTCCGTCTTCACAAAATACTAACGACAGACACTTCCCTTACCAGCTGGGGCGCGGTCTTGGATGGCCGTCCAGCCCAAGGGCGCTGGAGAGGTCATCTTCTCGCATGGCACATCAATTGCCTCGAAATGATGGCTCTATTTTTGGCCCTACAGCACTTCCTCCAGCAGCTAAGAGGCTACCATGTTCTAGTGCGGGTGGACAACACATCTCCTATGCTTGAACGAGCTAGCGCATCAGGTTCTGCTCTGGGCACAGGACAAGTTCCTGTCCCTCAGGGCAATTTACATTCCAGGCACATAAATGTGGGAGCAGATTTACTGTCCAGACAAGCTGTGACACACGGGGAATGGAAACTTCACTCAGACGTAGTCAGCCAAATCTGGGAAAGATTTTTTACAGCAGGGGTGGACCTCTTTGCCTCCCAAGAGACTGCACAATGTCCCCTCTACTATTCTCTGACTCATCCAGCTCCCCTGGGTCTGGACGTGATGGCCCATACGTGGCCCAATTTACGCCTTTATACGTTTCCTCCAATACCTCTGCTCCCGGGAGTCCTGGCGAGGGTCCGTCAACACGGTTTGCGCCTCTTACTGACAGTGCCCGTTGGCCGTCCAGAGTATGGTTCTCGGATCTAATATCTCTCCTTGATGGCTTACCTTGGATGATTCCAGTGTGGAGGGATCTTCTGTCTTAGGCACAGGGGACAATATTTCATCCCCGACCCAAGCTTTGGAACCTTTATGTTTGGCCCCTGAACAGGACCAACTAAGTCAAGCTGGTCTCCCAGCCAACGTAATTGACACCATTTGAGCTGCTAGAGCTCCCTCCACTAGGAAAGTTTATGCCCTCAAATGGAATGTATTTGAAAATTGGTGCATGACGAAGCAGGTAGACCCAGTCCACTGTCAAATTGTTTCAGTGCTGGAGTTTCTGCAGGCAAAGTTGTCCTCGGGCTTGTGCCCTAGTAAACTCAAGACGTAAGTAGCTGCTAGCTCGGCCTGTCACGTTCTGATTGATGGGGTTACTGTGGGAAAACACCCTTTAGTTGCCCGTTTCATTTGTGGAGCTATATGGTTGAGGCCACCCACTAGAGCCACGGTCCCTTCGTGGGATTTATCTATCGTGCTCGAAGGTCTAATTGACACCCCTTTCGAACCACTAGAGTCAGCGCCTGTCAGGTTTCTGACCCTTAAGATGGTTTTTCTTATGGCCATTACCTCTCTTTAGAGGATTGGAGATCTGCACGCCTTGTCAGTCTCCCCATCCTGCCTAGACTTTGCCCCTGGGCTAGTCAAGACCATTTTGCATTCTCACCGAACTATCTTCCAAAAGTTCCATTCTCAACCATGCACCCTGTTGTCCTGAAGCTTTCTGTCCTCCGCCTTTTACAGCTTTGGAGCAGGAGAGACTTCACTTACTGTGTCCAGTACGTGCTCTTCGGATTTACGTCCACCGCACCAGCCAGTGGCGTAAGTCAGAGCAGCTTTTCATATGTTATGGGGCTGCAACCGGGGGGCGGCCGCCACTACACAGACCTTGTCACACTGGGTGAGAGATGCTATTGCTCTCTCCTATGAGGCGCGGCGGCTCACTTCGCCTCTAGGAATTAGGGCTCATTTAACCAGGGGGATCGCCTCATATATCGTGCTGGCAAGAGGTATTCCCTGCAGCAAGTGTGTGATGCGGCAGGTTGTCCTCTCTGCACACATTTGTTAGATTTTATAGTCTGGATGTTTATGCTACTCCGGGCTCACGGATCCTCGAGTCAGCCTCCCAGATATAGTTCTGAGACCTCCTCGGCCTTTGTGCGCACATGCACACACAACCTTGGGGTCCAGACACTGGCAGTGCGGCAGCAATGATATTCTCGTTCCCATAGCGTTTTCACGCAGCATCGAGTGTAGCCTTTGAAATGGAACGTCTTGGGTTACTTTGCTGTAACCCTGTTCCCTGAAAAGGCGGGAACGAGATGCTGCGCTCCAATGCCGCACAGCCTACGTGATCGAACGTCCGTTCAGACAAAATCTGAATTTAAGGAATGTTTCCATTTTTTTTCCTATTTATAACCTGCAGGTGCGTCTCATCAGATGACGTCACCTGACCGAGGTTCTATAAGCCAAAATTTGGCGTGTTTGATACATACATGCTTCACAACCGGCAACACGAAAGATGTTCCCATAGCGTTTTCACGCAGCATCTCGTTCTCGCCTTTTCAGGGAACAGGGTTAAAGTAACCCGAGACGTTTTCCTGGTTTCTCTCAAGGTTTCTTCCTATTACCATCTCAGGGAGTTTTTCCTTGCCACTGTTGCCCTCATTAGCACCAGGGACTATCTGACCATTTTGATTCATGCATATTTGTAACGCTTGGATTTAGTAAAATCTCTAGTTACTTTGCTACGGGGTCAAGAATCAAAATATGGGCTTGTAAACCGCACTTCCGGTATTGCGCAACCGAGGCGGGACAATATAAGACGCGACACAAAAACTAGATGTAAACCAAACCAAAGTGTATTAAACAAAACAAACCAACAAACCAACAAAAAAGGTGCCCCACAAACCAATATATACAAAATATATACAAATATAAACAAAAGCGTGGAGTGTATGCGTGTGTGTGTGTATGACAGTCCAGAGCAATGATATTGTTGGGTGTGAAATGGTGTACGGGAGAGATGGCTCGGCCTCACCGGTACAGATGTGGCCATTAAGACTGCGCGTGTTTTCCCGCGGGATGCCTCAATTTAGCGTGCGGCGCGCCGCGACTTGCCGTGAGCAACATTCGGGAATTTAAATAAATGTGTTGTGCTTCATGAATATCCGCCAGATGGCGCATGGAAGGACTTTATTTAAACGCCAGACCAAGTATTGTACAACGAAGAATTGTGTATAATTACTTAGTCTAAAACAATATTGTTCCCAATGCTGAAGCAAACATGAATTTTATTTTGCTTTACAACAGATCTTTCATGATAAATGTGTGTATATGTGCTTTATATTTTTTTCATAATGATGAAATGAGCTGCCCAAATTCATGCTTTAAAATTCTTAATAAGTTTCTTATATATTTTTTTTTATGTTTTAACAGGGACAAAACAGTGAAAGACATGGCAATGTCTCGGTTTACATGGTGTTAAAATTAATTTAATTTCCTCATAGTAGGCTATCTGATAGTGTTAACTATGCGAATGTCCTGATTCGTGAATATGCCAACATATCTTATTTAAAACGTAAAAAATGTGTCAACATTATCAGAAGACATGAATGAACTATATATATATATTATATTATTAAGTAAATATTATTTAATGAACACAAACTTCTTCTGGCTTTTTATAATAATCATCATATTTGCTGTTTGTGTCCAGCATTTAATAATTATTTCATCCATTATTTAACCACGGCTGGAAATAATAGCTGGAATGTAATGTGATTGTGAATTCATAACTGAAATAAAGCTGTTCGTCTTTTGTAAAGTACTTTCACTTTACAAAAGGCAGCGTTTTTTCAAAAGGTTGATAAACGCGTGTTGTACAGTATATACACCGCGACAGCGCGCTTAGTTACTCACTTCTCACCTTTCATGTAGGTCTGCTCGGACTTATTAATTCGTTTTAAACCCCTCAAAAATGCGTGTGTATACAGCTCAAAACCTCCATCAGTTATTAAAGATAGCGTCTACAGTATTTAGAAAACATGCCCCGCGATTTCGGAGCTTCAGGAAATCTCCCGGCGCTCTGCGCATAACACTGGGCCAACTCATGTCGGAAAGAAGTTATAAACGGTTTCTAAATGTTTTTTACTTGTTTCTCAAGTTCACCAAAAACAATACAGAACAGCGCAGCTTATTTGCTTTCAAACATTTATAAAATCATGTTTTTTCGTTATTGTGAGTGCGCTTAAATAAAAGTTGAGTCTTATAAGGGCATGTAGTCTTATATAGTTTTAATATATAGTTTTTGCACATTAATCTGAGTCCTCATCTGTTACATTTTTGAGGACAATAGTTTTTTTCAGCCTGTCACGGCATGCGCCCAAATCAATATCGCTCCTCGCTCACTAGTTAGGCGGCCTCTCCTTCAGATATGCGAAAAAGCAGGGCTGCAGAATTAGGCACGAATGGTGAAGAGCTCTCCTTGCTAAAGATCACAGGCTTCCAATCCGCGCTATAAAATACTCGGGGTTTGTTGGTTTACAGTGGATTTTCCTACGCGGTGTGAGTGAGACGCGCGCACACAACGCGGAAGTGCGGCATGCAAACGGGGCAAATGGAACGCGCCCCAGGGACTTCAAAGAAGAGCCAGCGCGAGCGGACGGAGGCAGGAGCTGCTGTCCGCGGATGGCCGTCGTACTCGTATTTTATAGGCCAGGGTGCAAACCCGGGATCATTGGCATGGATGAGCTATGTCCAGCTCTGTACCAGCATGTCATGTGGGCATTATAAGACTAAAAAGTGAGAGCTGGCACGCCTAAAAATAGACGCAGGTTAATTTTTTATAGTTATTAAAAAATTAAAATCCTCCTCTTTAGTGCCTCCTGCGTGTGCTTACAATGCCAGACAACATTTAAATGCAAATTATTCACTCTCCCCAAGTGTGAATCAGCTGTTCTCACCTAGACATTTAAACCTATACGTTCTCACCTAAAGTGTTTAGGTGAAATTCCACCTATACAAGTGTGACAAATATGCAAAGAAAAAAAATAGGAAGGGGCAAATACTTTTTCATGGCACTTCACATGTAGTCAGATTGTTCCACTGGGCTGAAACTGTGGCAGGTGGAGTTATAGCACTTTTCAAATCACACTAACTATACACTGATATGAATAACTTTGAATGATGAATGCTACATTAATATGATCTCGGGCTTGCTCCACATTATAAAAGCAAAGCGCGGAGATGGAGATCAGGGAAGTACGTGATGTGGTGGAAAATAGGCAGTGGCGGTTCTACACTGAATTGCTCCGCGGGCGAGACTCCCTCCCGCCCCCCGTCAGCGCCACTTCTAACCAACCAAACCCCCTCTCTGACGTCTGCTCGGTCTTGTTAATTTGTTTTAAAACCCCCAATTCTGCGAATTCCCCCAGCAGCGAAACCGGTTTGATGACTTCACACCTGTTGTAAAGGTGAGATGGGGGATTACAGTAACTGTGGGTGCGCTTCACCTCGGAGCGCGCTGTCGCGTTGTATTCAATGAATAGACTAAAACAAAATCATGTTTGCTTCAGCATTGGAAACAATATTGTAGCGTTTTTACGCCGGAAGGAATGCTGGAAAGACGAGTGAGCTTATTTGCTACCCAATGCAATGGCTGGGAGTACTTTATTAAGCACACAGCATGTAAGGCATGAGCAGCACCTTCACTCAGAAGCCTACATCCAATTCAGCCCTAGCTTGAACTGAAGCACATTTCACACGTCACACACCCACACACACAAACAGGGCCGAAGCCACTAACCCAAACACCTTTCCTTATCATGGTGAACACACCGACATCCCCGCAAGGCATGCTGGTCGTCAGCCGCCGCCCCGCCCACGCCACAATATTGTATTAGGCTAACTTTATTAAAGATTATACACTTTTGTATTCTTTGTCCACACACGTGGGCATCTTTAAATTTTTAGATATTGATCCTTTCTCAATGCAGCGAATTTTCTGAATTTTATGAATGAAAAGGAGGAAGAAGAAAAGGTTACGCGAAAATAAGAAAAAGCTTTAAAGGTAAATGCTTCAAATGAACAGATTCTGCCTATAACAGGTCAGGGACAGTGAGGCTGCAGCGCACCACATCTCACATCATAATACATGCTGATGATGACCAACACGTCTCCCCTGATCTACCAGAGCCAAGTAAAAAGGCAATGGCAATCAAACAGAATAAAATTAGTAGCAGCATTAACTTGGGCTAGTTATTATGATGGTGGTCAATATTAATTGAAATAATGTTTCTCAGCATTATTTCGTGTTAAAATTGACTACCATAATAATTAAAATAAGTAACTAGTTTACTAGCGTGAACTACTGCTGCTACTGATTTTATTTCAGCTTACCTGTTCAGTTTTATTGTCATTCCTTTTAAAATATTGTCTTTATAGATTCATATGTTGTTTGTCTTGATGTCCTTTTTTTTCGTTTCTTTGACCCAATATATGTTCAGTGATACTTCAAATAACATGTTTAAATAGCATTGATTTCTGTATTGTGTTATATTTTTATACTAGTAACTGGTGTTAAAAATGTATCTCTACATTAATGAGGCAATGTATTATGGTGTGGGCTGCTGTGGGCCAGGAAGTCCAGGGCCACTTTTTGGTCCCAGTCCGCCCCTGTAATAACGAATGGAGAAAGCGCAGTCAAAGCCCGGAGATTCTGTGTTCCGCGGGGGGCCAGTCGTGAATAGCTGACACTCAGTGACAGCCAATAAAATTGAAGCATTTTTGCCGCTTTTCACGTGGTGTGGCGTTGCTTAAATAATATCCGTATAATATATCATATAAAATCATCCAGACCCTGGTTCGAATCCCGCTCTGGGTGAAAATGTAATAAATATGAATTCTTTGTTTTACACTTTTTGCTAATGATAATCATTAAATTATAGCAACTGTGAGGTGGGGGCTAATGTGTTTCATAGCTTAAGCAAAAAAAAATTCTCAATTGCAAACATGCATTTAGTACTGAAGCATAACTTGATAATGTAATGACTATATCTATGGCATTTTAGCGAATAGCACCGGCATTTTGAGCACTGGCTGGGAATCAAACCCGGGCCTCCCACATGGCGGGCGAATCACCTACTACTGAGCATACATCTTTGTAGTCCTTTTGCACACGCGTGGGTGCGTTACAATAATAATAATAATAAATTCGGAGAACTACTGCTACTACTAATAATAATTCTGAATGAAAATGATGAATAAATACATAACAGTTTGAGCTTGACACGTTTATGAGCTCTGTCTCTTGTCGTCAATGGGCGCCTAAGAGACATAACATTTTTCGGCTTCAGTAGACACACAATACTTTAGACTGAAACACGACTGCCCCCTACAGGTAATGAAGGGCATTTTCACAGCTTGCCGCGCGCAACCGCGGCAAGTCGTGGGATCCCTTTTCCGAAAACGTGCGTTTTTAAAGGCCAGATCTGTATATGATGGTAAATCCGGGAGCACGAGAAAACGGAATGAGATGGGTATTGTAGTGAGTCCAAAGAAAAGTAATCCACGGCAAACAACAATCTCTCTGTCTCTATTCCACCTGCAGCGCGCTGCATTCATCTCTCCGTCCCGGGCCGCTTGCCGGTTCCGGCTTTATACCGGCACACGTGACCCGACGCATTCTCGCGAGAGCTTACCCTGTGACCAACACTGTCTATGGGGACAAGTAAAACCAGACAGGGCATATTTCATTGAGCAGGTGAGCCGCATTAGCTCCGTAACCCTTTCCCTGCTACTTAAAATGCCCCTTTATGTGGCTGTGCTACACATTCACATTTCATGCAAACCTAAATAATTATTTTGATTGTGTAAAGCTGCTTTGCAACAATGACAATTGTTAAAAATGCTATACAAATAAAATTGAATTGAATTGTGTGTGTGCATGTGTGTGTGTGTGTCTGACACAGTAGCCTTCCCCCTTCCTCTCCTCTCCCCTTTCTGGTCTCAATCACTACAGCCTCATTTTTTTTCAAAGGCAAAGTGTAGGTGAATTGTGTATATATATATATATATATATATATATATACACACACACACTCACCTAAAGGATTATTAGGAACACTTGTTCAATTTCTCATTAATGCAATTATTTAATCAACCAATCATATGGCAGTTGCTTCAATGCATTTAGGGGTGTGGTCCTGGTAAAGAATCTCCTGAACTCCAAACTGAATGTCAGAATGGGAAAGAAAGGTGATTTAAGCAATCTTGAGCGTGGCATGGTTGTTGGTGCCAGACAGGCCAGTCTGAGTATTCCACAATCCGCTCAGTTACTGGGATTTTCACGCACAACCATTTCTGGGGTTTACAAAGAATGGGGTGAAAAGGGAAAAACATCAAGTATGCGGCAGTCCTGTGGGCGAAAATGCCTTGTTGATGCTAGAAGTCAGAGGAGAATGGGCCGACTGAAATCAAGTTTGACTGAAATAACCACTCGTTACAACCGAGGTATAAATTCTTCCCAGCAGTGTTTGACTGATGGTAAATAGTTAGTACCAGAAAAGTTGGCAGCTTTGTAGAGACGCTAAGTTGTGCTCAAGTTTTTCTAAATCACAAAGATCAGGTGACACTCGACTCATTCTCTCCTTGCCTCCCTTAGATACTCAGGTTTCCACCCAGATTTCAGCATGTCTGGCAGACTCATCCTGGATGGCAGCTCATCACTTAAATCTCAGTACAAAACCAAACGTCTCAGGTTACTTTGCTGTAACCCTGTTCCCTAAAAAGGCGAAAACGAGATGCTGCATGAAAACGCTATGGGAACATCTTTTCATGTTGCCGGTTGTGAAGCATGTATGTATCAAACACGCCAAATTTTGGCTTATAGAACCTAGGTCAGGTGACGTTATCTGATGAGACGCACCTGCAGGTTGTAAATAGGAGAAAACCAGAAACATTCCTCAGATCGATTTTGTCTGAATGGACGTCCGGTCACGTAGGCAGTGCGGCACTTGTGCACAGCATCTCGTTCCCGCCTTTTCAGGGAACAGGCGTACAGCAAAGTAACCCGAGACGTTCCATTTCAAAGGCTACACTCGATGCTGCGTGAAAAAGCTATGGGAACGAGAATACCAACGCTGCCGCACTGCCAGTGTCTGGACCCCAAGGTTGTGTAGCGTGAGCACACAAAGGTCGAGGAGGTCTCAGAACTATATCTGGGAGGCTGACTCGAGGACCCATGAGCCCGGAGTAGCATGAACATCCAGACTATTAAATCTAACAAATGTGAGCGGAGAGGACAACCTGCCGCATCACACACTTGCTGCAGGGGAATACCTCTTGCCAGTCCAATATATGAGGCGATCCCCCTGGTTGAGTGAGCCCTAATTCCTAGAGGCAAAGTGAGCCCACGCGCCTCATAGGAGAGAGAAATAGCCTCTCTCACCCAGTGTGACAAGGTCTGTGTAGTGGCGGCCGCCTAAATCTCATGAAGGGACCATGGCTCTAGTGGGTGGCCTCAACCATATAGCTCCACAAATGAAACGGGCAACTAAAGGGTGTTTTCCCACAGTAACCCCATCAATCAGAACGTGACAGGCCGAGCTAGCAGCGACTTACGTCCTAAGTTTACTAGGAAACAAGCCCGAGGACAACTTTGCCTGCAGAAACTCCAGCACTAAAACAATTCGGCAGTAGACTGGGTCTACCTGCTTCGTCATGCACCAACTTTAAAATACATTCCATTTGAGGGCATAAGCTCTTTTAGTGGAGGGAGCTCTAGCACTTAGAACAGTCTCAATTATGCTGGCTGGAAAACCAGCTTGACTTAGTTGGTGTCATGCACACTCAAGCCGCGACCGGCACTAGGACCCGGAAGTAATGCGGTCGCGAACCAGGAAGTATAAAAGGAGTAAACAGACCACAGTACAACGCTCAGTCATTGAGTTGCCCGATGTTGCCTCGTTTGCGGTCATCTAACTGTGAGTACTCACCTTTTTGGCATCACTTTCTCGCTGAGTGTGTATTTATAGGACGTGGGTTAGATTGTGTCTTTCCCTTGCTCCCCAATCGTGAGAGTCCTTAGACTAACTGCGTGATTATCCTGCCTATTCGTGTCACTCCGCGTTTGGGTTTACCAGTCACGCTACACAGGGCTAACCGCTAAAGCTACGTCTTCTGGTCTGGCTACTAATCTCAGGTTAGTTCTTGACAGAATGACTGAGCCTACCGCGGTGAACCCAGCGGAGCATGCGCGTCTCTGCGGTGTGGTGGATCAGCATGCCGCGCTCATCAATCAGCTAACCGGAGAGCTCGCTACTCTGCGTCAGAGCGTCCAAGACGTCGCGGCCTTGCGCCGCGAGGTGGCGGAGCTCCGGCGGGAGAACGCGGATCTCCGCGCGGCTGTTGCTGACGCCCCCGTCGCGGCGGCCGCAGTGCCACCTCCCCCGCCTCCCCCCCCTTCAGATGTCTTTCTAGCTCTACCAGATAAATGGGACGGCACAGACGGGAGATGTAATGTGTTCTTGACAGCATTAGATCTGGTGTTTGAGTTCAACGCCACCAAGTACTCCACCGATCGGCTTCGCATTGCTCTTCTCGTATCGTTGTTGTCCGGGCAGGCAGCCGAGTGGGCCACGGCAGTGCTTCGAGCAGACCCCGATACCACCCATTCTTACAACGAATTTACCAGCCAGCTCAAACTCACCTTTGAACATCCGGCGGGCGAGGTGGAGACCGACACAAAGCTCTACCACCTGCGGCAGGGAGGATTGTCCGTGAGTCGCTATACTGCCGAATTCCGCACCCTCGCAGTACAGACAGCCTGGGGAGACGCTGCGCTCCGGACATCCTACTACAAGGGACTGGCTTCACGCATCAAGGATGAACTAGCCGGACGAGAACTCCCCGCCACACTGGAGGGGCTAATCCAGCTCGCCCTCCGCATCGACCAGCGCCTCCTCTCTCGTCCGAAGCCAGCCCCGAGGACCCTGCCGCCTGCTCCAACCCACGGCACTTCACCTCGACCATCCACCACTTTCACTCCCGCCATCACTGAACCCGTCGGATTTTTTCCCTCTTGCCGTGGTTAACACCGGAGCCGGGGAACCCATGCAATTAGGACGCGCCTCCCTAACCGTGACAGAACGAGAACGCCGATTTCAAGAAGGTCTGTGTGCCTATTGTGGGTCAGCGGCCCATCACCGGGCGATCTGCCCGCTACGCCCGGGAAACGCGCAGCCCCGGTGAGCAGGGGGAGAGACTCACCGGGCGCCATCCACCTCTCCACCACCACCCACACCACCACTTCGCGTCTCACGGTTCAGGTAATGTTCAGGTAATCCAATTTGGCCACAAACGGGTCCGAAGTACCGCGTTCATCGATTCCGGTGCCGCGGGGAACTTCATTGACTCCACGTATGCCAAAGAAATGGGGGTAAAGATCGAGGCGTTATCCCAGCCGCTTCACATCACATCCGTCGACGGTCGGCCCCTGTCATCTAGCCCCATCACTCACCAGACCCAACTTCTCTCTTTCATCATCGATCAACATCAGGAACAGCTACAGTTTTTTCTCACACCTATCTCATCACCTCCAGTCATCCTCGGCTATCCCTGGTTACTGCAGCACGACCCTCTCATCTCATGGGCACAGAACCGGATCCTTCAGTGGGGGCCGACCTGCACCGAGCTCTGCCTCCGGGCACCGACTGGGACGTGTTCCAAGGACTTCGAGGCCCTCGACGTCGACACCGACGCCATTTCACCTGAGCCAGGTCTGAGTATCGAGACCTGGCTGAAGTGTTCTGCAATAAAAAAAACCTCTCACCTACCACCTCATCGCCCATACGACCTGGCGATTGAAATTCAGCCAGGCTCCGCCCCCCCCGCGGCCATCTCTACTCTCTATCGACCACCGAGACACAGGCTATGGAGGAGTACGTCGCCAACGCCCTGCGCCACGGTACCATCCGGCCCTCCTCCTCACCAGCCGCCGCGGGATTTTTCTTCGTGAAGAAGAAAGGGGGCGAACTTCGCCCATGTGTCGACTATCGGGGGCTAAACATGATCACAATAAAGAAACGACATCCGCTGCCACTCACCAACTCTGCCCTGGACGCCCTCTCTGGTGCCACCATTTTCACGAAGTTGGACCTCCGGAGCGCCTACAACTTGGTGCGTATCAGAGAGGGCGATGAGTGAAAGATGGCGTTCATCAAACCCACTGGACACTACGAGAGCCTGGTCATACCCTTTGGACTCTGTAACGCACCCTCGGCCTTCCAACAATTTATTAATGACGTCCTCAGAGACATGCTGGGCCGATGGGTGTTCGTCTACCTGGACGATATCCTCATTTATTCCCATAACCTCAAGGAACACATCCAACATGTTCGAAAGAGATTGCTCGCTCACCAACTGTACTGCAAGCTGGAAAAATGTGCTTTCCATGAGCACTCCACCACATTCCTGGGTTTTGTCATCTCGCCCCAGGGTGTGGCCATGGATCCTCAGAAGCTCGAAGCTGTGCATCACTGGCCCCTACCCAGGACCCTCAAACAGCTTCAACGTTTTCTGGGGTTTGCGAACTTCTATCGTCGCTTCATCCGGGGCTACAGTACAGTTGCAGCACCATTAACTGCCTTGACCAGGCCCTCGCTTCACCCGTTTCGCCTTACACCTGCTGCCATCACCGCCTTCCAAGATCTGTGTCATCGTTTCACCACCGCTCCCATCCTTCTCCACCCAGACGCCAACCAACCTTTCGTTGCGGAGGTGGACGCGTCGGATGTGGGCGCCGGCGCCGTTCTCTCTCAACGAGGTCCAGACCAGAAACTGCATCCGTGTGGTTTCTTCTCCAAGAAATTCAACGCCACTCAGCAGCGATACGGGGTAGGGGACCGCGAACTGCTGGGCATAAAGTGGGCCTTGGAGGAATGGCGTCACTGGCTCCAGGGCGCCAGTGAGCCGTTCATCGTCTGGACTGACCATCAGAACCTCATCACCATCAGGAACTTAAGACAACTGAATCCACGACAGGCACGGTGGGCTCTATTTTTCGAACAGTACGATTTCCACCTGTCGTACCGCCCGGGGTCCAAAAACACCAAGGCCGACGCACTTTCAAGACAACACGACGAAGACCTTCCCCGGGCGGATCCCGTGCCTGTCATCCCCTCTTCCCGGATCATCGCACCTCTTCAGTGGAATTTGAAGACAAGAGTCCGCCAGGCACAGGCGCAAAGGCCGGACCGGCAGGCGTGCCTCCTGGACGACTCTACGTACCCCAGAACGTGAGAGCAGACGTCCTCCAATGGGGCCACTCCTCCGCGGTTGCCGGACACCAAGCGACAAGAAGGACCCTCTCGTTCATCCAACGGGCGTTCTGGTGGCCGTCAATGAGAAAGGACGTCATCGAGTTCGTCCAGGCGTGCCCGGTGTGCGCCAGGGCCAAGGATACCAATCAGCCACCCCCTGGAGAGCTCCAACCACTTCCTGTTACTCGGCGGCCCTGGACGCACATCGCCCTGGACTTCATCACGGGCCTGCCGGTTTCCGAAGGGAAGAACACCATCCTCACCATTGTTGACCGGTTTTCCAAGGCTGTGCACCTGGTGGCCCTCACCGGACTCCCATCAGCCAAAACCACCGCTGAACTACGGAACACGTAGTCCGCCTGCATGGGTTCCCCAAAGACATCGTCTCGGACAGGGGGCCCCAGTTCACCGCCCGGTTCTGGAAGGCCTTCTGCCGTCTGATCAACTCCACCAGTAGTCTGTCATCCGGATACCATCCTCAGACTAATGGTCAGACGGAACGGACCAACCAACAACTGAAGCGCTACCTAAGGTGTTTTGTGGCCGACCGCCAGCGCTCCTGGGCCCGCTACCTCACATGGGCAGAACCTTCCCACAACCTGCACGTCTCCTCAGCCACCAATCTAAGCCCATTTGAGGTATGCTATGGTTTCCAACCTCCGATGTTTGCCCATCAAGAACCGGAGGTCGACGTACCATCAGCCCAACAGTTGGTCCGTAGGTGTCGACGGCTCTGGAACCAAGCCAACCTCGCTATCCAGAAGGCCAATCAACAATACACCACTCAACACCGCCGTCGACACTCTCCGGGACGTTTATACAGAGTAGGTGACAAGGTATGGTTATCCACAAAGAACTTCCACCTCCATACCGAATCCAGGAAACTCTCACCTCGCTTCATAGGACCATACCGCATCACCCTAAGGATAAACCCTGTCACCTACCGGCTCCAGCTGCCTGCGGCGCTCCGGATCCACCCAGTTTTCCACACATCTCAACTCAAACCCTTCATCACCTAACCCTAGGACCTCGCCAAGAGTCCCGGGAGCAGAGCTATCAGGAAAAACGCATAAAGGCGTAACCTGGGCCACGTACAGGCCAAGGCGTCCAGACCCAGGGGAACTGGAAGAGTCAGAGAGTAGTAATGGGGACATTGCTGTTCTTGCGAGGCAAAGAGGTCCACCTCTGCTACATGAAATCTCTCCCAGATTGACTGACTACTTCAGGGTGGGGTTTGCATTCCCTGTGTGTCAGAGCTTGACTGGAAAGTACAACTGCTCTCACATTTATATGCCCTGGAATGTAAATCGCTCTGAGGGACAGGAACCTGGTGCGCTAGCTTATTTAGCGGCGCGAGCACAGTCCGCCCTGGCGATTAATATATGAGAATGCCGTAGTGTTGTCCACCCGCACTAGGACATGGTAGCCTCTCAACTGCTGGAGGAAGTGCTTTAGGGACAAAAATAGAGCCATCATTTCGAGGCAATTAATGTGCCACATAAGAAGATGGCCTCTCCAGCTCCCTTGGGCTGGACGGTCATCTAAGACCGCACCCCAGCCCGTGAGGGAAGCGTCTGTCGTAAGCATCTGCGACGACAAGACGAACTTAGAGTGGGACCCAAGGTCAGAAACCGGGGTCTGAACCACATAGGAAGGGTATGAAGCCCCTGACACGTAACCCTTATTGGGGATTGGCCCTCGAGTGAAATCCCCTGGTTCTTAGCCACAACTCAAATGCTCTCATGTGCAGAAGTCCCAAAGGTGTCTCTGTGGATACAGCTGCCATAAGAGCTAAGATCTCTAAAAGTGATGAACTTTCTGGTCTAGCTTGATTTTTTTAAAGGGTGTTGAGAATGTATTCGACACGAGCAGGAGACAGCTGTGCCTGCTTACGATCGAATCCCATGTGACACCCAAATATGTTGTCCTCTGAACAGAAAAGAGCACGATTTAAAGGCGTTGGGTCTCAATCCTAAGAAACAAATATGAGCTAGGACGACATGTTGATGTCGAAGCGCTAGCTACTGAGACTGGGCCAGCCAGTCTTCTATGTAATTCAAATATGGATGCTTTGGGGTCGTAAGAGCCAGAACTACATCCATTTTGTGTATTTTTACAGATGTGTAAAATCTTTTGTAACTTACTTGTAAAAGTAAGTTTCTATTTATATTTTCTCATATTCTGTTTTAGTGTCTTGTACAGGATGCACTTTGTCTGCATGGCACTGCATTAACACTACAAAGTACAAAGTTACACATTAATGTTATGTTCAAGATTAAATGCAAGCAAAATTCTTTAATGTATTGACAGGATTCACTTTTGCACGTTATACTGATTGTACTGTAATTTGTTGTCAGATAATATCACTGTAGCATAAAAAAAAAGACAAGCTAATTTTATAGTACTGAACAACAAAATACTAAATTAGAAATGTAAATGTGGGAAACATTACATAAGCAGAACTGTACATGCAGTGTACAGTTATAAGGAATTGCAGTGCTGTTATTCTACACGTGCTGACTTTCCTGTCTGCCAGGCCACAGATTGTCTTCCACATCACAACATAGCATATCACATTTCTGACAAAATGATTTGGAGTGTCTTAGCCATCCTTTGCAGGAATCTGAATGTTCTCACTGCAAAAACAGCAAGGTATTTTAGAAAACTGGTTCATCACTAGTTGATCAAACACTTCAAACAATCTTGGTGTTGGTAAAGTCGCCGAAATTATTGCTCATCATTTCAGGTATCATTTAAAGAACAAATGTCGGTTAGAATTATATAAAAAATATGCACAACAGATGATGAACCTTTCAACCATTTTGTATATAGTGCAAATAATACAATAAACTAATGCTT
Source organism: Clarias gariepinus (assembly GCF_024256425.1). Lineage (NCBI taxonomy): Eukaryota > Metazoa > Chordata > Actinopteri > Siluriformes > Clariidae > Clarias > Clarias gariepinus. The sequence continues at coordinate 13,150,070 of NC_071113.1, forward strand.
TAATGTTTTGGGGGTTAAAAGGTATGATTATGACGCTATGATGAGGACATGTAAATAGAGGATGTAACACAATTGCCTCGGGCAATTTTTAGAATTTCGGTTATTATTTAAGAAATTAACCAAAGTGATTAGGAAAAACTGAAAAACCATTCCAATTTTTTCTAATTTATGATCAAGATCTGCCATCATTTCAGACAGTTGGACCCCCATAAAATGCAACTTTGAATTCATCACTCCGTAATACTCTTTTTCCACAGATCTTCATTCTAATCTTTGTAAACTTTTGCATATATATATGGCTTTCCTCCCTGTTGCACTTCTAAAAAAGTGGTTTCTTGGCTGCTACCCTTCCACAAAGGCTATTCCTTAGTAAAGGTTTTTTAAATCCAGAAGATGCTACTTTGCTGAGAAAGGTCCTTGCTGGACCTCTTCAAATTTTTTAAGGAAAAAACTACAGTGGAACCTCGGATTACGAGTAACACGGTTTACGAGTGTTCTGCAAGACGAGCAAAGATTTTTAATAAAATTTAACATTTTCTTGGTTTACGAGCACCGAGTATCATGTTCCACGCATGCGCGTCTTGTTTAGACGCTGAGCGTCACGTGATCACAACTGAGCCAACGGTTTTTCTCTCTTTTGCGCTGTGGAATCGTCTCCCCTGCTGGGTCTTAGTGCTTGTCTCCTACTGGTATAATCAACATCTGTGCACGCATGTACTGTTTACTATAACACTGTGACTACTTACTCTAGCCTCACACACACGCACGCACACACATACACAGCGCCTGCATGCACAAAGGGAAACGCTTATCTGCCCGGATTATTTTTTTAACTTTTTTGAAAGGTAACGTGCAAGTTAATTTGTTTTTTTTTTTACTTAATATTTTGTATTAATTATTTTTATTTATTTATTTTCTTGGGCTGTAGAACAAATAATTCAAGTTTTCTTTATTTCTAATGGAAAAATTAAATTTGGTTTACGAGTGTTTTGGATTACGAGCCCACTTCCGTAACCTCGGATTCCGTAATCCGAGGTTCCACTGTATAAGAAAATTCTTTTTAGATTTTAACAATTTTCTTGGTCTTTCTTGGCAAATTCCTCATGCTTCATTATGACTACTTAAAAAACTGAACAACGTTGATCACCAAATATAGTCCAGGAAACTGGTGACAGGATCATGCATACCCAAGGCCCACCCATGCATTGACTCCAGTTCAATCCCACAAAAAAAGCCATTATATAAAGGCACCTGTTTCCAGTTTTAAATTAATGGAACTATGAGTTTTTAAGTTTGTTGTACTCATTTTTTTTTAGTTGTTGCAAATCAAATAAATTGTCATTGGTCTTTCGGCTGCTACCAGCAATAGGTCGCTACAGCAGACAATCCAGTCCGCACACAAGCTTGGCACAGATTTTACGCAAGATGCCCTTTCTGATACAACCCTCCCATTTTATCTGGGCTTAAGACAGGCACTTCATCCAGTTGTTTGGAATCGAACCTGGACCAATGACCCAGAGCCGCTTCAGTGACACAAAGGTAACACAAAACCTACTGTAGGTTGTAATAATGGTTTTAGTTTTTGTGTTAATATATAATGTAAAAATATTTTTTGTGGATTTATTAATTTTTATTAAATGTATCTGTAAAATGGTTAGTGGAATTTATGTATGTAATAAATTATGATGCTATTGATTAAAAATTAGCCCCTTTCAGAGGCTAAACAGGTTTTATTGACAGGTGTTTTATCAGTTATTTACATAAAAGTTATGTATGTCTTCTCTCCATTAAAGCCTAATATAAACACACACTGATTTCTTTTTTCGACATTTAAAATAATTTAATTTTAGATAGAAACACATACGTTATAAAATGTGCAGGACAGACTTTAGAGTAAATAAAGCTTATGAAGCAGTACTACTACTCCTACTGAGTCAAGCAACCATCATTTTCCATACAAGTCTTATCTGCAATGCTAATGTTACTACAGATAAATCTAAATGTGTAAATAGTTGGCTATCATATAACATATTGGTAATATTACTGTAATGAAAGCCTAAGTTCAGAAAAATCACTAAGGTAATCCTCGTTGTCTGCATAGCTCAGTGCTTTCTCAGAGTTATTTTTCTCTTCTTTCCTTATGAACGATTCCAAGTATTCCAAAGGCTTCTTCATCTTGTGGGTTGTTCTCAATTTTTCTCTTTGCAATCTTTTTTAGGTTTTCAGCACATCTCCTCCCTTCATAGGAATTTGGATTAATTTTCAGACATTCGATGAAGTATTTGATTGCAGTAGGCTCACATTTCATACAATATTGCTGAAATTCAGCATAAGGCAAAATAACAGACTGGTAGTTCTTTTTTTTTTTCTTTAGCTTCCTGTAATGTATTCTGAGAACAATTCATCTGCTTTAAAAAAAATCTCTGTTTACCCCATACTGCAAGACCAGTTCACTCATAGCAATAATAAAGCTGGTCTTCATTTCAGTTGCTAACTCTAAGTGGTGGATGCACTGCCCTTGAGCATGCTTAATTTCTTTATGTCTCTTATGGTATCTCCCTGCTTTCTTCAGATCTATTACCTTTTTCTTGTAGCAGAGCCCCAGCTGATGATGTATAAGAGCTGTATTGGACACTTTTTCTAATGCTCTTTTGAGGAGGGCAATGGACCTGTCCACAGAGCCTTGATTTCGGAAATACTTTCCAACATATCGAATAACATGAGGGTGTTCTGGAGACCCTTCTAAGACTTACAGCCTTATTGTACTCACTGCGCTTTTTTTTGTGCAGACAATTTTAGGCCAAGTAACACCTTAAGAACATCATCATCTGGGTTAGTGGCTATGGCCCGTCTAAGTTAACCAATCGCAGTTGAAGCCTCTGAATCTTGTAGCCGGTAAGGAAGAATTGCAAGGCCGGCATTCCATTCAGCATCCTCTGGGTCCAGTTTCAGGGCCTCATTGAAGCACTCTTTAGCCCTGTCATAATATTTTCGAGAAAACTTAAAGAAGCTCCACCCTTTCTCTCCAAGTACTTCAGCATAGGGTACAACTGGATATTTCTTTTTATTGTCTCCAAGTTTATTCAGGTAGATTTCACACTCTGCAAAATTACCTATATGATTATGTAACCAATGCAAGATCTCCATAGCCAATGACAAGCAGCTTCTCACAGCTATTTCCATAAGACTTTGTGAGCTCTACAGATCTCTTAAAGTCGGTAAGTGCCTTAGTATTGGAGCCTAGTAGAAAATTTACAAATCCCATACAGCTGTGTGTGCGTGCAACTCCTGCCTCCCTACCAAGGTCCAGGTTAAGTTGTTATTCTAGCCTGGTCAGAAGATCAGTAAGATCCATATCATTTTTATTCAGCCCCCAAGTGAAATGGCATTCCAGCTGAAAAAGTCTGGTTTTTAAATGTGTGTCTTGAGCTGAACTGTTGAAAAAAGAAAGAAGATGAACAAAATAAACTGATTTAAAAAATAGAAAACAGATGCCCATTCTTTAAAAAAAATGTACTGCTAAGAATTTTCTTAGGACTGTTTTTTAGATTAGCATGCATTTCCATTAAACTGTAGCATATAAAGTGTATTACATACTTTACACAACTTGTTCATAGACTTACAAATTTGTATTTTATCTGTTTAAAGTCTTTAGTGTGCTGGAGAAGACTTTATGGAGGGGTTCAACTCTCCAATAATAAGCACAAGATATCAGCCAAAGATCCAGCAGCTCTAGAGAAGAATAATTGTTATGACGTTGCATAAGGTTGACAATGCCGTGAGTGCACATCAAAGCTAAATGCGGTTCAATTAACTATTTAAAGCGTGCGACCTTTATGGCCGGTCAGTGTATAACGCCAGACGACATGACGTCATTTAACTGGACCTTCCACTGTCACTGATGTGACACCTTTATGGCCACATATTTACTGTACATTAAGTGTGTATATATTACACTGTAAAGGGAACTTAGCGCAATTTAAAATGATTACGTATATTTCTTTGTCAAATTAACTATTAAAGTCATAAAGTTACCGTTGCACTTTCCCCAAATTAAAAGATTCATATTAAAGCAACAAATACCCCCGATAATGGAAGAATGATACGATGTTTACTGATTAAAAACGCTGTACTTACCTCATCATAATAGTGTATAGTATATACAGTATAAAAGCTTGAAAACAGAGAGACTATAGCGACAGGGATGCAGGATATTTAATTCTCCGCCCGTAAATCCATGAAAAGAAACTGAAAGTATCTTTCAAATGCAACCAAACTTGTTTAGATGCCATTATGAGGAAAAAATAATACATTCATTTAAAAAACACATACATTTCAACAACGAAGTCACTCAAAGACAGTGCAATTGTTAGTCTATCACGGTTTTTTAACCCTTCGCCAAATTTAAAAAAAAGATGCCACTGCGTTTTGTATACAGTAGAGCTTGAAGACACAAATTAAACAGCTGTCTCCGCTAAAGTGATGGGAGCCAGCAGAGGGCAGCAGCGGCACACAGCGAGAGTAACAGTGCGGGAGAACCGCCTAGAAGTCTCCAGGCAGATTTACCCCGGCTGCGTTCCATTCCGAACTTCACAGGGTGCTCCCTTCCTCCTGCTCAGTGTGCAGGGAATATCGGTTAAGGGAACTTCCCTCAACAAGATTTTTTTTTTTTTTTTTTTTTTACAAATTAAACAGGCTTTAAATGAACCAAAATAAAGTAGTACCAGTACATAAGGCAGACACAACTGTAAGATATATACATAGTAGTTACCGAATTGGGTTACAAAATCAAGATAAATAAATAAATAAATAAAATAAAAATAAAAAATAAATGAAAATAAATAAATAAAATCATTTACATGACTTTGCAAAGGGGTTGTAAAATATTATAAATCATTAAACTCAGTAAAAAAATTAGCTAGTGTAATAGCCTTATTACTCGAAAGGGTACACAAAGATGAGGTAATAATTTTAAGATCATTTATGAAATGAGGAAAGGAAGGTGGAGTTTTCAAAAACCTACATTTGTGAATAAAAAATTTACCACAACAAAGAAGGTTGTTAACCAAAAAGTGTTGTGTACAATCTTTTTTAAACACTCCAAACTTAATTTGTTTATAATTTATAAGGTTAATCTGAATATTGACACAGGACATTCTATTTTCTAAATGAGACCAAAACAGCTTTGAATGAATACAGTTGAAGAAAATGTGCTCAGTAGTTTCAATATCACTTTCACAAAATTGACAAGAATTTTCTTCAATATTAAATAATGACCTAAGAAATTCTTTTGATGGATATATATCATTCATTATTTTAAATTGAAGCTCTTTTACTTTTGGGAAAATTGGAAAAGAGAGGTAACTTATTCTTATCTCTTTTAAATCTTTTGAATCAAATTCCTTAAAAATATGGTGACGTCTAAGTTGATTTGGGCAAAGTCTATTAATAAAAACACTTCTTAACAACAAGTTGGTACATTTTTGATCTCTAATAGAATAAGAACCCAAACACAGAGATGGAAAAGAGAATGTCACAGAATAGTGAGACAGAATTCCTTTGAGAAATAATACCATACTTTTAGGGATGGCATTTACAACTGTATAAAACTCTTTAGGATGACATACAAATCCATGTTTCAGACAGAAGTCATTATAGCTGAGAATGTCACCATGGTTATCCATCATATCCAGTAAAGAAATAATATTATATTTAAACCAATTTTCATAAAATAAAGACTTATTGCGGTGTAAAATAAAACGGTTATTCCAAATACAAGTCTTGTGAGGACTGTAATTGTGAGAAAATGCTAGTTTGCAACACAGCAAAACCTGTTGATGAAAAAGAGACAATTTGAGAGGTAACTTGGACAATTCAAAATCACATTTGATTAAAAAATTGAGACCACCTACTTTCCCAAACACTGAAGATGATATTGTAAACCATATACTGTTTGTGTTGTTAAGAAATGATCTTAGCCACTGAGTTTTTAAAACATTGTTCAATATTTCCAAGTCAATAACATTCAGACCTCCTTCTTCATAACTACGAACCAAGTCATTTTTGTTTATATAGTGATGCTTATTCTTCCAGATAAAATTAAAGATTGTACTGTTATATTCCTTAAGTAAATGAAGAGGGATAGCTAGTGATGAGGCTGGGTAAACAAATCTAGAAAGGAATTCCATTTTAGTTAACAAAATTCTTCCAAAAATTGAGATATCTCTTTGTAACCAACTATTAAGAATTGATTTTGCTTTTAGAAATTTGTTTACAAAATTTTCCTGAATGTTATGATTATTATCTTTAGTAATAGTAATACCCAAGTATTTTACAGAGGTTTTAACTGGGATATTGCATAGGACATCTAATTCGCTGTTATGAATTGCAATTAATTCACATTTGTTTATGTTTAAATGCAAACCAGAGGCATTGGAGAAGAGATTAACTAGTTTAATAGCTCTATCAACTTGATATTTATCCTTTAAAAAAAGAGTTGTATCGTCCGCCAATTGACTAATAGAGATCAGTCTTCCAAATACCGTGAGTTTATCAAAACTATTGTCATTAATAGTCAAAATAGTGAGCATCTCTACAGCCAAGATGAATAAGAAAGGGGAAATGGGACAGCCTTGCCTAATTCCTCGTGTAATATTAAATCTCTGAGAAGTCCCATGCGATAGTGATATAGAGCTATTTATGTCTTTATATAGCATTTTAATTAAAGATATGAAATTGTTACCAAAGGCGTATTTACTAAGAGAATCAAATATGAATTTGTGTTCAATTGTGTCAAACGCTTTTTTAAAATCCAAAAACAAAATGTAACCATCATCCTCAATCCGTTCGTGATAGTCTAAAATATCTAAAACTAATCTGATATTATTATGTATTGATCTACCTTTCATAAATCCAGATTGTGATTCACTTATTATTTGGTCTAATCCTTCCTTTAGTCTATTGGCAAATATGTGAGCTAAAACCTTATAATCGCAGTTAAGAAGAGTGATGGGTCGAAGATTATCTATTTGTCGAGCATCCTTTCCTGGCTTGGGTATAAGAGTAATCAGTCCTTGCTTCATAGTTGAAGCAAGTATATTATTATGAAAACACTCAAGAAAAACATCAAACAATAGATCCCTCAAGTCTTCCCTAAAGAATTTATAAAATTCAGGGGTAAGCCCATCAGGGCCTGGAGATTTTCCTGAGGATAATTTGTCAATAGCTTTGTCAAGTTCTTCAATTTTAATGTCCGCCTCACACAAATCTCTAAAATGTTCGTCAATCTGTGGTATATTAGTATATATTCTGTCAAAAAAATTATTACAATCTGTTTCAGAGAAGGCTGAGCTGTATAAAGTGCTATAAAATTTAAAGATCTCAGAAGAAATTATTTTTGGGCAGTTATTTACATTTCCATTAACAAAAAGAGACTTTATAGCATTTTTTTCCTGTCGCCTTTTTTCGAGTCTGCAAAAATAACTATTACTTTTTTCACCTTTCTCTATTCATCTTGCTCTGGATCTCACATAAGCTCCTTTGGCTTTTTGAATATACAAATTATCAATTTTGGATTGTAAAGATAAAATTTTAAGTCTGGTTTCATCATCCATGTCACTTTTGTTACATAGATTATTTAGTTCTCTAGATAATTCTTCCTCCAATTGCGCTCTAGCTTTATTAAAATTTTTGCTGAAATGTATAGAAAATTCCCGAATCTTGTGTTTTAGGTACTCCCATTTACTTGTAAATGAAAGGTGTTCTTTATCTAATTTTGCTCTATTTATCATTGCTCTAATTTGCGAACAATACTTACTATGCTCTAATAAGTCAGAACTAAGTTTCCAGTAACCCTTGTTTCGTGATTCTCTTTTATTTGAGCAGAAAGACAAGGAGATACAGCAATGATCGGTTAAGGGTGCTGAAGAAATTGAGATGTCTTTGATAAATTCAGTCAAACCAGGGGAGGTTAACCAGTAGTCAATCCTAGATTTGGAAATCCCATTTGGTTTGAACCAAGAAAATTGCCTTAGATTTGGATTCCCAGCCCTCCAAACATCCATTACGTTGTTATCTAAACAGAAGTTTAGAAAATTAAGGTTCGGGTGCGAATCACTAAATTTAGGTGGGCAACGGTCTAATGTCTCATCTATTACCATATTGAAATCTCCTCCCATAATAACATTGTCAGTTGGGTATAAACGTTTCAATTCAAATAAAAGATTAGAGATTTCAGCTAATAATTTGTTGTTAAGTTGAATACTGTTGTAGCCATACACATTAAATAAAATAAACAAAACATCACCAATGTTTAAAACAACTGAAATCCAATGACCGTTCGGGTCACTTTTTGACTTTAGTATTTTCCCAGGGAGGTTATTAAATAAAATAGCAACCCCTGCTGACTGTGCAGAGGCATGGCTGAAAACTACTTTGTCACCCCATTGGTTTGTCCAGAATTTAACATCATCAGGCTTTGAATGCGTTTCTTGTAATAATACACAGTGTGCACCTTTGTTTTTACAAAATAGAAAAAAGGCTTTTCTTTTGACAGAGTTACGGAGACCCCTTGCGTTTTAAGAAATACAAGATAAACATGTCTTCACCGAGAACATCAACTTACTAAACTAAATAAAATAACGTATTATAATAAATGATCAGAAAATTTAAGTAAAAATGTCTAAAGAACACGTGAACAACGTCTGCCTTAAACAGAGCACTGTAACGAAATCCCGCTCAACAGCAAAACATGAAAGAACATCCCACTTACATCTCTCCATCAAGGAAAGTAGATACAATTAAAGTTATCAGTTAACATTATTGGAGTCAGCTATTTTTGACGATCCGAGTGCCCTCAATATGGCCGTAAGGGCCGCGGTAGTACGCTTTCTTCCCCGCAGCTCTGGCCTCGCTGATCACCGGCCACAGTGCCGCACGAGCCTCTCGATCTCCCTTGGATAAGTCCTCAGTAAACTTTATCCCCTTGGTTTTACAGATGTCCGAAAATTTCGTGGAGCGCCAGAACTCATCTCTGTATTTCCTCATACAAAACTGAATGATCACCTGTCTGGATTTATCCTTTTGCCGTGGGCCAATGCGGTGGACTGTATCCACGATGTCATCAAGCTTGTGCCGCAGGTGAGGAGCTATTTCAGCTAACAGTGAAATGACGTCTTCACGGATGGCTTCATCTGCAGCCTCCTTCATTCCAATCACTCGGAGGTTCCATCTTCTTTTGTAGCGTTCAAGCTCTGATGTACGAGTGGTCAGGTCTGCGTGTGATGCGAGAGTAGAGGTGAGTTGTTTATCAAACAGATTCATTTTGGCTTTACAGTCCTTAATTTCCGCCGCGTTTAATTCCACTGCCTTGGATAAGTTTACAATCATCAAACTATTCTCTGTGATCTTACTTTCAATACGACTCAGCTTCCCATCTTGCAGATCAAACCTGGCGACTAAAGCTTCCAGGAGAGCTGCATTGGAAATCTCAAGATCCTCATTACCTTTCAGTTTCTTAGTGGACATCTTAGTTGGAGTGTTTTGTATAGATGAGGGCTCTTTGCGTTTATCCTTGTGGTCGTCACGACCAATTTTCATGGCATATTCGTGTTCGGAATTAGTAGTCGAGGTTGTCATAGCTGTTGCCTTATTTCCTGGAATAACTATATTTGGGTGGCTTGAAACTTTTTTTGATGACATAATATTGATCCTCTCCGACGAATCAATAGTAAAAGTAACAGTTGGGATGATAACAAATAAAATATAAAGGAAAAATTCAGAAATTGCTGAAGAGCCGAGAAAACTACATGTGCTTAGCTCGCCATCTTGTTGCCTCCCCCTTCCCTCAACAAGATTCCACCATCCGAAACACTCTGCAACGTCACCGCACAGACGTCACTTCCTCTGTGCGTTTCCCTGGTAACATAAGCGCTTTAGATACCTGTTCTTGATGCTGTGGAAATTTCACACTAAGGAAATTAAATGGACTGTTTCTTGAAACTAAAACATTATAAAACAAAACCATTTTAAAACATATCTACATATACTATTGTACAGTATATATGTTATAACTCTTGTATAACTCCTAAATAAATTATTTGATTAATTTACAAGATGTACAGATATTTTTTTTTACAGATTATTAGCCTATATAATACTAAGGATTTAATTATTGTGTCCTATTAATATAATGTCCTCAATGATGATGATGATGATAATAATGATAATAATGATCATAATCATAAAAATAAATATATACAGTGGAACCTTGTATTAACCTTGGTCTGTAAGAATTTGGCAAGACCAGCAAAATCTTTAAATACACATATTTTAGTCTTGACATACAACTAGTACATATGCACTTTCTCTGCTGAGCCTCACATGATCACAACTGAGCCAGTGGTTCTTCTCTCTTGCACGCTGTGAGATTGTGGGTAATAGTCTTTTATGCTCTGTGTTAGTGCCCGTGCATCACTCGTATAGTCAACATCCTCGTATGTTTGGGCAGAGGTGGGACAAAGTCATTGTTTGGCAAGTCACATGTAAGTCTTAATTCATTGCCCTCAAGTCCCAAGTCAAGTCCCGAGTCACGACAGGCAAGTCCCGAGTCAAGTCCCAAGTCAAAGGCCAACAAGTCTCAAGTCAAGTCCAAAGTCCTACGGTTTGACTTTCGAGTCTTTTCAAGTCTTTTTAGCAGAAAAATAAAATGTATACAGATTATGTATGGTTGTAAGATCTGTATTTATTAAACAAACCTTTTTTTTTTATAAAAGAACATTGCTCAGATACATAAAAATACAAATGTTAGTAAATGCTAGTAGCAATGTAAAATGGTAGCACATATTCTCAATGAAGTAGGCTACTTCATACAAACAATAACGTTGTTTTCTTCACAGAACGTTGAAGAACTTTGCTCCCTACCTTGTGTGATACACTCACGTAGGCTACCTCATACAAACAATCCGGCTTTCAAAATCCCGCTCAGTATGAACCAGCAGGGGTTTGCAGATTATAGTGTTTGAAAGGTGACATTGAGGAAATGTACAGTCTCATTGATATAAACATGCAGCTTGTAAATTACTTAGCTGATAAGGTAGTCTTGACATTCATTCAAAACTTACCTCAAGTGTCGAACAAAGTTGGAAGTTGTGGCAACTCCGTCTGAAATCTTCGATACTGCAATTCGTTTTTTGTTGACCACCTCGTAATTGTTATAGCCAAACGAAACTACCTTCGTTATCATTTCGTGAACTGGCGCGTTCACGTTCAGGGTTGCCAGGTCCCAGAAATATTTCCAGCCCAATGACAACTCAAAATCCGCAAAAATGATTGAAAACGAGCCTAATTTTTCAGTGTCCAATCAAATTAGACAACGGCTGGATTCCCACAAAGGGCCTTAAAATAAATTTATATAAGTTTAAGTTTAAAGTATTGGCCTTTTGTCTTACCTAAATTCTTAATATAACACACTGTGTTTTTTTTTATACACAATCTCATACAATAAATGTCAAATAAGAACATGTCCTCTCTGATATTTTCTGACCCTAGTCAGAAGTACTAACTTGTACTTAACTTACTGTAACTTGTACAACAATGAGAGAGTATGGTTCATTTCCTAGATCCTCCAAAAGGCCTTCATGTACTACTGGTCCTATCACTGTGCATTTCGTTCGATGTAAACTAATGCCTTTTTTCGAATTTTTTTCACAACACTTCCTAAGTGGTCAACAGTGTAAGTGCTTGAGTGACAAGCAACATGGGCAGCCAGCTTCAACTCTGCCTCTTTCACAGGCGCATTATTTCTTAGAAAGGAACTGCCTGTGTCAAATAATGTTCTGGCATTTGAGAAAGGAGGTGCATTTTTTATGTTTTTCAGTCGCAGCATGAGCTACCAGATCACCGTGGTGAGCTCTTATGCAATATTTGCAGAACGCTTTTCTATCATCATTTGGAACTTCTTATACTTTCCCCATTTACCTGACATTTTAGAATGCTGCTTGTTCATCCACAGACAACCGAACCGACGCTTCTGACTACAACGCTCTCATGGAGTGACGTGATGATGCTGCTTGATTTGTGATGTCAAAAGCACATGTGGCGCGCGCGCCTACTCGCATCTCGTGAGCAGCAGCGTTTGTTGCCAAGTATTCATTTCGGGGATCAACACCCACTAATGAAAGGTTCCCTTTTATCTTTGTCCACAATTATTTTATTTTATTTTAAGAATCTACGGTACCTTGATTGGATGTCGTACCGAATGCGTGCATGCTCTCTGTCACACACACGCGCACAGACACATAAACAGAGATAAAGCGGACCGTGTTAACATACTTTTTATCTTTAGGCTTTTTATGGTAAGTAGCAAGTCTTTACAAGTCAATAGGCGCAAGTCCAAGTGAAAGTCCGAGTTATTTATGGTAAAGTCCAAGTCGAGTTGCAAGTCTTTTTATATTTTGTCAAGTCGAGTCTAAAGTCATCAAATTCATGACTCGAGTCTGACTCGAGTCCAAGTCACATGACTCGAGTCCACAACTCAGTGTTTGGGTGTACACAATAGCCCCACTCCTCTCCTCTCTCATCTTACATTAGCCACAAAAATTTTCAGAAGTGCAGCATAATTTGTTTTACTTTTACTTTATATTTTGTATTATTATTTTTTTTTTATTTTAACATTTGGGTTGATCCATCCAGTTTGGAATCACTCTTAACATGGCTGAATACCTTGTGCAGTTTACCTTAAAGGGTACTGTACTTCAGGCAGATCGGAATCCACTCTCTGATTGCTTGCACTTGCCAGTCAGCATTCTTAAGGCCAACATTGGGAGCAGCTTTTCATTTCACCTTTTTAGAAGTGCCCAGTATAGTATGTCAGGGCTGTATCCGAGGTAAAAAGAAATCAAGACTCACCACAGCACTCCATTTGTCTCCATCTAACTCTGTCTACCACGTCTTTACTTGTCTTTCCTTAAATGAGAAAGTGAAAATTGACATAATTCGGCACCTTTACGGCGATGCTGCAACGAGTCGTTCGAGGTGTTTTAAGTGGCACAAGAGCTTTAAAAGCAGAAGAACATCTCTGGAAGATGACGAGATCAAGAAGACCTTCAACAAGCACAACCCCTCGAAAAAGTCAAAATCATTTAGCAACTTGTGCATGATGATTGTCAGAGAACAATCCACAACACTGCTGCCAGTAGCATATCAAACAGTCCACCAGAAGAAGCAATGGTCTTCACTATTATACACAGCCCCATAATCTTCATGACTAAAAAAGGCAAGGCTAGTCTACAGTTTTACCAAGTGCATGCTCGTTGCATTTTTTGACACTTGCACTATTGTGCATCAAGAATTAAAGCCCAGGAACCAATTTGTCAATAACGCCTGAGGGAGGACATATGGCAAAAGCAACTTGATCTGCGGTGCTCAAATCTTTGTATGCTAAAGTGAAAAATAAAATCTTCCAACTAAATTTTTGCAATCATTTTGTACAGAGGTAATGTACATTATGTTTTTAATTGACGAATTGTTAATTAAATTTTGAACACATATTTGTGTACTACAAACAGCACTTATTTACAACTTTCGTATTTATGAAGGTAAAGCAGTAGCTAGTTGTTACTAGGAAAGAAAAAAACTAAAGCTTACATTTTTCCATTAAAGCTTAAATAAAAGGTGGCACAGTGGTGTAGTGGTTAGTACAGTCACCTTGCACCTTCAGGGTCCAGGCTCGATTCAATATCACTGCCAGTTAATGCAAGGGGTGCATTTGTAAAAAGTGTTTTTAAAGGTAAATGTTGTTTTTAATTGTAAAACTTCATCTTTGGTTACATATTTCTTGTGTAGAGACGAGGCTTTACCCAACATCTCAACAAATTGAAACAACATATTAGTTAGTCATCAATGGGCTGAACTCCACATGCTGAACATTCCTTCTGTTTAATCAGTGATAACAGATATACGTCAGCATACTGTAGTAGGGGAGTACAATTTCCTTGCTCAAAAATTCCAGCTTTGTAAAATTTGCTGCTAGCTGCCAAAACAATAGTAGAGCTAGTTTATCTAGGAGAATTTCCCTAATTCAGAGTTGTGAAGCTTATAACAATTCATCAGTGACAGGTGTGCGCCCAAATAATTTTTCATTTCTCGCTCATTCCAAAGTGCCCAACACCTAGGTGGCCTCTCATTCTCCAGGTGTAAAAGTTTAAACTAGGCTCCAAGGTTTGTTTTGTTGTGAGGTTGTTGAGACAAAATAAGTACAACCAGGCAGACAGTCTAGTGGAGAAAGACTTAGAACAGTCTCCAGAACACCCTCACGTGACTCAATATGTTGGGAATTACTGTATTTGCAAAATTGCGAATCTGTGGAATAGTCCATCACCCTACTTCAGAGAATGTAATTCACTCACTGCAGGTGCAAGGCATCTGTGCTCCTAAGACCAGTAAGACTCCATGCCTCCTCTAATATTACCAATTTTTTAAATAAAATAAAAATAAAATCTTAGTATAATTATTACTTTGTGTTTGTTTCCATTTAACTTTGTGTGAGTAAAAGTTGGAATAAAAGTCTGAATAAAATCCATTCTACCCCTTTTATTCATTCTTTGAATTTTACTTTTCTTTTACAGTATTTTAATACAGTTCCACAATGAACCTGACACACAGCCATGGCTTGATAAACTAAAACATCATTACAAAATATATAAACATCTGTATTATTACTTGAACTTCATGTTCATGTTTTAGAGAATATCCTAAATTTATATCTATCATAAATATGATAAATGTGGGCACAAATTAACAACCTAATAAAAATTATTTCATAAGATGAGACTTTTCATAGAAAAGTCCTTTTGCTAAAATGAGATTTTGGAGTTTGCTTCCTGTCCTAGAAGGTTCTTAACGTTGATCACACCCCTTTATAAAATCAATCAATTAAGTCAATTAAGTCATTGTTATTTCTTTTAATAATTTCAAGTGCAATGATTTAGTAACATACCTTTGGATGTTAACTTATTAGGACAACAAATACATGCAGTTAAGGTTTAACTATCCAAATTAACCTGATTTCACCTCATATTATATTTATAGTGGGTCTCTAATAAATGTAGGTGATGTAGGAGTTCTATCCAGTTCAATGCAGGACGGATTTTAGTAATAAAAATGCTAATAGGAAGTAAAGCAGGCATTTACTGTACAGTACGAAAATTAATAATTATTGATATAGAACTAATCTATTGATTTTTATTTACAAAATATTATCTTATATTTATTATCTATAGAATACGATTACATCTATTTTACAGCTACAGTACTATACCATGATCCTTAAATCTCGTAAGATCTCATAAATAGGTATATAATAAGTAATAGTTGGCTGTGTATAATTTTATGCATTGGTAATATTACTGTAATGAAAGCCTAAGTTCAGAAAGATCGCACAAGTAATCCTCATTGTCTACATAGCTCAACGCTTTCTCAAAGTACTCTATGGCTTGTTGTTTTTCTCCTTTTTCCTTATAAACGATTCCAAGTATTCCAAAGGCTTCTCCATCTTGTGGGTTGTTCTTAATTCTTCTCTTTGCAATCTTTTCTAGGTTTTCAGCACATCTCTTCCCTTCATGGGAATTTGGATTTATTTTCAGACATTCAGTGAAGTATTTGAGGGCAGCAGGCTCACATCTCATACAATATTGCTGAAATTCTGCATAACGCAGAAGAACAGAGTGGTAGTTATCTCTCTTTTTTTTAGCTGCCTCAATTGCATTCTGGAATGTTTGTTCTGCTTTATGCACATTCCCACTTTCTCCATACTGCAGGGCCAGTTCACTTATAGCAATAACAAAGCAGGGATTTAATTCAACTGCTGTCTCCAAGTGGTTGATGCATTGCTCCTGAGCATGCAAAATTTCTTCCTTTTCTAAGTGTTGCCTTCCTGATTTTTTCAGATTTATGATCTTTTTCTTAAAGCAGAGTGCCAGCTGATGATGTATAAAAGCTGTGCTAGACACTTTCTCTAATGTTTTCGTTAGCAGGGCAATGGACCTGTCCACACTGCCTTGACCCCGGAAATACTTCCCAACATATCGTAGCACATGAGGGTGTTCTGGTGACTGCTCTAAGGCTTTTTCTACTAGGCTCTCTGCCTCCTTGTACTCTTTTTGTCCTAACAACCTTATAGCAAGATATACCTTAAGAACATCATCATCTGGGTTATAGTCTATAGCCCGTCTTAATTGATCGATTGGATTTGAATTTGGTGTATCTTGGAATGTAGGCTCTGTCCTATGAAGAACAATTGCAAGGCCGGTATTCCATTCACTGTCATCAGGGTCCAATTTCAGGGCCTCACTGAAGCAGACTTTAGCCATGTCATAATATCTGCGGGAAAATTTAAGGAAGGTCCAACCCTTGTCTCCAAGCACTTCAGCATATGGAATAATAGGATATTTCTCTTTAATCTCACTTAGTTTATTCAGGTAGCTTTCACACTCTGTAAAATGACCCATGTAATAATGTAACCATGCAAGGTCTCCATAGGCAACAACAAGCAGCTTGTCACAGTCATTTCCATGAGCCTTCGTGAGCTCTACAGATCTCTCAAAGTTGTGAAGTGCCTCAGTATTGGAGCCTAGTAGAAACTTTACAAATCCCATATAGCTGTATGTGCGTGGGACTCCTGTCTCTCCACCAAGATCCAGGTTAAGCTGTTCTTCTAGCCTCTTCAGAAGATAAGTGAGATCTGTATCATTTTTCCTCAGACCCCAAGTAAAATGGCATTCAAGCTGAAGAAGTCTGGTTTTTAAATTTGTGTTTTGAGCTGAACTGGAAGAGGAGGAAATAACTAAGTCATATATATGAATGAAACTGATAGCACGTTGTTTTACTTTTAAAATGTGTAGTAAATCCTTAATATCGCTAAAGTACAGTATGTTTAAAGCATTTTTCTAAAAACTTAATTTGTACAAGAGTGGTCCTTGGGGTCAAATAATATATCTTATTACTTATAATTATCTTAATATATTATTTGTTTTTTATATTATTTATTAGGTACAGAATAAAGACCTAAAAATGTACCATAAGTTTATCAGTCAAAGAAAGATAAGTTTTAAGCACTAACCTCATTCTGTTCAATCTCTGTATACCTATATCACAATGTGAAATCAGATGCAGGAGACAACACACACACACCCAAACAAATATATATTTATAAGCCATTACTCCGCCCATAGGGTCAGGAATGGAAAGTGAAACTATTTACTTGTGAATTTTTGAACATAATTAAATAATAGCCAAATCAAATAGTTAAACAGGGGTGTTACCTTTCATGTTTTCAATCCACAGCAGTGTGCTAACATTCACGTTCCCTACAGTCATTCTATCTGTTCATTATGCATCTGTCATATTATACCTCTCATATTATCTCAAATTATGTTAATTATATCCCAACACCACCGTATGGGGCTTTTATATCATGTTCAAATAAAAACAGCATTGGAAAAATGTGAATATTGTAATAAAAAATCATAAAGTTTTAATTAAAATAATGTTTAGTTACAATATCTCTGGCTTTCTGTGTGTGTGTGTGTGTGTGTGTGTGTGTGTGTGTGTGTGTGTGTGTGTGTGTGTCAGTTCAGTCCTTTCTTGTTGAGTAGACGGATGGCATGTGGGTACCTTTTTCCTGATGGCAGGAGGGTGAAGACTGAGTGTGATTGGTGTATCTGTGCTGGTGGGTTTGCGGATGCAGCGCGTGGTGTAGATGTCTGTGATAGAGGGAAGAGAGACCCTCTATTTGCCTTACTATCTGCTATAGACCTGCTCTTGCGGTCTGTAATGGCACAATTCCCAAATCAGAAAGTGATCCAGCTGCTCAGGATGCTCTCGATAGTCTCTATGTAGAAGGTGGTAAGAATTGGTGGTGAGGTCCTTCCTCAGCCTTCTCAGGAAAAAAAGATGCTGTTGGGCCTTCTTGTGCAGAGAGCTGGTGTTGAGGGACCAGGTTTTGATTATCCTCCAGGTGGACACCAATAAATTTGGTGCTGTTGAGAATCTCCACAGAGGAGAATGATGTTCACGTTGATACGCCACGTTAATGTTTAGCGGAGAGTGGTCGCAATAACCATCTCTTTTGTCTTGTGAACGTTTAGAGACAGGTAGTTGTCTTTACACCAGTCCGTTAGCCTCTGCACTTCCTGTCTGTATGCTGCCTTTTTTTCCAACTGATTAGCCCCTTCACGGTCGTGTCATTAGCAAACTTGTTGATCTGACTACAGCTGTGTGTTGTTACACAATCATAAGTCAGCAGTGTGAACAGCAGGAAACTGAGCACACAGCCCTGGGGGTTGCTGGAGGTGCTGTCCCTGATCCGCACTGACTAAGGCCTTCCAGTCAGAAAGTCCAGGATCCAGTTACAGAAAGAGGTGTTCAGACGCAACAGGCTCAGATTCCCGATCAGGAGTTCATGGATGATAGTATTAAATGCTGAGCTGAAATCTATGAACAGCATCCAAACTTAGGTGTCCAAGTTGTCTATATGTGTGAGGGCCAGATAGAGTATGGTGAAGATGGCGTGGTTTCCCCTCTCGTTGCCAAAGTCCACATGGAATTTAGGGAGGACTGAGTAGAGAGCTGCATGGTTGAAATCTTCAGGGACAATAAACAGTCTATTGGAGTGTGTGTTCTGCAGTTCACTGATCATGCCATACAGTTCACAGACCACTTCCTTACCTTCCAAGTGGTGAATGCCCGCATAAATAAATAGGTCTACATCTAACAGTCACAAACTCCACCAGTAATGAGCAACAGTTGGAAAGTATCACAGAGTTCTAATACCATTCCGTGTTGATGTAAACACAAAACCCACTGCCTCAAGTCCTACCGCACAGAGCTGCATTTCTGTCTGCGCGAAACAAGGCTAGTCTGTCCAGCTGAATGGCGGCACCTGCAACTCCTGCAAGTCTTCATGAAAACAAAAACGCAGAAGTCTTTAAACTCACGCTGTGTAGTCTGCTGGAATCGGTGTAATCCAGTTTGTTGTCCAGGAAGCAGACATTGGACAGAATGATGGACAGGAGAATCAGCCGCCTAGGGATTGTTTTTAGCCTGGCACAGACTCCCATCCGCTTGCTGCGCTTCTACTTCCTCGCAAACAGGTATACGCTTCTTACTCAAGGGAACAGGTTGCTAGCTTAACACTGGATTGTCATTCACATACAGGCAAATTGGAAACACCAATGATTCTACGCTGCTTGACTGTGGGAGGAAACCCACTAAGCATTTGGCCAGTTTGGCCAGTTTGTACAGTGTCAAAAAGCAGACCATAAAACGCATTGTTGCGGTTTATCTCCTAGAGCCCTGAAAAAGCTTCAATTTAAATTTTTTAATGGACAACATAAAGATGGTGAGATCCTGACAAAGCTTGCTCCACATAAATGTCCCCATGTCTTCATGACAGTGTACCACTGCCAGAGGTGTGTAGTAATGAGTTACATTTGCTCCGTTACATTTACTTAATTAACTTTTTGAAATAAATTTCCTTCTATGAGTAGTTTTACTGCACCATACGCTTTACTTTTACTTAAAAGTTACTACATTACTACATTCGGCTACACTCGACTCGTTACTTTCCTTACCATTTATTCTACACATGCAGCCGGTGGATCAACCACTTGACTGTGTGTTGTCTAATCATTATAATTAGATATAATATATAATATAATCATATATAATATACTGTGTATATACACATATGCAGTATATATATATATATATATATATATATATATACAGTATATGGACAATTTTTGGCTACTTTACCCATCTCTGACCACGGCAAGGCTATGATGGGTAGCCATATGGTGAATAATAATCTATTCATTTTTCTATTGAATTCTGCTGTTGCAGCCACTATATTTTTAATTGGTACAGTAAAACTTATTAGTCACATCAGACAGGTGGCGATATTTAGCCTATTTTGTGCAACATGTTCTGCCTGTGTAGTTTCGTTCTTAGGTTAGCTTATTGTAGTGCAACAGACATTGGATCAGTATTCATATACATTGCAAACGTATATACACATACATGAAGTAGTGCAAACAGCACCTTTGTTTGACACATAATGTATATGTTCAAGAATACATATTTAGTATGAGACTTTCACCTGGATAGAGTGACCTTTAAAATTATAAGTAGTAACCTAGAAGTGGTTATGTGCAAAGTTTGAAATGACGGTCCAAAACCTGTCCTCCAAAGGTCCCCCACCTGGAACCACTTAGCACTTACACCCTTTATGAGTAGTGTGTATTATTTATATATTTTTTAAAGGTTTTTATTTTCTTTATATTTTAAAATTATGCACTTTTTAATTCTTTATATTTTGAAAATAAAACTGTGAACTTCAGAACAAACAAAATGTTTTTATTTCACAATTTATTGTTGATATGAGATTATTTAGATAATTATTTAGATTTAAGATAATGATATTGAATATTGGGTGGACAAATTCTTGCCTAGAGCCCCAACAGACTCTAGGGTGGTCACTGGATAAACCTCAGTGACACTGAAAGTTACTGCTTAATGACATTACAGTTTTATTTCAACCTTTAGCTGTTTTTCACTTTATGTTTATAATCATGTCTAAACACTTTCCACCAACCAGACTTTCACTACATTTAGAATTCCTTTGTTTAAATATTTTTAGTTAAATATTATTTTTTTTTTAATCCTTTTTGCTTCATGGACTGACTTAGAAGAAACGTAGCCTACCCTGATCTGTAAACAACTGTAATGTGTTTTTTTTTGTTTTTTGTTTTTTGTAATTTCCTGCTTCAGGCAGATCAAATAATGAAGTAATGTCCTTAAAAATATTTCCAAAGATTAGCAGGGCAGGACTAGGCTAGAGAAGAAAAGCGAATGTGACGTGTGTGAGTGGAATTTCCCTCAGGAAACATTACCTTCGGAACAGAGGAAGTTCCAGGAGGCGTGGCTACTGATATTTAAAACCCAAGCCGCGGCACACAAGCTCACAAGCTCACAAGCTCACACAGATACAGAGCAACATGTCTCAGCTCACACAGATGCAGAGCAACATGTCTCATCTTACAGAGACGCAGAGCAATATGTCTCATCTGCAGGGAATATGGAACTGCATCCTACAGTACGAGACCTTGTTAAGGTCTCCACTTTTTCCTGCACTGTTTTCACTGACGGTCTACTTAGGTTTCTGTTTACCTTTCGTGGTTCTGGACCTCCTGTCCTCCAGAGTAGACCTGGTGAGGAGATACAAAATCCAGCAGAAACCTGTGACCTTGAGGATGATGTGGACCTGTCTGGCTCTCTCCCTCTACAATCACATGGTGTACATCTTCCCACTGAGCGTGCTGCATTGGTACTGGAGACCTGTCATCTACCCAGCGGAAGCTCCCAGTTTTCTCGAAGTCATTGGACACTTGGTGAGCTGTTTGCTGCTCTTCGATTTCCAGTATTTCATCTGGCATTTGCTGCATCACAAAGTGCCATGGCTTTACCGCACATTCCACAAGGTGCACCATAGGCACACATCCACCTTCGCTCTCACTACAGAGTACTCGGGTGCTTTTGAGACTCTCTCACTCGGGCTGTTCGCATCAGTGAACCCCATGCTTCTGGGCTGCCACCCATTCACCGAGATGCTCTTTCATATCTTGAACATGTGGCTGTCGGTCGAGGACCACTGTGGGTATGATCTGCCCTGGGCCACTCATAGACTTGTTCCTTTTGGACTGTATGGAGGTGCTCCACATCATGACCTTCATCACCAGAAGTTCAAGGCCAACTACGCTCCATACTTTACACACTGGGACAAGCTGTTTGGGACACTTCACTCAGAGTGAAGAGGCAAAGAAGGACCCTCAGAAAGACTATCATCTCAAAGACTTTTATTGTTATTGGATTCTGTGAATCTACAAAACCACTAAATATTATTATACTTAATATCATTAACATAAATCAGATACATGTTAAGCTATTTATTTAAATTAAGTTATGAATTTCAATGTGTGATTGTTTGTGAGTTTTTATATTTTTGTAAATATTTAACTGCTATTTATGAAGTCTAACTTATATGAATTGTTGTGCTTGTTGATCAAGAACAATAGACAATACACTGAATTAAAAAATTAAAAATCTTTTCAAACATAAATGAAAATGTGTTTGTGTGTTGAATCAGAAGAATTCACTTTATTGTCAGAATAATATAATTGCTGTTTAATTCATTTCATTTAAATTTCCAAAGCAGATAGTTTAAGACTAAATTATTATTTAAGAAAATTAACTGCACAGCTGTACATGTAGCTGATCACAGCTTTCACTCAAGTGAGTGGGAAGGTCTGGGTGGGAAGTACAGGGTAATTACAGGTGTCTTTAACTATATGTTTGATAGAACCTTTAAATGTGGTTAAAGTTGAAACATGTCTCTGCTGTTTAGAATTGTAGATTTCTAAGAAAAAACTCAAACTAAGAGTATTTTAGCTTTGAAACTACAAAACTACTACTGGCAACTGCAGAACAAGGCATTTAATTACAACCTACATGTTTCCTTTAGTGTAATTGTAATTACAAGAGTAATTTGGTTACAGCCTCCACATGTTTTTGTGATTGCTTCCCGAGTGCCCCAATGACAAAAATCATTAAAAAAAAAAAAAAACCTGCAAAAAGTGCCCTTTAAAGTACCCCCACAAAAGAGCAAACATGATAAAAATGCCTTTTAAGGTTCCCCCCACACACATGATAAAGTGCACTCTAAGGGAGAGCAAACATGAAAAAGTACTCCCCAAGATGCCCCTAAACTAGAGCAAACACAATAAAGTGCCCTCCAAGATGCCCCCAGAGTAAAGCAAACATCATCCAGTGGAGAGCACTGTGTTTTTTCCCCCTTCTGTGGGGGCATTCTAAGGAGCAAACACAATAATACACCTTCTAAGATTCCCCCACAGTAGAGCAAACATGAAAAAGGATTCTCTAACATGCCCCCACAATAGACCAAACATGATAAAGTGCCCTCTGAGATAAACCCAAATCTCCAATCTAAGATATCCCCATGAATCATTATATCTAAGGTGTCTCTAAAAATAATAAAATCCTTTAAAGATTTTAAAGTCCTCTAATAGATGTATTAGGTATAAGTTAATCAGAAAGTGCCCCAGAGTACCGCTTTTACAAGTTTTCAGAAGAAAGAGGGATAGCCCCCTGTAAAGTACCCCACATCTGGATATGAAACTTTATCATTTTTTACCCCCTGTATTTTATTGCAAAGATGTTTGCAAGAATGTTTTTAAAAGCCAAACATTTTAAATAAAGAAGTGTTGCTTAAATTTTTAAACACTTTCAATCTTATTTAAGGATATACTAGTCCTATTATCAAACATCCATGCCATTTCTACTAAAGGGGGGCCTAGTGAACGAATCAGGTGCCATTTATATTTTTTAACCTCTACCCTTTAGACAGTCTATCACTGCTGAGCTAAAATAATAATAAGAAGATAGTACATATAATATAATAATCTGATAATTACTGTGTCTGATGTCACCTACAAGACGATGGGTTCTCTTTTTAGCGTGGTTTTCTCCTGATGTCATCTCAGGAAGTTTCTAAATGACAGCTTGCTAGCTTGACAGACTAAATGACTGTCAGATGTTCCACTAACAGCTGTCATTTCTATCTAACTCATTAGATACAGTATCTAAATATAATTCTGCTTCTCTATGTATGTACGGTTGCTTTATAACACTGTATTATGTTAATAGAAGTATAAGCAAATAAAAACGAATTAGAAATTAAAATTGTGCATGACATGAAAACATTTACCTTCACCCAACTTGCCATTTCCAAATCAGACAATCTCCTTGGAAATATGTATTTCCTATTTCATTCTAATTTTAAACCACTACTACTAGCAATAACAATAATAATAATAATAATAATAATAATGATGATAATGATGATGATGATGATAATAAAGTACCTGTGTTTTAATATTACAATAAATAGTGAGGCAGTATATTAAATGGATGGTTCTGTGTACTTACTGTGTTGCACATCAGGCAAAAGATATACATTTGCTGTTTCTGTGGCAGTTATTTACAGGTTGGGTTGCCAGCTTGACTCCCGATTGTATATGAGCACTTGGGGATAAGGCCCTTGCACAAGGGTCAAACAGTGGCAACCCAGCAGCATCGAGCCAGGGACTTCCTGATCCGCCATACAACATCTTAACCACCAGGCCACCCCTGCCCCATTATATTAAAATACAAATTATATTTTACATAGCATACAATTCTTAAAGAGCAGACAGTCTGAGCTATATTTTTTTATAGAAAGCAGAACTGGAAAGTTTCACACTTCCTTTTTTGAGTCCTGTCCATGCTCTGGCTTGTGTTCTACCCTGTGTTATTGCATATTCTTTAATAGGATCTATGAGCTCCTCACTTGCAGCATGGTAAATTTACATGTGCCGGAAATGTGCCGGAACTGAACAATGAAAAACTAGTGCATAGACCAAATAAACTAGCTGAAGTAAAAACCCTACATTATGGTTATAGATTATAGAAAACAAACTTTAAGTGCTATTTAGCAAAGTGTTTCAACCCTTTTTTGGATGCATTTAGAGTCTAGTGACTTTACAAACAGGATATAAAACAAAATGTAATTCATCAAACCAGACCACCTTTTTCCATTGCTTCATGGTTCAGTTCTGATGCCCACATTCCCATTTTATGTGCGTTCAGTGGCTCACAGGGGTCAGCACAGCAAAGTGCAATTCACTGGGTTTCCTGACACGTTTCTACGATAGCTGGCAAGAGCTTTTCTGCAACTGGTTCAAGCTCTGTTGTAGGATCTAACTTCTCTAATTTTGACTCTTTTATTTTGCTTTATAGACTTTTCCTTAAAGTATACCACAATCTGTAAATAACTAACAATAACCTTGCCATACAATTAGCTGCGTCAGGTCTATAATTTCTTCCTTTAAAGCAAGAACCCTGTCTGGCTCTGACTGAGGTGCTCATTTATGTACTGAACATGTGACTGTTGGTCTGTACAGTAACTGTCGGTCGAGGACCACAGTGGGTATGATCTGCCCTGGTCCATGCATAGATTTGTTCCATTTGGACTGTATGGAGGTGCTCCTCATCATGACCTTCATCACCAGAATTTCAAGGCCAACTATGCTACACATACTACTCACTGGGATAAGCTGTTTGGGAAACTTTATTCAGAGTTAAAAGGCAAAGAAGGACGTTCAGTTCACAAAAGTATTTTACATCTAAATGAATGAGACTTATTAGGATTCAATAAATCCACAACGTTAAAAAATAATATATTACTATAAATCAACTAAATGTTATGCTATTTATTGAAAATAAATTATAAAGATGATTCTTAGATTTAAAATGTTTGAAAATTATAAAGTATCATTTATATGGTTTTGCTTGTTGACCAAGAACAAAAATAACATACACAGCATTTTAAATAAAAAACAAAACAAAGACAGAGATCTTTAAAAAGAGTGGTTAAAAAGATCTTTAAAAAGGTGACTAAGGTCAGTACACCCTGTGCGCAAGCACCCATTAGCGTACAACATATGTCTTTGGACTGTGGGAAAAAATCTGAATAGCTACAGGAAACGCACCATGAGAAAATGCTAAATTAATGCACAAAACCCAGGTGACATCTGATCCCCCAACCATCCAAGCGCTAACCACTAAGCTATTGAAGCACATTTTATAGAGTTTGCAAAATGAGATTTTGAAGTTCCTTCTATGTGTATGCTTTACTGTACATGTTACCTCATGCAACAGGCAATAGCTAAAAGAGGCTAACTGGTGTATGGATACCAACTACAGACTACTGTCCTATCACACCCTTCCTTATCTTCGTTTTGACAAGGAAAAGAAGATAAACATTGTGGTGACACATGCTGGGGAGACTGACAGCTGGATAGCACACATGATAGCACATAGACTTTAGCATCTTGATATCTAAATGTGCTTACAAAAAAATGCTGACACATATACTTGTTTGATTCTTATATGAGGACTGTTGGGTATAATTTGTTTGCCAAACGTCTTCCTATTTGAAGACATTGGTTAAATTCATAGTTATCTACAGTAGTGCTAAGAAAAAGTAAAAGACTTCAAAGTTTGTACATACAGTAGATTCACCTTAGGAATGGACACCTAGTCATGCATGCAATTATTTAATCATCCAATCTTGTGGTACACTGGCATCAGGTAATGTCCTTATTAACCTTTAGAATGGGGGTGAATGTCTAAATCTTAGTGATTTAGATTCTGACATCATTTTTGGTGCCAGAAATACTGACACAACATGTCATACCTGCAAGTGGATGATATGCAACAGTCAGTATCTAAAATTTGATGCTGTAGTGGAGTACAGGCTCATCTAAAATTGCACAGTTGAAGACTAAAAAAACATAGGCTAAAGTTGATTTCTTCTATGGCACACATAATATAGGGTGAGAATGTGATGCCAACAGCAGGGATTATATGGACTCAACCTGCCTTCAGTCAGTAGTTTAGGCTGGTGGAGGTGATGTAATGGTGTGGGGAAGGTTTTCATTGTATACTTTGGGCCCGTTAATTCCAGTCACTACTTAAATAAATGTGCAGCTCAAATATCAAGAATTCAACAAAGGTGCACAATGCAATTGCGTCAGCATGGACCAGTATGTCAAAGGAATGTTTCCAATTATTTATGCAACAAAGTATTAAGGATGTTAAGAGAACACAATGAGGCTCTACCCTGTAGTGTTCTTACAAGTGTTTGGTAAGTCTAGAAAATACTATAATATTGTAGCGTTTTACCACCAGGAAGGATGTTGGAGAGATGAGTGAGCTTAATTGCTGCCCAATGCAATGGCTGGGAGTACTTTATTTAACACAGCACTGTATAGCATGAGCAACACATTCACACAAGAACCATATCCAATTCAGCCTTAGCATGAACCAGAGCACATTCAACAGGTCACACACACACTTAACTCACACAACATGGCCGAAGCCACTAACCCAAACACCCTTACCCAACAGGGTGAACACATTGACAACCCCTGCAATGCATGATGGTCGTCAGCCGCCGCCCCGTCCACGCCACATTATCGTCATTTGATGTCCTGTAGAACAGGATATTTTGCTTCTCCCTCACATTCTCTCAGAGGGTTTCGAATTGTCATTCACTTAAGGACTGTAAAGTTGCTTTATGACAATGGGTATTTTTAAAAGCACTATGCAAATAAAAGGGTAATTTTGCTTGACCTGAGAATATTTACTTTCATCTCACTCCTCTTTTTCAAATGAGATTTTCCACCTCTTTGGAAATCATTTTATTCTCTTTTCACTTTCAGGAACAATGTTGGGATGACAGTAAATATATCCTTTCAGTCTAAAACCCGTACCCCTAGCAAAAAAAAATTAAGTAAAACAAAATACGGCATCTATGTTACACGTAAATAATATGTATGACTATATACATCAAATTTGTATAGTTTATAGCTATTAAAGAGCAGACAGTGTAAGCTTTATTTCCATTTAGAAAGCAGATGTGGCATGTCTCACACTTCTTTTTCCAGTCTAATGTTGTTGCTCACTTGGGTATACGTTATTACACAGTTTTTTTATATAATTTCTGAGCTCCTCACTTGCAGCATGATGTAAACTCTACATTTAAGTGTGTTTCTGGGGGAAGCAAGATGTGCCCAAAATGAACCACAATCAAACCAAAATCCTAGATTATATTTTTAATTTATATAACTTTAACAGTGCTCATGTTTAACAGCAACAACAATACACCAGACATATTTAAGTGTGACAAAAAAAAAGTTTAAAATATCCATTGTCAACAAAAGCATTACACCACAAATTTGGGTGTGTAAGCTGTGTGTTTATGTGGTGCAGACACACCATGACACACCTGTGGTTATGTCAGGGTCAAAATTAGTCCACCCAATATTAAATTATATTTCCTGGTTTCACCATGAGTGGAGAATCTGGTAGGAGAAGGAGCTTTAAACTGTACATCATAGTCCAGTGACATTTAAAATAGTTTTTTATAACTACATTTATAATTCTTTGAATTTTTCTAAATGGTTTTTGACTATTATGATTATTATTATTATAATTAGTTCATGCTTATTATTCAATGTTTTATTTTAATAGTGGGCTCTTGACAATATTATAGCTGACACCACTGATTTAACAGGTAGATTTGTCAGATTTTGCTCCAGTGTCCCTGGTTCAATCTGCAGCTGGGTTTTCCCTTTGTCCATATAAATTTCTGGATTGCCCCATGCCCCAGTTTTCAGGATAGTCTTTGCATCCAATGTGACTGTAACCAATACCCTGTACACTAACCAAAGCATTTGCTGAACATGAACAAATGAAAATATAGGCGCTATCTGATATTTATGGTGGGACAGCTGAGAAAACTGCTTATCTATAGTAAAGCCTGACCTTCCACAGTTTATATCACAGCCCTCATTTTTGTTAATGCAAAAAAAGAATGTTTCAGATTACGAGATGCCTGCATATGATTTTTTCAGTAACCTGTAAAAAAAAAAAAGACTTAATCTAATGTTATTTATTTAGTAAGTTATTTTTTAAGGCACTGTGTCAGGTTCCTTTTCTATGCTGTGTATACTGTATGTGATACAGTGGCAGCAAAAGCCTAAAGCTTTAAAATGGATTATTTTCCAAAAGTGTTTGAGAGCGCTCAGACAGTGTTACACAAAACAACTTACAGGCAATACTTGGATTTCAAAAGACTCAATAGTGAGAAAGCTCTCAGGTAGTAAAAAGATCATCCTAGATATGTGTGTTCATTTAAAAAAAAACTGGGTTATGGAGAATGTATGACTGTCTTATGGACATCCTTCTCATTTTCTACAGTGACGACCCATTTCTTATCCAGTTCATGTTGATGCACATACAATCTAATAAAGTGTTTATGAAGCCATAAAACATGCATAACATTTTAAAACCATTATACATTTAATATATTACTGTAAGTTACCCTTGTGTAGCACTTGTGTCTTATGTCTAAACTATTTTTGGCTAGTTTTGGTTTAGTTCCTGGTTTTAGTTCTGCCAGCAAACTTTCATTTTAGTTGTAGCATTATGCCAAGCTAAATCATATTAGCTTAAAGTTATAATTGTCTACTATTAAAACTTGCTTAAAACAATAGATATACTTTACATTACATTAATAAATAACTGTTATAAACTATACAGTACTCTTATTTTTCAGTTCAATTTTAACCTCCCAAGTGCTGTTAGGACTTACCCATAAAACATGTCATGGCAATTCCAAAGCCAACTGAATATTTAAAATGGCACAAGATAAACAAAAACAGAGAATAAAAAGTAAACAATAAGTAAACCATTCTTGCTAAATGATATTATTTCATATCAGCACAACAAAATCTGTTCTTATCTGCCATATTTACTCAGTGACTCTATAGCAGACACTGGTTTCTTGTTCTCTGAAAGTGATAAAACCCTATTTTGGTGGTGAGATGCCATGCAAGTTAAGTTGCCAAGATTTAAGAGATTACTTTAAACATACTAGTTAATATTT
Organism: Clarias gariepinus; assembly: GCF_024256425.1. NCBI lineage: Eukaryota > Metazoa > Chordata > Actinopteri > Siluriformes > Clariidae > Clarias > Clarias gariepinus. The sequence goes on from NC_071113.1 coordinate 13,179,693, forward strand.
AATGTCACTGCAAACAAAGCAACTAGCTATGATAAGAACTTCTCAGTGTACTGGCATGTTGCTTATATACTCAGCAAAAAAAGAAACGTCCCTTTTTCAGGACCGTGTATTTCAACAATAATGTTGTAAAAATCCAAATAACTTTACAGATCTTCATTGTAAAGGGTTTAAACAATGTTTTCCATGCATGTTCAATTAACCATAATCAATTAATTAACATGCACCTGTGGAATGGTCATTAAGACCTTAACAGCTTACAGAAAGTAGGCATTTAAGATCACAGTTCTAAAAACGCAGGACACTAAAGAGACTTGTCTACCGACTGTGAAAAACACCCAAAGAAAGATGCCCAGGGTCCCTGCTCATCTGCGTGAACGTGCATTAGGCATGCTGCAGGGAGGCATGAGGACTGCTGTTGTGGCTAGGGCAATAAATTGGCATGTTCGCACCGTGAAACGCCTTAGACGGCGCTACAGGGAGACAGGAAGGACAGCTGATCATCCTCGCAGTGGAAGACCACGTGTAACAACACCTGCACAGGATCAGTACATCCGAATATCACACCTGCGTGACAGGTACAGGATGGCCACAACAACTGCCCGAGTCACACCAGGAACACGCAATCCCTCCATCAGTGCTCAGACTGTCCGCAATAGGCAGTCCATGAGGAGGAGATGCACTGCAGTACTTCAAGCAGCTGGTGGCCACACCAGATACTGACTGGTACTTTTGATTTTGAGCCTCCCTTCATTCAGGGACACATTGTAAAACATTTTTAGTTTATGTCTTATGGTGTTGACTCTTTTAGTGTTCAAACTAATTTTTACACATTAAGTTTACTGAAAGTAAAAACAGTTGAAAGTCAGAGGACGTTTCTTTTTTTGCTGAGTATATTATGCTAACAATCATGATGCCAATTTTACAGCATTATATTACATATAGGAAGTTAAAAGAATACCAATATGAAGGATAGAAAATAGCCCTGGTCATTCCCGCTTAAACCATGTTGGTCTCCATTCTTTGATGTGCAGAAGACACTACACAATGCTGAACCTTTCGTACTTCATTGAACAACAGCAGCGTTTCTCACTTACTTTTAAATGCCACGTTGCCATGCCATACTTTTTCATTCAAAGGAAAGGGGTGCTGATAAGAACTTTCACTTTCAAGTCTGTGCAAATTTATTTTGTGACCAAACACAAGAAGATTTCTCACACTGGCTACACTTTGAAATAGAGCTAAATGTTATAGAAGTGCAGTAACAGTCTTAAAATGAACAGTGGGGAAAATAATCATTTGATCCCCTGAAGATTTTGCCCACTTCCAAAAAAAAAGAATGTTCCATCATTTTTATCGTAAGGTTTATTGTAAAAGATAAAAACAGAATATCAACCAGAAATCCAGAAAAAGCACATGATACAAATATTATTCATTGATTACCACTAAAATCTTGGCAACTGAAATCACACAACACAAGTTACTGTCCAAGATGGAACTGCTTAGAAAACCGCTTATCTGTAGTTAAGCCTGAGCTTTCACAGTTTAGATCACAGCCCTCATTTTTGCAAAATAAAAGAATGTTTAAGATTTAGAGATGCCTGCATCAGATTTTTTTAGTAAACTGTAAAAAAAAAAAAAAAGATTGTGTTTTCTTTTTCCGTGCTGTGTATGTGTAGTTCAGTGGCAGCAGAAGCCTAAAGCCTTCAAATTGATTATTTCCCAAAAGTGTTTGAGAGTGCTCAAGCAGTGTTACACAAGCCCACTCATAGAAAGTACTTGGAATTCAACTGACTCACACTAAGATACCGTAAAAGCTCTCTAGTAGGAATGAGGGACTGGGCTTATGGCGAATGTATGACTGTTCTATGGACATAGTTCTCATTTTCTACAGTGACAGACTCATTTCTTATCCAGTTCATGTTGATGCATGTTCATCATACAAATTTTTTTATCCCCTGCAGATTTTGAAAGTTTGCCCACTTACAAAAAAGATGAAAGATTTGTATTTTTTATCATAGGATTATTATCAGGGATACTAGCCAGGATAACGTGGTTACTGGTAATAATTAAATATTCAGATATATAGCTAAAGTACTTGAGTGATTATTTGTGAAGGACAGCTTAAAACAATATTTATAAAAAAATATATATATATCTATTTTGAAAACCCTGCAATCAGATATTACGATGTAAAGACCTCACTCATTTTCTATGACTCAAATGACCTTGTCTTTGATAGATTTATTGTGTTTTGTGTTTGTTCGTGCCTGGGCCAGTGCGCGTATGTGTGTGTGTGTGTGTGTGTGCGTGTGTGTGTGTGTGTGTATGTCGTGTCTGTGTGTGTCATGGATTCCTGTACTGGGAAATATTTCAGGACAATGCTTGAACTGATTCCAGATTCAGGGAATAATAGTGTAATGTCTTTTCCTGGAGAAGCTTGTAAATTATCTGAAGGCAGTTTGGACCACAATCACCAAACAAGCCACTGGTAACACAGCAAGGGTGCTGCAAGGTCCCCCTCCTCAAGAAGCACATGTACAGGCCCATCTGAAGTTTGCCGATGAACAGAGAAGGATTGGGTGAAACTGCTGTGGTTAGATCAGACCAAAATTGAGCTCGACTTACCATTTTAAGGGGAAGAAAAATGCTCACTATAATCCTAATTGTAAAATTTTGGATGAGAATCTCCTGAAGTTTGGTCGTGGTCTTCCAGCATGGCAATGACCCAAACATACCACCAAGTCAATAAAGTAGTGGTTCAAGAAGAAGCACATTATGATCATTAAGTGGCCTAACTAGTCTCCAGACCAAAATCCTATAAAAAAGTTATGGAGCCTGAAACTTTAAGCTGCCAAAAGACAGGCAAGAAATCTTAAGGATTCAGAGAAGATCTACAAAGAATGGTGGAACCTGGTAACCAACTACAAGAAATGTCTAACCTCTGTGCCTACCAATAAGGGTTTCTTGTTTTATCCACCAAGTATTAAGCCATATTTTGCTTGGGAATCAAATACAGTACTTATTTTCCTTATTGAAATGTAAATCAATGTATAACATTTATATTATGTGCTTTTTTTTATTTTTGGTTGATATTCTCTATCCTTTACAATAAACCTATGATAAAAATTACAGACACTTCATTTCTGTGGACAAATTTATAAAATCTGACGGGAATCAAACAATTATTTTTTCCACTGTATGGCTAAAGTAGTATATCGGTTAGTAATCCATCCAGACAAACCAGACAAACCTCAGTGTCTGTGTCTAGGGCAGTAATAAAGAAAACCAAAAACCAAAGTGAGGTAATTATTTAAAAGTTAATTGTAACAGCTGATATCTGATATCTCAGCTTTCTATGTTTGAATGTTCAACATAACTGTCACTATAGCAGTACATATCACAAGCCGTTAAATAAAACCTAAGGAAGAAATAATCAAATGGAGACAATAAATAGGTTTACTGTGACAGTGGAAACTGTGGAAGACAGTTGAAGAGTTATGTAAGAGAACTGATAGGGTAAAGTTTTGCTCATGTTCATTTACGTATGCTTCCTTCATACACTACTGTTCAAAAGTTTGGGGTCACTTTCTAACTCCATGATCGTTCCTGATTTTTATTTCTTTCTACATTGTAAAGGAATGCTGAAGCCGTTCAAAAAATGCATTAATCTCCTTTGAACAGTTAATATTGAGATGTGTCTGCTACTTATGCTCTGTAAAGACGTCATAACGCCTCTAATCTGAGGTGCAGTTAATCTGTCATTTTTTAGGCTGATAACTCTAAATGAACTTCTCGTCTGCGGCAGAGGTAGGTTTTGGTCTCGCCCTCCTGGGATGGCCTTCATAAGAGCCAGTTTCATTATGGTGCTTGACGGATTTTGCAAGTGCACTTGACAATACTGTTCTTGCAAGAACTATCACAGAAAGGCTGACCTCTGTGTCTTAAAATAGCAACTAACTGTTAACTATGTGTTATTTTATAGTTTTGAATTCCCTAGTATTGTTGTAGAATGTAGAAAATAAATCACTAAACAAAAACAAAGAAATTTGCAATGGACCCCTAATTGCAAAATTTGCAATGGACTACCTAAGTCTGCACTCAGCCCCGCTTCAGTAACAATCCCCTCCGAGGAGTTCCCTGACATCTCCTCGGTCCCAAATGACTACGCGGATCTTCTCTTCCACCACATCGACCCTATGATTGTGTCATCGACCTCCTTCCAGGCACAAGTCCACCCCGGGGACGCCTCTACTCACTCTCACAACACGAAAGGGTGGCCATGGACAAGTATATCTCCGAATCATTAGCCGCCAGCATCATCCGACCTTTATCGTCACCCGCCGGGGCTGGCTTCTTCTTCGTGGCCAAAAAAGACGGGTCCCTGCGTCCCTGTATCGATTATAGGGGGCTTAACGACATTACAGTTAAGAACCGGTATCCCCTACCCCTGAGTCCACCGCCTTTGACCTCCTGCAAGGGGCCCAAATCTTTACCAAGCTGGACCTTCGCAGTGCCTACCACCTGATTAGAATCAGGGAGGGTCAAGCCTTGGTCAACGACGTTCTTCGGGACTTCATCAACGTATTTGCTTTCGTTTACCTGGATGACATCTTAATCTTCTCCCGCTCCTTAGAGGAACATTCCAGACACGTTCGCCAGGTGCTTCAGAGGCTTTTAGAGAATCAGCTCTTCATCAAGGCTGAGAAGTGCGAATTTTATCGCGACACAGTTTCCTTTCTGGGCTTTATAATTGGCCCTTCAAAGATCCAAATGGACCCCACCAAGCTGCGAGCTGTCACTGACTGGCCCCGCCCAACCACCCGTAAAGACCTTCTCCATCAGCTCGATCCTTCCCTTAAGTTTGTTCTCAAGGTGGACGCCTCAGATTCTGGAGTAGGGGCGGTACTATCACAACGGTCACCCAAGGACAACAAGCTACACCCCTGCTGTTTTTTCTCTCGCCGACTTTCGCCCACTGAAGGGAACTACGACATTGGTGATCGAGAACTACAGGCGGTGAAACTGGCAATAGAGGAGTGGAGACATTGGCTAAAGGGGACTGAGACCCCGTTTCTGGTCTGGACAGACCACAAAAACCTGGAGTATCTCAGGACAGCCAAACGCCTCAATTCCCGACAGGCGAGGTGGTCCCTATTCTTTTCGCGTTTTAATTTCTCCCTGTCCTACCGCCCAGGCTCAAAGAACACTAAACCGGATGCACTCTCCCGTCAGTTCTCTCCAGTCCAGAACTAAGTATCCGAAGCCACCATTTTGCCCCCTCGATGCCTGGTAGGGGCCGCATTACTAGACGTCGAGTCACGAGTCAGGACGTCGCTCAACCAGGAACCCGGCCCCCCAGAGACACCAACAGGCAAGCTCTTTGTCCCAGGGGCAGAATGACCTGGTGTCCTGGAATGGGGGCATGGCTCGAGGCTGGCCTGCCACCCGGGGGCAGCGCGCACATTAGCCCTTGTCCAGCAGCGCTTTTGGTGGCCCTCCATGAGAGACGACATCCGCCGCTTTGTGAGTGCCTGCAATGTCTGCGCAAGGAATAAGACAAGCAATAAGCCGCCTGCTGGCCATCTCAGACCTCTTCCAATCCCGCATAGACCCTGGTCCCACATAGCTCTTGATTTCGTCACTGGATTCCCCGAACCTGACGGTCACACCTGTGTTCTCACAGTAGTGGACTGTTTCTCCAAGGCAGCTCACTTCCTTCCCCTGTCTAGTCTCCCCTTTCTTCCGCATTCGAGCATTCCCGTGTTCGCGGAGAAAAGACGCTCGCGGCAAGCGCCGATTTTCACTTCCGCCGAAGAGGACAAGCCGCTGCACCCCATCCACCAACCTATACGTGCTAAACGGACTGACAGCGAAGGATCGCTCTCAAGAACCCGAGAGGATCCCCGCGTCCGACTATCGGGATTGTGGAGATTCCCTCGCGTCATAGCCCCGCCTCCTCTCTCGTCAGTAAAGGCTTCCCCACGCTCCCAGTCACTAAGCACACACAGCCACTGCTTCTCTCCCCTGCTCCTGCTGCGCCTGCTACTCAAGCCTCAGTTCATAAAATAAAGGTTAATACACTATTTTCTATCATTTAATCACCGTTTGTCTGCTATTGGGTTCATTTCCGTTTAGCCACCTCTGACCGCCCCTGACATAATGTGGTTACTTTAAAAAATATTTGGAAAATCCTGCAATCTAAAGTAAAACCTTACTCACTTTCTATTATTTAAATGGCCTTATCTGTGATAGATTTATTGTGTGTGTGTGTGTGTGTGTGTGTGTCGTGTCTATATGTGTCATGGATTCCTGTAATGGGAAATATTTCAGGACAATGCTTGAACTGATTCCAGATTCAGGGCATAATAGTGTAATGTCTTTTTTTCACTGATGTGGAGATACAGCAAAGCATAAATGTGTCACAATTTTTGGGAGTCTGATCTAAGTATTTTATTGGCTTTTTTTTATTCTCGCATCTTTTTTGCATATTCAAATGCAAGTGATAAATGCATCAAATGTTCAAAAAGAGTTGAAGACCACGTATGTCTTGCCTGATGGACTAAAACAAATTGTATACTTAAAGTATTTAAGTATTTGTAACGCTTGTTTTGGTACAACAGACACCAAGTCTCTCTATCTGACAGCAAATTTTTTCATTTTTGTTGTAACATTTATTCCAAGCCAAAGCATATTACGTTAAAGTTATAATGCTCTACTATTACAACTTGTTTAAAATGATAGATATACTTTAGATTACATACATATCAAACACTATTATCAATTATACTCTTAGATACAAAATCTTTTGCACTTATTATTAGTTCTATTTTTATTTCCCAAGCCCAGTTGGGACTTGCTGTGCAGTTGAGACCTATAAGAAATGTCATGAGACTTTTAATCGAAGTAGAGTCCAAAGTAATTTGAATGTTTAGAATGACTCATAATAAGTAATAAAACTAAAGATGAATAGAAAATAAACCATCCTTACTAAATCTTATTATACTATATCAGCAGAAACAAAATCTGTTCTTATCTGGCATATTTACTTGGTGACTCCATATCAGACACTGGTTTCTTGTTCTCTGGAAGTGATAAAACCCTGTTTTGCTGGTGAGATGTTTGACAGGTTCAGTTGCAAAGATTTAACAGATTACTCTAAACTGATAGGTAAATATTTAACATCCCTGCGTATGAAGCAACTAGCTGTGATACTGTATTGTAAATTGCAGAGCATTTTAAAGAACCTTTCATTGTATCTGCATGTTGCTTATATTGTGCTCACAGTCATAATGCAAGTTTTACAGCATTTTATAACCAACATTAAATAAGGAGAATGCCAATATGCAGGAAAAATAGCTATGTTCATTTCCACTTAAACTATGTTGTTCTCTGTTCTTTGGAAGTGCAGAGGAGATTAGACAATAATGAGCATTTGCTACCACATTGAACAACAGTGACATTTGTCACTTTCTAATAAATGCAACACCGCCACGCCATACTTTTTCATAGAAAGCAAAAAGGTGCTGATAAGAGCTTTTAGCTTCAAGGGAAATTTATTTTGTGACCAAATGCAAAAATATTTTACTGTCTGGCTCCACTGTGAAATGGAGCTGAATGTTAATAAAGTGCAGTAACACAGTTTTAAAATGAACCTACAGTATACTTAATGTCATACAGTGCTATAAAAAAATTATGACCTTTTTTATTATATATTTTTTTGTTCTTGCATAGTTGTTACTTTAAATAAATTTTAATATTACATAGCGATAGCCTAATTTACCAAATAAATACAAAATGCAATCTTAAAATTATGATTTTATTTATTAAGGAAAAAATTTATCCAAACCCTAATTGCACCCTTTCCATACCGTAAATGAAATGTAATTTACCACATTTTTTTAAATGGGTTGGTTGTTGTTGTTTTTTTTTTTTGGTCAAATTTTATTTCCACACCCAGACATGATTAGTGCTAGGCTTGTTTAATCAAGAAATCTTTTTAATAGAACCTGTATAAAAAAAAAAATAAGCTTGCTAAAAATATCTAAAAAGCAACATAATGCCGCAATCTAAAAAAACTAAATCTCAAGAACAGATGAAAAACTAGTAATTGACACGTATTAGTCTGGAAAGGGTTACAAAGCCATTTCTAAAGCTTTGGGACTCCAGCGAGAGCCATGATCCACAAATGGAGAAAACTTTGAACAGTGGTGAACCTTCCTATAAGTGGTTGGCATACCAAAATTACTTGGCAAAAAACATCTTGATTACCCCAAAACTTTTGGGCAAATATTCTGTGGACTGATGAGACAAACACCTGTGAATGGTCATTTATGCTTAAAAATACATTAATTTGCAATTAAACGTTGGCAAAAATTCCTCCAGAGAAATTTTGTCGTATCCTGCATGTCCTGGAATCCTGAATTGAAAAAAAAAAGTCAAATATTTCAGGATGATGTGGCTACTGGAAAATGTCTGTTGAAAGTGATTTCCCTTCAACCCGCCCCCACAAGGCTGAAAATGTGACTTAAAGAAAACAATGTTTCTTCAGGTCCTGCATGAAACAGAAGTCATGTGAATAAGACTACACACATGAAATCCAAGCCAAATCAAGATCTCTTGCATAATTCCAGAGACATGTTTTTTCCTGTAATTACCGCAAGCACAGAGGCAGGGCTTTCTTGAACAATGTGCATACTGTAGGTTGTGTACAGGGCGCTGATAGAAATACAGTATACTATGTTCTACTATATACACTGTAGAACTGTATATTGTACAATATATATACAATTTTCTTTTATTGTACAAACTTTTTAAATGCTGGCAGACGAAATTAAACATTTAATAATTCCTATAATTGTGATTATTTCCTTTTAAAGAAATAGCTTTTTAACCTATTTATGTACAGTATAATACGGGTATAAATAATAACAATAAAATTGGCTTATTTACTATTGACTTAAAAATATATTCTCACCAAAACCTTCTTTCTGACAAGATGTTTTAATGAAACTAATTTATTAACACATTAATTGACTTATTTAAAAGTGAAATCTCAGAAATAAGTTACTCTAATCATGGGAGAGAAAAACATTACATATGGCTATGATTGAGGCTAGGAAGGACTAAGATTTTTTCAACAATATTTCTATAAAAGACATCAGAGTAGCCTTAAAATTAACTTTAAAAAAGCCAATACAAATTTAGGCACATGCAAGTAGCATGCAAGTAGCTGCTGTAGCACAAGGATGTTCCTAGACTTAAAAAAGAATGTTATAAAAAGAAGTAAACAGTAATTAATGCACCAAAATCAATAACTGGTGTAACCGTTTGCCTACAATATAGTCTCGAGTACAATTTTTGTAGTTTTATGGGAAAAATAGCTGCTTAGTTTTACCAGACATCCTGCTGAACCACCCACAGTCGTTCTGGGAACTTTGTCATACTTGCTTCTTTTTCCAATCATGCGAAATCCAGCGGCTCTATTTTTCTTTTTATTGTCTGAAAGGTGTTTTATAAAATATTCTGCTTCCTTTCCTGGCCTAAAGACATTTTCCTGTAAAGTATTTTTTTGGGGGCTGGAATATAAATGTCAGGAAATGAGATTTTTTTTTTTTTTTTTTGTACTTACTGATATGACGGGATATGACTTTGGCTAATACTGACTAAATGTTCTGCCAAATTAAACAGATCAGGGAAACACAGACAATAGTGAACTAGACAGGACAAATACAGCAGAAAAGGCAAAAATACTAGAGGATCACAACAACAGAGGGTGATTACTTATATTTTGCATTACAACAAGTGAATAAATATAGTCACTTATACAGCAGTTAGTTCCAACTGGAACCTTGGACAAGAAGCGTTTCGTGAGAGGTGATAATAGACTGGAAAGAGCTCCAGGATGCTTAACTGTATGTATCACTTCATGTCACAGGTATTGTTTTAATCATTAATTAATAAGCCTAATCAAGACGCATAATTCCGAAGGCATGTTTTGTCCTGTAATGTACCGGAAACACAAAGGCATGGCTGGCTTGAATAATGTACTGTATGTAGTGTAAGAATAAGGTGATCATAGAAATACACTACATTAAAGAACTGATAATAACCATTGTTCAAAAGTTGACATAGCAATTTAAACATTTACTAATTACTATAATTGATTAATTAATTAAATTATATTTAGATTTTCCACATTCTGTAATGAGAGTATTATGAGTTCACACCTCAAAAATACGTCAGTGTAGCAGTAGCACTGACGTAGCAGATGTTGCAGCAGAAATCCAGTCATAGATTAACACATGCACACACAAACACACACACACACACACACGCACACAGACAAAGAGTCGGAGAGCAGTGATTCTGTTAGTGTGTGCATGCACATGTGTGAAAGTTGCCCTAGTAGCTCCTCTCATTCCCCCTCTTTATCTCCAGCCATATTTCTTTTCTAACTTTTTTACCCCCAACCCCAGACTCTGACTGCCAGACAGAGAAGCGTGATTCGTTACTCCAGAGAAACATATCCACTGCTCTAGAGTCCAGTGGCAGCATGGTTTAGTTTTATTAGAACAGATTGTTAGGAGGCAGATTTCTGTAAGAACTTACCTTCCTATCAGTAGTAAATAGTTTATTTGCCTCAGAGCGACCCATTCTTTCACAACTGTTTGTAGAAGCGGTCTGCATGCCTCAGTGCTTGATTTTATACTCCTGCAACCATGGAAGTAATTTGAACACCTGAAATTCATTATTTGGATAAATTAGTAAATTTGGCAGTATAGTGTATGTTTATTACATGAAAAAATGAATTCAGGAAGCTTGGCATCAGAAGAGGAACTTAGTCTGGGTATAATTTCTTCTAACCCTAAATAAATTAGAAAAAGTTATCAAATAGTTTCAAGAGAGTAGGTTTAAGAAATATTTAAGCAATATCAAATTCATGGTTGTGCTGTTGTGCTGGATATTAGCATGGCTGGGATAAGGTCGTAGACCTTAAGTATGATACAGTATTGCTTTTACAGTATACAACAATTTCATAAGCACTATTTATTATTAACAAATTGTGAGTTGTTTGTTTATTTATTGACAGTGTTATCATGTGAAAGAGTGTTTTAGCAGGAAGTTCCTCTCACCTCAGTACTGCGGACCATACCAACCTATTTTCACCCATGCTGCACTGACAGTTAATGTAATTGACGATGGATAGAACACCTGTATCACAGAGTCATACATATGTCACCCACTGCCACATGTGATTTGGTGTCATAACCCCCCATATTTGTCTTAGTATTTTGTGTTTTGGACATTTCTGTTTTGTTTACCACTGGAGTTATTCTGTTTAGTTCACTGTGTTTGCCTCAGTCTTAGGCATGTGTAATGCTTTTATCTCTCATGATCATACCAACTTATTTTTGGGATATTAGTTTTTTAATAGGAAAAGTAATGCATTAATAAGTTAGTATTTATTAAAACAGATTGTCAGGAAGCAGATTTCTGTAAGAGCTTATTTTTTCATCAGTAGGTATTTATTTGCCATTTATATATATATATATATATATATATATATATATATATATATATATATATATATATATATATATATATATATATGTGTGTGTGTGAGTGTGTGTGTGTGTGTGTGTGTGTGTGTGCACATGTCTCTGTCAGCAAAAATGGAATCTTTAACAAGTAACCTCTGTACTGACACTTTCTTTTGCCTCCTTTTGAGGATTTTGCGGAAATGTGACATTATGTTGTAGATAAACAGATTGATCTTCCGCACAGCTACAGCCTTTTTAACCTTTTTCTTTAAGCAGGCCGTTGTTGCAGTACAGTTACTAAAGGCACAGTCACTCAACACGGACACAAAAAAGCTTTACATGTGTTCATGTGCTTACACACACATACTAGTCACAATGTTATAGTAAGCAGTAGACGTGCGGATGGATGTTGTCTATACTGTACCAGTGTCTCAAGTGCACTGAGACTGAGCATGGGAGAGGGTTACCCACAATCCCACAGCACAAAAGAGAGAAGAACCATTGGGTCAGTTATGATCACGTGACACAAAACAGACAAAATGCATGCGTATTACTTGTACTGTCAAGACTTTTCTTGTTTTACAGTACAAGTTAAAGTTTGTTTTAAAATGTTGCTCTTCTTGCAGACCAAGTTACTCACAAGCCAAGGTTTCACAGTATTTTATACATTTGTCTAGGCTTTGTATTCACATATTTTTACAAGTATTTGTTTTCATTCTACAGATTCTAATCAGCACATTTACTATGTGTTGTTTTAGAGAATTCATTGTGGCAACAGTAAGAATAACATTAAAAAGGAAAGGAAAGGGTGCTTTTAAATACTTTCGTACTTTAAAAAAGAAGCAATCCAGTACTTTCACTCAAGTAAAATTTGGACTAAAACACCTTTCACTTGCATTGGAGTAGTATTTGCCAGGACTATTTTTACTTTGAATCAAGTAGAAAAGCTGACTATTTTACATTTCTGCAACAAAATAAAGAGAATATGAATAGCAAAAGCTCATTAAAAGTAATTTTGCTAAATTATCTAAAGATAATCTTATATTATTATTATTATTATTATTATTATTATTATTTTAAGGGGCAGTGGTAGTTACAGATCAAAAAGATCAGTGGTTTGAGCCTTACCTCCACCCACTTGCCCCTGTAGTGCCCTTGAGGAAGGGCTATCTGATCCAGTGGTGCTGCATCATGGCTGATGCTGTGCACTGACCCCAGCTTCCTAACATGCATTGATATTTGAAGAAAGAATGTCACTGTGCATAAACACTTAACTTTAGTTAGTATTTAAAACTTTATTATCTATAAAAAACCATTTTTCCAACCATGAAATTAGGAAAAATGTTTAGATATATTATACTAATCCTAATATATTTTTTATTCTATTTTTATTTGCTAAACTGCCTTTTGTTTCTTTCTTTTTCTTTTGACCCCTCATTCTATATAATCAATAAGTCATTTCACATGAAGATGTTGCTTTTGGGGAAAATATTTTTCCCCTCTATTTAAAGATGTGTGTGCCTCCCACACCACTCAACCCTATCTCACCCGAACTGGAACAAAAGAAAAGCACTCCTCCTTGGTTTGTCATCTGGCAAAGAATATTTTGAGTTACGCTGGGTAACATTAGTGCTTAAAGAACAGTGGTTAAAAAATTATTCATTAACAAAAATAGTTAGTAACAGGTTCTCAGTAGTCCCTTTGCATTTTTCTGGTAAAGTCTGATAAAATTTAATGGTCTTTTGGTGACAAGCCCTTTTAGTAACCTCTGAAACACCATACAGTATACAGAGAATGCATATCAGCTCTGAGTTTATCATTAAACAGGAAATGACCCACTTAGCTCAGTAAATATGAACTCATGCTTTTCCTACTAAATGATACTGTTACAATAGCTTTTCTATACAATACAGCAATTACCAAAATCTAAAAATAAATATATACTGATAATAAGAAAATATGAATATACTATAAATATACACTACATTCATTCTTTGCTCTCAGTTGCAAGTTGCGTTTCAGGGAGATTCGTAGTTCACAGTGTGGTTAATGATGACATCAGTCTCGAAATATGCTTCTGAAACTTCACATATGACTTGACCATTAACATTGCCACTAGACTGCAGACGTCAGATATGTTAAGACCACACAGTGGCCACACAGAAGAGAAAAAGTTAACATTGATTGTTTAACATTTTTAGAAAGGGAAACAGTTTGACAACGGTTTGGTTTAAAAAAGAGAAATAGAAATAGTCGTATAACTGGTCTACCATTTCAACTGTGCAGATTAGAGTTGTGTTAACAGACCACAAAACCTCAGGCAGCTGTTTTGCTTTCCGAAGATATTCCAGTTAATTTGACGCAGATGCCGTAAAAAACCCACAAACATATTGCAAAATACCTATCTATAGTAAATATAAAAAAATCTTTAAGAGGATCGCATGCTGCTTTTATTGCAGTTGCAAAGTTTTATTTGCCTTAATTAACAAAAATTCATGCCACATAAATACCCTCCGTTAATATGAACAAATATAATCAGACACAGTGGGAAAGGCTCATGGTTGCACAATAAAATAGGAAAATAGATATGTGAGTTAATTTAAGAGCTGCTAAGGAAGACTGCACCGTTTTAAACAGCCTCAGGCTCTGTTAGATAAAACTTAAGTACATCAAGATTAACTTATCAGTGGTTTAAAAATTTAACCCTGATAGAAATATAGAGAATGATAGTCTGTGTGTTTCTCGTTGTGTATGAGACCTCATTCCTCATGATGAAACAGTGAAAGATGAGTGTTTGTTAACCAAAGTATCAGTTTAAACAATAAAGGGGTCTTTAAGCATCCCTGGGATTCAAACTTAAAACATAATAATCATTAGAATTGAATCGTAAATGCTGCACAGAGACCGATCCTCACTGTCATTCACTAATTCTCTATATGCCTTATCCTATTCGGGTTAGGAAGCCTGGAGCCTATCTCAGTGGACTCGAGGCACAATGTACAGGTTGCCAATCCATCACAGGGTACACACACATACTCACACACTCGCTCACACTTTACAGACAGGCAATTTGTAAAAGTCGATTATCCTCCTCTGCACGTCTATGGACTGTTCGAGGAAACCAGAGTACCTAAAGGAAACCCACTAAGCATGGGGGAGAACTCCATGCACAAGGACCAGAAGTCGTCTTTCAAACATTCGACCCTGAAGGTGCGAGGCCATGATACGCCACAGTACAAGACCAAGATTATTTTCTATTTAAACTATTGTCTTAAACTGTTGGGAATGGCACTTCTCTCACTCAGAATCTCGGCACGGTTTTAATCTTTTTTTTTTTTACTTAATGGTTTCCATATGTACAGCCTGACTGAAATGTATAGATTTGCACTGAGTTGTGAAATGACTTTTGTGAATATCAATCTGCCAAATGTGTGAATGTTGAAAATACTTATAAATACTTATAAATTAGATTCTCCAGGTTTTTCAGATTTCCTCCCCTAATTTAGTCTTATCCAATTCCCACTCATCATTAGGGCACTCTCACATCAAGGCTACCACCAACAACCATGGGGACCTTTCGCCAAAGGCTGTCACATGTTTCCCTCTGAGACATGTGATGTCAGCCAACTACATCATTTCGAGGTGATCCTCACGTTCCAAAGGGAGCAGCGTAACACACTTAGAGGAAAGCACTATCTACTCCTTACGTTTGTATTAGCTCGCAGACACCCATGATTGGCTAGCTTTACAAAGGATGTGAGAGTGCATGTCTGAAACTCCCCCCTCCCGTTGAGAGAGCTCAGAAAATCCACTCTCACTAGGTACCCCAGCTGCTCACCAGGGATTTGAATTTGTGATCTCTGGATAATAGGAAAACTGCTTGTAAACACACTAATTTAACACTAATGTTGTGTTAGTTTTTGGCTCACACTCATAATATCCCCATTATTATAAAATCAGAATAATACATATATTAGCATTTAATGTCATAATAGATCTTTTTATCAACTTTGGCTCTTGTGTAAAAACATTATAAGTTTTGAACTTGTATTTGCTGTGTTTGTCCTGCAGGTTTTATTTACCTGAGCTCATACCACTTGTTTTAAGGAAAAAAACATAAAGATATTCTTTTGACTATAACAAACTAAAAAAATACGAAGGAATCATATTGTATTATTTACCACAGAGTACTTCACTGAAATGTTTACCAAAGTCACTTTTTTAAAAACAAGTTTAATTTTTTTATTTAACAAAAGCCCAAATATACACTGGGAAAAACTGAATGATATCAGAAATATAATAATCGACCCATACACTGTATGAACATATTAACTTTTGTACTGCTGTAATTTTTAGGACCTCATTCATACTGCTTAAATGGGCACCGTCCCCTAAAATCGACAAGATGCTCATCAACAGTGGTTCCAGGACCTGGTTTGTAAATAAGTAGCAGGTGCTCCACCCACTTCTGTCAAACTTCCCAGCTTGTCTTGTTGACTTCGGGCTGCTCTTATGTGGTGGTCATCAAAGCGAATCACACAAGACAGTACTGTATATAGAAGTTCTGCAAAGACACTGTGGAATAAAAAATGGCCTGACCAGTGTTTCCGTATAGGGTTGGTTTCCATTTTTGGATAAAAGGAGACCACAACTTTAGCTGGGTCTTCTTCCTCATCAGTGTCAGAGTCTTCCCCCTCCGGGGTGTACCTTGTTTCATCCTTAAACTCTGCCACTTCCTCCTTTAAATCCTCCTCACTGTTAACCTGGCTTCTCTCCTCCTGATCACTATTATTGTCAAATATAATTCCATAGATTCACGTGTAGTATATCTCTTGGTGGTAAACTGCTAAAGACTGAACTGTAAGGCCTCAAAAAGCTGTTTATACCTGTATATGTGTGTCTGCTCAAAAACACCTACATGTATAGATGTGGGAAAGGAGTGTAGAAATGAGCTTGAACCCTGTTTTATATACTAATTGTAGCCTTAATTCATTCCCAACAACCGGTCATTTTTGACTGGGAACACCATGAGTGTATCACACAAATTTTTCATGAAAAATCTTAATTTTTTTATTATTTTATACATAAAAAAATCTTTATACTTTTTACGTGTTTAAATCCCATGTATGAACAAAGTCATTGAACCGCATGAGAAATGGATTCACTGCACTTTTTTTATAGAGGAAACTTGTAAATTGGATCAGATTTGACCAGAACACAACATCAGGGTTAAGGCAGGTGAAACAAATACATTAAAGGAAATTGTGAAATATTTTGTTCACTGATGATTGAAAGCTCAATCTGTAAGACAAGGAAATAGTTGCATGGATTTCGTCACTCAGATAATGAGTTACACGTCAACATTTTTTTAGGTGTGATGTAAATAGCTCAGCACACACTTTAATCACTCATCCTTGTATCAAAAGGAAAGCAGTGACAGTTTATTTAGCCCATATTTAGCCTGAGTTGATTAAGGGTGTGTTTTGGGACTTTTTCTTTGCACGGTGTACAGTACACAATTTAAAAGTGCATTCTGCAAGTACACTGAAGAATGACATCACATGCAGAACTGAATTCTTACTGCAGATATTTAAAAGGGCCTTATTACATATTGCTTTTATCTAAATCCACTGACCTCCTATCACTACAAAGCATATGATCTCTTTTTTTCTCTGAGCGACTGAAAATTGCAAAAAAAACAAATTCAGTGAGTAAGTGAATGAAAAAAAATAAGCATGAATCAGGTAAGTAGTGAAGTAGTGAGATGAAAGCCTAAGAAGGTGAGTTTGTGAAAGTGTGAGACAGTGAGTGTGACCGGGCTGAGATTGATTGAGTGAGTAAAAGTACTGTACCTGTATACACAGGAAACATTTTATCAGTCATTCCATCGTACACCTCCTACACACAGTCATGAGCCTTCTAGACATCTTTAAATTCAAATTCAAATTTTATTTGTCACATACACAGTCATATCAAGTACGACATGTAGTGAAATGAAAAAATAAAAATAAAAGCTTAAAGATAAGAAATAAATATGAATGGAAAGAAGTACAATAGAAAATAAATTTAACTAGGTTAAAAAAGAAATATATTCTGTACAAATAAGGGCATTACACAATATAGCAATATATTATAAAAAAATATAGAAAAAAATTTAAAATTAGTAAAGAATTTAGTGTAAAATCTTTAAGGGATCAGTGTTAAAATGTGGTTTATTGACCTCAGAGTAGCAATTGACGCTACAGTATCTCTTCCTCAATATTCACAAACAAGTTGGAGGACTTTAACTTGGCCTCTTTCTGTGTCAACGGATCTCTTACTGACACACAGATTACAAGCAGTCCAGGTGGCACCCAGGGTTGTGTCCTGAGCCCCCTTCTGTACCCATTATGACGGTGACACCTTCCAATTCTACCACCAATTTCAAGTTTGCCATTGTGTTGGGCCTAATCTCTGTTAATGACAGAGCCTACCAAAAGAAGATTACGGCATGGGTTGGGAACAGCACTAGACAGGATAGACAGGCTCAATAGGGGGTGGTGTAAACAGCTGTGTAGCACTTGTGCAACACTGTTAAAGAAACATGTTATTACAAAACACATCCTGTTTATGCAATCACCATTTTATATGCATCACATGATTGGACTTCCTGGTGAATTTAGAGATATGAAACCGCTGATCTGTGCTCCAAGAAAGGAAAAATGTGGTTGCTATTAAATCGGAAGTGCAAAAAATATTTGCAGATACAGTATATAGTGTAATTAGCAATGCTCAGATAATTAAGCTTTAGAAATATAATCTGCCTGGCCCAAATAAGTCATCCACCTTGAGCTTTACGGTACACAGTGTGATCGCAAATTCATGTGTAAAAACGATTTCTTATGCTCCCAGGAGCTCTGTTTCATATTTTTAGTCCTGTAAAAAAAGTTTCAGAGAAGAAGGAATCCATTTTACTATTAAACATACCTACTGTATGATGTCTACTGTTACTTTATGATTCCTTTTATAATAATTTTATGCTTTTGAAATTGTAACCTTTCTTGAATAGATCGATTTAGAAAAGGTTAGGGACACTTTGATTGGAGAAAAAGCAAACCAATAATTTACTGCAGCACACAAAAAGTCCAAAATCAAAAATTGCAAACCCCAAAAAGAGAAAATCTGAACCGGTCAGAAAGCAGTCACCAACATGTGTCCATGCTCCAAACAGTGCAAAAGCAAAAAAAGCACTAGTTCCCTTTTCCAACATGGGTTTATATACCTGAAAACCCCTCTTCTTCCTCTTTCTGACCAGATTCTCTGTGGCATTCCATCAGATCACTTCCTACAGTATCACTCCAATTCTTCTTGTAACTTTCTGTAACTATGTACAATATAAGTACTTTATACATCTGATTTGCCTCTTATTGGCCTGTAGTGTGATTTTATGATGACTAATCAACATGAATTCTGTGCTCTTCAACTGATTATATGATTGCCGGTTCTAATTCTATTGTGTGTGTGTGTGTGTGTAGTATATTAGTATATTGCATATTTAACAGTAAGGGTTAAAAGGTTAATAGCTTAGACATCATTATATTCTATTAAGCCCCTTATTATATATATAGTCCATTATATATATTTTCGTATTACATAACACTGTATAGAAGGCAGCTTAATCTGATTTATCCCTGCTTACTCTCTCCCCTACTTTATGTGTCTCATGGGACTCACACTGATTACTTTTAATGGGGACTCTACTACTTCTATAGCTCTAGCAAGAAGTAGCCTACTTATTTTTATCACCTACAGCCCTACTTATTTCTACCAATCCTGATAGCCCTATCAGCCTTAACTCCCACCTCACCTGTGATTATGTTAACAATTCTGATGAGTGATTTCATAATTTGTTATGAACTGCACACTTTCTAAAAAGAGGAAGGTTGTCCATCTGTGAATCTTTTTCCGGCTTTGTGCTCATCTCAGCCATTTTAAGCAGACGTTTCAGTCCTAATCTGTACCCTGAGCTAGGGAGAATTTGCTTTACTTGCAAAAATGTATCTTTATAAAAACTCTTTCATTTCTGTTTTCTTGCTCAACATCTGGATTAAATTCCTCTTCCCGTCTGTCCTATTTCTCAAATTTGTGTTTGTTTTTTGTTTTATCTTACTTAAACTTTACACTATCGTAATCTATATCCTTATCAGCTAATACCGTCATATAATATTAGTAATTACTTAATGCTTAGTTAGTAAGTCAGATTAGTGACGTTGTATAGTGTATGTTAAGATTATCAGTGTAAATCATATACTTTTGCCTGTTTCTGTACCCAAAATACTTCCCCATCTTTACCACTTTATTCGATTGAGACTTATGATATCATTCATCGTATATACCTCTTTATCCTGTATACAGGGTCATGGGGGGTCTGAAGTCTATCCTAGGAGACTTGGGGCATAAAGCAGGATACACCCGGGGAATGCTTATGATATACTGTATAATAGGTATTTGGTTTGTTTAACACCTTTTTCTTCTACTTTGTCTTTCGGCAGTTCCCTTTGCGGTGCCAGAGCGAATCATCTGCCTCTGTCTAACCCTACTGTATCCCCTGCATCCTTTTCTCCTCTAAACCTCCTGTCTGCAGTTCCATCCTTATCATCTTCCTACTAATATATTCAAAATATCTGCTCGGAACATGTCAAAACCTGGCCTCTCTGACTTTATCTCCAAAATGTCTAACATGGGTTGTCCTTCTGATGAACTCTTATCCATCCCTGTCCCTCCCAAAGAGAACCTCAGCATCTTCATCTCAGCTAAGTACCTCTAGCTTTGACTTTTATCTCTGAGCCTTTTGCCACTGTCTCTAAGCCGTAGGCATCACTGGTCTCACCACTGTTTTGAACACCTCCACCTCACTAGATGTTCCTAGTGTAAAGTTTCTTTCATTCTCTCTGTGCAGACAGGGTGCAATGAGTAGAGGAAAGTGTCAGGAGCGTTGTGTCAATAGAGCAACTCCCTATTACCTTCTCTGTACTTCTCCATTAGCCTCCTCAAAGGATGATAATTTGGCAGACACGAAATGGCTAAGATTTTTATCTCATTATACATCTAGTTAAGGGCCTTGTTCAAGGGCCCAACAGTGGCAACCTGGTGGTTGTGGGGTTTGAACCTGGGACCTTCCGAACCGTAGTTCAATGCCTTAATCACTGAGCTACCCCTGCTGCTGCTCACGAATGCCTACCTCTGCTCTTAACCTAGTTTTTACTACTCTTTTTCCAATCTTCATTATATGGCTCATCAGCTTTATTCCTCTGTTGTTACCACAGCTCTACAGCTCTTGCCACAGCTCCTTTAGAGATCCTCTCACTCTCCAAGATCTTGTTAAACTGGCTAGTCAGAAACTCTTCTGCCACCTCTCCTAAGCACTTCCATACTGTACCTCCCCGGGTATGTCATCAGGACCAACTGCCTTTCCACTCTTCATCCTCTTCAGCGCTCTCCTCACCTTACTCTAATTTCTGCTACTTCCTGCTCTACAACAGACACCTCTTCTAATCTTTGTTCTCTTTCAGTCTCCTCATTCATAAATCATATATATTTACATCATTAATACTAAAGTTGCTAAATACATATTGATTTGTTTATTAATAATTGAAAATTATTAATAAATTAAGAAGGAAAGAGAGAAAGAAAGAAGAAAGAAAGAAGTGGGAAAGCAAGTATGTGACTAAGTGGGTGATTTTCTTGATAAAATGTTTAATCATGAGGGCGTTTTTTGTTTTCCTTTATGTGTTAGATTTAAATCCCATGCAGCTATGTTGCCCCAGGAACAGCAGAGAAAAATGGGCATTTGGTTAAATCTTGATAGGCACAATTACTACATTAATAATAAAGTTTTCAAATGCATATCGACCTTGTTTAAAAGAAAGAAAGAAAGCAACAAAAGTCAATTTGAATGTGTGTACATGGCTAAGTGAGTGGTTTTCTTAATAAACAATTTTCAACTTGCATGATTTTTTTGGTTATTGTTTTATGTTTGTTTAAAGTTTCATGTAACCATGTTGTTTTAATATTGTTTTACAAAATGTTGTTTTTGTTTTTTTCCTTAAAGATCAGATTTCCAAATTTCCAAATTTACATCATTAATACCAAAGTTGCTACAGTAAATACAGATTGAAAAAAGACAGAAAGAAAGAAAGAAAGAAAGAAAGAAAGAAAGAAAGGTCACTGAGTAGGTGAGTAAGTACGTGACTAAGTGAGTGATTTTCTTGATAAACATTTTCATCATGCATGTAGGAGTAGTATTGCAACCGATAATCTGATACTTTGAAATCACCCCATTACTTTGAAATAACCCTGGATCATTTCATTTCAAAGGCTGGTATTTCGTTTTGCTCTCCACAAATGAACATGTCTGAACAACATTCAAGTCACTCAGCTTGATTTTCACCACATTAGTGTCTTTTTTTTTCTTGTCTCTCAGATGGCTTATCTCATGTGAAAATATTCTGGCCCTCAACAGCAGGTGGGTGGGGGGCTATTCTGCAATGTGTGTTAGATAGGAATATAACTTGATGCGGTTTATTTAACATTTGTCATTGCTCACTTCAGAAATTCTCTTTAATGAACATTATAGTTTTTTTTTGTTGTTATTTTTATTCTTTTTAAGTATTCAGATGTACAGACAAAAGTTAAAACAGGCCATCTAATTCAATGTTTTTTTTTTATGTTTTATTTTCTAAATTCTAGAACATTCATGTAATTTCTACTCCTATGAAATAACAGACATGGCATTAGGTAATTAAGTTTAAACAACCACAACAACAGTTAGTTGTTTTTTAAGATACAAAGCTTGGATGTTCTGGAACAGTTTTTGCAAGAACAGTATAGTCATTTGCATTTGCAAAACCCATTAAGCACTATGGAAGAAAATGAGATGAAGGAAAGAGAAACTGGCTCTTATAAGGATCTTCCCTCCTCTGCAGCAGAGGTAAGACCGAAACTTACCTCTGCTGCAAAAGAGAAGTTTACATTTACAGTTTCAGGCTTAAAAACCAATTAGCAAACAGCACCTTAGAGTAGAGCCGCTATGAAGGCTTTCCTGAGCATAAGTAACAGACACATCTTGATATTAACTGGTCAAATGAGATTGTTGCATATTTTGGATGCCTTAGTATTGGTTTACAGTGTAAAATGAAATAAAAATCAGGAAATACCATTGAATTAGAAGGTGTGTCAAAAGTTTGACTGGTGGTCTTTGTATTAGACAGAAGAAGTGAAATCTGAAGCAGCATTTATTCATTGTATTTAACACACAGACACACACACACATCATTAAGTTTGCTGATGACACGGCGGTGGTGGGTCTCATTAGCAAGAACGACGAGTCAGCGTACAGAGAGGAAGTGCAGAGGCTAATGGACTGGTGTAACAAGAACAACCTGTCTCTGAATGTTGACAAGACAAAGGAGATGGTTGTTGACTTCAGGAGGACACAAGGCGACCACTCTCCACTGAGCATCAACGGCTCCTCTGTGGAGATTGTCGAAAACACCAAATTTCTGGGTGTCCACCTGGAGAAGGACCTCAGCTGGTCCCTCAACACCAGCTCCCTACACAAGAAAGACAACAGTGTCTCTTCTTTCTGAGAAGACTAAGGAAGGCCCAGCTTAATTCCACCACCAATCCTGACCACCTTTTATAAATGGACTATCGAGAGCATCCTGAGCGGCTGCATCACTGTCTGGTTTGGGAATTGTGCCATATCGGACCGCAAAACCCTACAGCGGATAGTGGGGACAGCGGAGAAGATCATCAGGGTCTCTCTCCCCTCTATTGAAGACATCTACACATTAAACATTATCACACAGCTTAACTCAACTACATCAAAACATCGCGACTGGACTGACTTATTACAAGCGCAGACACACTGACCTACACTACCAAACTATCGCACACACAAATCTGTAAATGCTTCACTGTTTATCCCTTTGCACAATATTCGTTACTTTTTGCACTAATTCCTCAATTCTTGCTGCTATGTTAAGGAATGTTTACTGTTTCTCCACTACCTCAACACCATATTTAATGTTCTGTTACAGTATGTCGTGGTTGTCGCACTGTGACTTTGTTGTTGCTCGTTTGCACATTTGCACGTGCACTTTATGTTGTCTGTAAAACCTGCAGATAGTCCTCCTTAGTTAGTTAGGTTTAGTTAGTTTTTGTTATTTATGTTGTAATTTATGTTAGGACTCTAATTTATGTTGTCTTGTCTCTGCTAGCCAGCTAACTAGACCTCTTAGTTAGCTAGTTTAGCTTCTCTGTTAATTTATGTTGTAAGTTTATGTTGCATGTAGCACCTTGGTCCTGGAGGAACGTTGTTTCGTTTCACTGTGTACTAACTGTATATGGTTGAAGCGACAATAAAGCCTACTTGAACTTGAACTTGAACACACAGGGAACGCATTTTTACAGAACTGAACTGACATGTTATGGCCAGTTTATATATAGGGATTGCTTGTTTTCAGCAAAGTGACTGGTACAATTTTCATCAATGACCCAATTAAACTTATATTCAATTTAAAAATATATGAACACCATCTACTTTCGTCTATGAAAACTTAAGCACCTTCTCATTATTTTATATATTTATGCTATATATATATATATATAAACCTTTTTATTATATGCTGTGTATATCATTTAACAGAACAATACACTAATAGATGAGATCTGAGAACAATTGGCAGTCATCTATGAGCCGCCAAGAAGGATATAGCAATTAACATAATAATTTTCTACGCCCATGTTGATTAAAAAATATCTCAACATGCACATTATGTTAATTCTTAAAGTGGATGAGCAATAACAGCAAAAGACTATTGGGTACGTGTTCTTGGCCGACCCAGCGGTTTTCTGTTGTTGTAGTCCATAAACCTCAAGACTTAAGGTGTGTTGTGTCTTCTGAGATGTTTTTCTCCTCACTACAGTTATAGAGTGCTACTGTAAGTTACTATAGACTTCCTGTTAACTCAGATCAATAAGCACATTCTTCTCCATCTCTTTCATCAACAATGTGTTTCAGCCTGCAAGGCATCTGCAAACATGATCTTTCTTGTTTCCTACACCTACTGTATCTGCGTAATCTCTAGGTACTGCTGTGTGTAAAAATCCCAGAAGTTTGTGAAATACTTAAACCAGCCCATCTGTCACCAACATCCATGCCATGGTTGAAGTCACAGAGATTAACCTTTTTGATGTTTTATGTGAACATTATCCTCATGAGTGGATGTGCATCATTTTATGCATTGTATTGGTGTCAAATGCTTTAAATGTAGGTGTTCCTATTAAAATGGCCAGCAGGTGTATACGCCATTAAAAAAGTATGTAAAGTGTTAAGTTTAAGCCCAATTTTTTACAGGATTTTATTATAGGATAATGTCTCCTATTGATATGTAATGGTTTATGTCAACAATGGCTTACAAGATGACTTGTGATGAGTTACTATATCGCAATGTTTTTTTTTTTTTTTTTTTTTTTTGAGAAACAGGCCCTACCAGATTAACACTGGAAGCTATTGTGTAGACAAATGAAAATGATAATCACATTAAGGGACATGCCTGGAGGTGGCATGGGACTTGTTTTTTTTGTTGTTGTTTTTTTAATAATGGAAATTCATCATCATATTTTCCTTTATTTGCTTCTGTACAAGTACAGCCAGAACCTATTAATAGTGAATCATGTACATAATTATCATATCCATCACATAAAAAAATAATTTCCTATGACCTAGATGGAGAAAGTATATATCAAATATGATGTGCATAGTCATGCAAATAAATGAAAATAAATAAAAAGTAAACAGGCTCTCATAGTTTGCATGTGTAGCAATGAAAATTTCCAAAGAAATTTCTGGTTTTCAAAGAGGCCATGTAGAGATTAGGAGTTAGGGGTAGACTGTCGCAGAGACAAACAGCTAGAAATGTTTAAGCCCCTTTATTTAACATTAACAGAACTATAGTTTCTTTTTAATGAAAATGTTAAGAACAACCCCCTCATTCTGTGCCTGAGTGAGTCATTGTATCTGAATTACTTTATCTAAATTAAAGTGTTAATAATGCAGTAATTATTAGCTAAATACTTACTTGCTCAAAAATGTAACACATTTTGGTGTTACAATATATTTAGTACCTTAAATTATAAAACTGTAGCTATATATTTACTTTTGGGTAGGACCTCATTCTTTCCATAGTTCACACGCACTTTTATTAGTTCCGTTTAACTTGTACTCGTGACTGATGATGTAATCTCCTGCCCTCCCTTGGTGGAAAGTGGTTGCGTATAGAAGTGGAAAATGAAAAAGGGAAAGTCCCAGTGTTGGAAATCCTTCCATTTGTATTATGCAATATATAACTAAACAAACTTGTTTAGCAAATGCTTTAATTATTACAATTGGGTAGATTAGTCTATCAACCACCAGAGTGACTGATCTATTTATAATTTCTTGTTCAAAATGTTTTGTGCATGCACCTTGTGAATACCAACAAAGAGATGATTGTTAACTAGCAAATACATAATTGATACATTAAAACTAGCTAAATTTTATGATGTTCTAAACTACAGCACATGTAAACAAACATTTTTAAAAGGTGCACGTTTTATCATACCAGGTAGGATTGCTATCCCAGGTTTGATTCTAAGCTCGGGTTACGGTCGCCAATGTTCTCTCCTTGTATGGCTAGGTTTCCTAAAAGTTACTCAATTTCCTTTGACCTCCTATGAACTTAAGTCAGTGAGCTGGTTACACAACATAGCTCCTAGTTGTGAATGAACATGTGATTGTGTGTTTGCATGTGGCCCTGCAATTGAATGGAACCCAGATGCACCGTGACCCTGACTAGGTTCAAATGATTAGTAAAGATGTATTAAATTGAATTACATAAATTGTTAGAGCCATTATTTCAGTCAGGTGCATTTACTTCTGTTTGTTTACATAGATGATAATAATAATAATAATAATAATAATAATAATAATAATAATAATAATAAACCTATTCAGCACCTATAATTGTATATTACTGTATGTCATACCAATATGCTAAAATATAACATGTTAACTAACTGATTTTATATAAAATCGTTAAATAAAAAAACTTAAAGCTCATTATCAAATTCTATTTATGTATTGCACTGAAAGTCCCAAGTTAATGAAAGTGGAGAGGGACTTCCCATATATCTAACATGAGCATATCTGACCACAGGGTGGCAAAAGACGCAAACTAAAACCATGCATGATTCATACACAGAAAGAAGGGGCTTGTTTGCATTTTCATTCATCTGGTTTCTTCTTTAAATGAGAAGAAACATAAGTTTTAGCCTTAAAAGTATTAACCTATACTTTATGAAGTATTCACCTTAATGTACTCTATTCTAAATATTACTTTTCAGTTCACCAGGTTTGGCCCTAAAATGTTTGTTTACTTTATATAGAAAAAAGGAAATGTGAAAAATATATAATGCCAAATTGACATCAGTTGCTACAGATGAGGATCTGAAAGATAACCTGCTGCTTTTAGAGACGTGCGTCAGTTTTAAGGTCATATAGTGGAATTTTATTTCCAGGGAACTGTCTTTGAAGTTTTGAAGAAGTTGCTTTTTGGACATCCATATTTACCCTACAAAATAAGGTTGGGAAAATAGGCCACTTCTGTTTCTCTTTCTAATGCTTATTTCCAGAAAAAAAAATCTTTATTTTAAGCCTAATTCTGCTGGATTTTTATTTATTTTTTTTACAAATAAGCCAAATTAGTACAAATTATACAGTAGTACTACCTGGTCATCACACCCTATTGCATGTCTTCACCAGACAAGAAGTTGGAGGCACAACATTGTATAAAATGTCTCTGTATTCTGTAGCATTACAATTTCTTACAAGTAGCCTACAAATAAAAATTATTGACAGATCTTGACCAGAGATAAACTCAATGACTCATCAAAAGAAGAAAAGTTTAATCATCTGACAGACCAAGACATGAGGAAGGAAATGTATGTAACAACATTAATCATCATCCAATATGTCACTCTTTCCTAGTCTTAATGATGGGTGACACAATTGTATCTAGATTGTTGCAAAACCCACATTTTGTAACGATCTGATGTGACTGATTATTTTAAGGTTTCACAATTTGTCCTTACTGGTCATCGGGTCACTATCATAAGATCAAGCTGAATCCATGCTATCATGCATCACGTTATGCATTCAATTTGGGTTTATATGTTATGTTCAAGCTATTTATATACACTGATCATCAATAACATTGTCATCACAAAACATTGACATATTAACATCAATTATCTATTACAATATATACCTGTAAACTGGAGACAGGATCATGGGCACCAAGTTCACCCATACTGTAACTGCAGGTACCCAACCCCAGCCTGTCTGGTCCAATCCCAAGGAAAAGCCAATGCAGCACAAATCGCCAAAAAAGTTAATGCTGGTCATAAGAGAAAGGCAAAAGAAAACCCAGTGGGTACAGTGACCACACACCAAGTGCAGTGGGCAAAGAGCCCAACGCCCTAACCTGGCCTCCAAACCCTCCAGGTCCCAATTTATATAGCACCCAAGAGGTGTGTCCGGACAAACAAGTTAAATTCACGGAGTAAGGGTGTAACTATATAAATATCCCTCAGTTTATAAATGCATACAGTGTTTTATTTTTTTCTGTCACACTTATATGTTTAGATAATCAAACAAAATGTAATACTGTATTACGCAACAACAATAAGTAAAAACCATATGCAGTTTTAAATGATTATTCTATTTATTATGGGAAAAAAGCTGTTCAAACTTGCCTGGCTCCATGTGAGATAGTAATTGCCCCTAAGCCTAACAACTGGTTGTGTCACCTTCTGGGGTAATGAGTCTTTTACATTGCTGTGGAAGAATTTTGGCCCTCTCTTCTTTGCAGAATTGTTTTAATTCAGCCACACTGGACGGTTTATCCTGTTTAAGGTCAAGCCAAAGCATCTCAATAGGATTTAATTCCGGACTTTCACTAGACCATTTGAAAAACATAGGAAAAAAACTATATTTACTTTTTTAAAACTTGAATTAGTATTTTACTAGTGGCTTTTGGAGCATTCTGCTGTTGCATAACCCAAGTGTACTAAACTTGGTCACAAAAGGTCACAAATTGATGGTCACCAAATTGAAGGTCACCAAAGCAGCCTCAGAACATTACACTACCACCATGATGTTTGACTGTTGGTATAATGTTCTTTTTATGAAATTATATGTTGGTTTTATGCCAAATGTGGGAAACAAAAATTTCCAAAATATTCATCTTTTCTCATCATTCCACAGAATATTTGCACAAAAGTCTTGGGGATAATCAAGATGTTTTTTTGGCAAACATGAGAAGAGCCTTTGTGTTCTTATTGGTCAACAGTAGCTTTTTGGATTCGATCAGATCAGAACAGATTCAGCTTTATTGTCAATGCACATGTATGGTACAAAGCAAAGAAATACAGTTAGCATCTAACTAAAAGTGCATTGGTAAATATAATGAGTGCAAATGAGCAAATGATTATCGATGGGTGCAATAAGGAAGGTATTGTACACCATGATAAAGAATTTGCATATGTAAACTGTATACATATGTAAACATGTTCACAGAAAGGATTATATATAGAAAAGGTTATATACTGTACACTGAGTGCAATGAAGGAAGAGATATAGCATAATGAAATAATATGAATATGTAAATAATACACAGATAAGATTTATGTACAATAATTGCAATGATTAAAGACGGTTGCTATGAAGGAACATATTGGATACCATGGTTATAATATTTGAGAAAGCTGTATACATGTGTGCAAGTTGTTATTTTGAGTGGAATGAGGGAGGTTATTTTACAGTATACAATATACAATATGTGCAACAGGTGGGAATAGTGCAATCCTGACTGTTTATGTACTGTAGTGAGATGTGTTACTGTTTCAGACAAGTTCTATTTAAGTGATTTCTTGATTCAAGAGGTCTGGTAGTAATTAAGCCTGGATGTGGCAAGTGAAATGTAACCCAGCTTTCCAAAAAATGTGGTTAAATCACAGTTTGTTCAGGATTTAGAGATATAAAATTTTACTTTTTTACATAGATCCGGGTTTAGACATTTCTTTCCCCTTAATAAATGAAATCATCATTTAAAAAGTGCATTTTGTATTTCCTTAGATTATCTTTGTGTAATTTTATTTCATGATCTGAATTATTTAAGTGTGACAAGAATTGCAAAAAAAAAAAAAAAAAAACAGGCACTGTACATATAACATGACATTCAGTTCGGTATGTGTTGAATACAAAATAGCTTTAACTATTGTAGTGCTGGGTAATTTTTTTTCCATTAATTTAAATGATAAGATTTGACTAGAAGATTCAAACTGTTCTAGTCAAAATTGTAAAATATGTTTTTTTTTTGTCATTATTTTTTTACAAAAAAAGGGTTTCAGTATTTATGAGCATTCCTTATGTCTTCAGAAAAATATGGCCAGTTTGCCACTGTTTACAAGTTAATAATAAATAGTTCACTTTTTGAACACTTTTTTTTTACTTCACAACTTATGAGTACTATTACACCCCTAATACAGTATGTACTGTATGAGAAACAGAGAGATTTTTGGAGATACTGGCAAGCATCCTTAGAGAAAGACAGAAAAAATTTAGGCATTCTCATGCTTATTCTGAGTTGAATCGTGTTAATCCTAGGCATCCAATGAGATACTGACTGGAGGAGTCCTTTAAGAGAACAGCTGCCTTGCCATTTTCGGTCAAAGCACATGCCAAAAGACCATAAGTTCATCCAACGCCCAGTAGCAAACATTACTCTATGCTGCTGCTTCTGGTCAAGTGCTTTTCTACTGAACCAGAATGAATGCATTTCAGTTTAATTCACTGAACCCATTCAGATATTCAGACATTGGGCATGAGAACTACAATTAATTGAGCCTGATCCTGTTTTAAATTATAAAGATGTATCACATTTTACCATTTGTTTTTTAATAAAACAAATTTACTCTGCAGTCATTGTAAAGTGTTGAGAATGCATGTATGTAGTGCCTGCAAAATACAACAACATGGCTCTTAATTCTGGTTATGTTGACCTTATGCATTGTACAGGTTTCAGTGTTCATACCTGTAAAACAGCCGTAGAACCAATTCAGGAATTATTAGGTCCTCCATGTGTTGAATCATGAACACCATAATTATATCTACAGTGCTTCAGAGGCCTGGTTTTAGTCTACACTGTAAGCGTACTAGCAGCCAGTAGCACGGTGAGAGCAATTCTCAACTTGGATGAGAGCACATCTAAACATGGCAATGGAAATGTGCACAATGACCTAATAATATGAATATTATTAAGGATATCCTGCTCTAAAGCCCTCCCAGAATGCACATCCCAGGCTCAATAATTCCCAATCCACTGCCTTGTGTCCTTATTCCCTCCTAAATAAGCATGCATTATAATCATAGGTAAACAGATAGGCATTCATCCGTATATACACACACACTATAATTCTTCATGCTAGACAGATTTTTTTTTTATTTTGTTTTTCCCAACCCACTCCTTCCGCAGTGTTCTTTTCTTTCCTTACATGCCTGAGAGAGGAGCGGGCTGCCAAGGCTCTCCTTATTTACTGAACAGTTCCTTTTTTGGTGCTGCATTAAAGACAGCTAACAGGGAGGAGAAAACCGTAGCATTTCACTGTGAACAGTGAGTGTTGAGCATGGCTGAAAAAAAAGGCAGACATATGCTTGTTAAGTGTTTACATGAAAGAGAGAGAGAGAGAGAGAGAGAGAGAGAAAGAGCGAGTGAAAGATCCTTAACTTGGCTGTCTGTGTACAGGAATGTCTCCATAAAAGAAAGAGTGACCAACCTTTAGAGAAGGATGAAACCATAATTATGAGCCAAGACTAGTAGCGGTATTATAGCCAACATGAGTTAATTTAATATCTTAATATTATATGTATTTACATAATGTGTATAATAACACATAGTAATAGATACCGTTTAGTGATAGCACATAGTGTGCATTCTCAGCTCACAGTCACGTGCACGTCTATTTCCTCGCATTAACTGCAGTCCTGTAGATGTTTTCCTTCTTTTTTGGTCTCTGATAGCCAATCTTGTACATTCCTCGCAATTTTCCTTTAAATAGTTGAGCAAGAACTTCACGTGGCAAGCGTGATAGCAAAAACAAGGTGGAATCAGCCTCACTGGAGCTGCAGATCAGGGAAACAGAGGCAGACTAACAAGACTATTCAAGAGAAGAGCTCATTCCCTTCACAAATATTCTGTCAGTTAAAGTTTATGAAAAATGACCACATACTAAGTCAATGTTTAGTGACAGAACTCAGTCAAGCACTTAGTACTTATTATTAAGCTTGCATGGGCAGAAGGGATGAGGCACCCAAGCTACAGGCTCTTTCCACTTGTTCTTGTTCTTCACTGTGCTGGATGTCAGAACAATGCACAAAAGGAAAATACAGCATTTCATTCCTCCTGATATATGACTTTGTCATTTCATTTGTGACAGACATCGCTACAGAATATATGAACTGTTTCTGTTTCAAATCAGATCAATTATATTTAGTCATAAATTTATGTTAGGGTGTGTATAGTGATGGTATAATAACATCTGGAAATAAATAATTACTGGAAGTACATTATCCTGCTTTATATTTCATAGTGAGCACAGTGACTAGCATCATCATGAATCACTTCATTTTCTTAAACGCCATCGTTTTTATTCAGTAATGCATGAGAGTTTTGAACAATGCATAGATTATTAAACTTCACCGTAGGTATTTGGGATTGTGTCAATGAAATCTTAGACCATTTTACAGTGTTAATTGATGTGCCTCAATGTGTTCTCCTTCAAGTGCATAATCCTCAGGTAAATGGCCTACTGAGTATGGGTGTGTGCATGCATGTGTGTGATGGGGTGAGGGTGGGGGTTTGCACTAGCCCTAGATCTGTGTTTATGTTCCTGCACGATGAGGTCTCCATCCTTTCCAAAGAAGAAAAAAAAAGTGAGAAAGAGGCAGTGGCTGGAATGCCTTGAGCGATGGCTGCCCCGGATTGGAGTCTTCTCCCCCAGTCATCCCTATAAGGCTGTAGTAGAGTGAACCCAGTGGACGGTGTGCGGCCTGGGCTCCATGTTTGGGAGGTGGGAGGTGGCTGAGAACCACAGACTGGAACTACATAAGAGCTCTACACACTGGTCAGGGCCACACCATCACCAAGTGGCTAAACCCCCCGGCCCAGCACTGTCAGGGTAAGTGGCCTCCACCCACTTTCTTTCCCTTCATCTCGCTGTCTTAATTTTTTTTTTTTAGACCAGTGTTTTAAGTGGGATGCTTTGAGGTAGAATTTGTTACAAAGGAATGCAGATAGTAGATTTCTTTTTCAGAATTTTCTGAAAGTTAGCATTAGGTTGCAGTTCATAATAATTTCCAGGCTTACTCAGGTGCATGATGCTAAAATGGCTTGAAATGGAAACTAAGTTGAGTTGAGTTTGTGGTTTCAGCATTGTGTGAAACTAAATTTTAAAGAGAAAACAACATTTAACCTGATATTTAATAGGACACAGCGTAGAGCTTGAATAATAAAATACAATGGTTAAAAATAGAATACAGACAAATCAGTAATGATTTAATAGTTTATATTTGCCATTGATGAGTATTATAGTGCAGATTTATCTGTTATGGTGTTAAAAACCATAGGTTCAGTTACATGCTGTTAATTGTGTATTTCATGTTTGGAGACAAGCCTATCAGGGGAGATGGTTGAGGCCACTGCTGGATTAAAGTCCTGGTGATTTGTGAGGTTTATGCCTAAATATGGCTTTCTTAAATACAGCAGAGACATCAGTTTGACTCCGTAACTTCTCTCTCTCTCTCTCTCTCTCTCTCTCTCTTAATAAACGGTTGTATGCAGGGAGGGCCAGGGAGAGATTGTGAAGTCCAAAGACAGACATGCCTCCCCATTATTTCCAAATTAGGAATTTTTCCCAGGATCAAGCATTCATTCATCAGGGACAGAAGGACAAGGTCCAGGATACATGGCAGTAAACCTGTGGATTAGTTCTGCAGGGACATTCTTGTTTTTTAACAGTTTTGGATTACTTTTAGCACATTTTACATCAGCCATTTAGAATTTTAAGTGATTTTGAATTTGATCCTATTTTATCACTTTGGAGTAACTGAAACTGAATTGCACTGTAATATTCTGTGCATTCATGATTTTATGGAATAGGGTGTGGTCTTCACCCCCCACACACACACATACACACACATACAATTCTTAGACATTCAAATTTTAATTAATAATGTCCTGATATTTGATTCCCTACTCACAGGTGTTTAAAATGCAATTCCCTCTGCATGCCTAAAAAGCTTTATAAGGTTTATTGATGCTTGCCTGGTGCACTTACAGTGATTGTCTCCTGTTGGAGTGAAGAAGGAAATCCGAGCTGAACCATGTGTGACGACGAAGAAAGCACTGCTCTGGTGTGCGATAACGGCTCAGGACTGTGTAAGGCAGGCTTCGCCGGGGATGATGCCCCTCGAGCCGTGTTTCCCTCCATCGTGGGTCGTCCCAGACATCAGGTGAACATCTCTAACCACATCACATAGGGACAGTAGACTGAAAACATACGCCTACAGGAACCATGACATTTCACTTAGTGGAATGGAAAGTATTGATTTGGGTGATGTGTTATGACACTGGTTTCCTTTACATCTGCTCTCAGGGTGTGATGGTGGGAATGGGGCAGAAAGACAGTTATGTTGGTGATGAAGCACAGAGCAAAAGAGGTATCCTGACCCTCAAATACCCAATTGAGCACGGCATCATCACAAACTGGGACGACATGGAAAAAGTAAGGAGACCTTGCTAATTTAGGCATGGTTACAAACCAGAACTTGCCAAGAACAACAGACCAAATAGTTCCCCGAAATAGTACACACAGCATGTGCTCTTATGCAAGATATCCGTCTGAAATGAACACACAATTGTTCTTATCACTAGACCTTTTCTTTTTTTCCATCTTCTGTGTATTCAAATAGACCCCACTTATACCTGGAAGAACTGTGCTGCTTTATGACTCACTGTGCACATGACTCTCATGCACACACATACGCACCCACACACACTAATGTGTCAAACATTATTCCTCAGGCACACACTGTCATCAACTAGCAGATGTATGCAGCAGATGGTATTATTCACTTAGCACTATGACTATTCCATATCTCACTTAGTCTAAGCATCATGTGTCACAATTAAGAAAACTACAGGTTTTTGTAGATGATCCATTTAACTTTCATCACTCCATTTGTAAGTGATTAATGATGATCTGGACACTTGAAATGCGCACAAGCTGATTGCTTTTATTCTTTCGAAAGATCTGGCATCACTCCTTCTACAATGAGCTCCGTGTTGCTCCTGAGGAGCACCCAACATTGCTGACAGAGGCCCCTCTCAACCCCAAAGCCAACAGGGAGAAGATGACCCAGGTTAGATTCAAAATCTAGACAAAAATGTAAAACACAATCTGTAAGATCATGGAACATGGAATCTTAGCTACTTTTCATGTGCAAACCATACTGTCTGTTCCATCAGATTATGTTTGAGACCTTCAATGTTCCAGCCATGTACGTAGCTATTCAGGCGGTGCTATCCCTCTATGCCTCTGGACGCACAACAGGTCAGTTCTCTTTTTCACTTCCGAAAACCCTGAACAGATTTACCTTCTGAGTGACAGAACATTGTCCTGAATAAACATGTTTTTGTGCAGGTATTGTTCTTGATTCTGGTGATGGTGTAACCCACAACGTGCCCATTTACGAGGGCTACGCTCTTCCTCACGCCATCATGCGTTTGGACTTGGCCGGCCGTGATCTCACTGACTACCTCATGAAGATCCTGACTGAACGTGGCTACTCCTTCGTGACCACTGGTGAATGCAGAAAGCAATAAAACACTCTCTATTTATATTTTGTGTAACCTTAAACCGAAATGTAGTGCATTCCACAAGAAAAGAGCAATGATAGAAATAAACAGTAATTGCACTTCTTTACATGTACGCAAACGTTTTACATGAAAACACCCGTGCCTTGTGACTGAAGCAATTTGTCTCATGCAGCTGAAAGAGAAATTGTCCGTGATATCAAGGAGAAGCTGTGCTATGTTGCATTGGACTTTGAGAATGAGATGGCCACAGCTGCCACCTCTTCCTCTCTGGAGAAGAGCTATGAGCTTCCTGATGGGCAGGTCATCACCATTGGCAACGAGAGGTTCCGCTGTCCTGAGACCCTTTTCCAACCATCCTTTATCGGTAACTCCTCTTTTCTTTTCTTTGAATTTGACTCTTTCATCAGTTACTTCTTGCACCATGTGATGCACTAGTTCTAAGATATGGTTTTCCTTTTCAGGTATGGAGTCTGCTGGTATCCATGAAACTACTTACAACAGCATCATGAAGTGTGACATTGACATCCGTAAGGACCTGTATGCCAACAATGTCCTGTCTGGCGGTACCACCATGTACCCTGGTATTGCTGACAGGATGCAGAAGGAGATCACTGCTTTGGCCCCCAGCACCATGAAGATCAAGGTGATTACTCTAATTGGTTGTATTATAATCGTATTAAGCTTATTTGTAGTTGGTTGTTCCTTGAGATACTTCAATCACATCATCTCTGAACTTTTTTTTTTTGTAAATGTTATTTGTGGATGCTGTGTGTGTGTGTGTGCATAGATCATTGCCCCACCAGAAAGAAAGTATTCAGTATGGATTGGCGGCTCCATCCTGGCTTCCCTCTCCACCTTCCAGCAGATGTGGATCAGCAAGCAGGAGTATGACGAGGCCGGTCCATCCATTGTGCATCGCAAGTGCTTCTAAACTCAAAAGCCCCAAGCCCTCAAAATTCTGCTCTCGCTTCCTAGCCTGTAAACTGTGAATGTATCCTCTGGTTTCTCTCCTGTTTTGTCTTTGCACTGCCCACACTTGCGTGAAAGTTTTTTTTTTTCTCGTCATTAATTGTTTTTGTTACATTGGATGAGCAAAGCCGCCAACATGAACAGATTTGGAAGATTCCTGGGGTTTAGTGAGGCTCCAGACAGAGGGACAGAATGCTAGGTGTTATGTAATAGTTTATAGAGGAACAGAGCTCACATACTCCCTCTTGTGTTTCAAACACCATAAGATACCTTTTGCATGTGATTTCTCAATGCTAAAAGCTATGAGACAGTTTGTATGGATATCTATAAAGTAACCCCAGGAACAAATAAAGCTCTGCATACTGAAACTATAATTAATGTCTCTTTCTTTCTGCACACAAATGCATCTTAGACCATGATAAATAATGATAAGTGATGCTATATTATTGGCACCATCTTGCAGGATATGTTCCTGAATTTCTAAAGAAAAAGTCCATCTAAAGTAAAAAATATTTATTCATTTCATTATTTTCTAACTTTAATAATACAACATCCCACAGAGATTGGTACAATATTTCAATTTATTTTGTTTGTTCATGAGCAGTATAGCAGCACCTTCATTAAAAACCCAGATCAGGTTTGGAATCAGTAGAGAATATTTGTTCATGTAACAGATTTCAGATTAATTTGATTCCTGGCTTCATTTTAAATCATTTTATTTTTTTAAAATTGAGATAAGTCTGATTTAAAAATGATACCATCCAACTTACAGGCTTTAAGTTTTCTTTTTTTATTGAAAAATGGCAGTAGGGGGAAAAACATTGTACAGGTCACTGCATCATATTGCCCACAAGTTCCTGTTGCAGAGTAAACCAGCACTAAAACTTTTATAGAAACTACTGAAATCTAGACAAAAAAAAAAAAAAAAACACAATGCCACAGCGCAATGACACAAAATGTCAACAAGACTTAGTTAACATCAAAGAGGATCTCGCAACTTTATATTTTAAAATGTTCTGTTGTTCCACTATGGAATGGTAAGTTGAAAAATAAAAGAAGGAGCCACTGGTTGATTTAAGTTATCATGTTCACATGAGAGGATGATACCTGAGATCACTGGTTTTATCAAGCCTCAAGTTTCATGGCAGTAGCTCCTTTAATAAGGCGTATTAGGCTTCTTTGCTTTTTCTACTGTAGGTGCTTTGGTAAAGGAGAAAATGAGGCAAAAACTAGGGGATATCTGTCTGTTTGTGCAGCTCAGCTTTGCTGTTTATTGTAAGGCTCAAACTCCTGAGCGCAACGACTAATGCCAAAAAGGCCATAATAAAAAACTGCTTTTGTAACTTCGAACCCCACCTTCAAGTAAAACATCACCATCACTGAGCTAAAGTTCTCTAGCTGGCAAAGGTTGCTTTTAGCTGTATACTACACAATACGCACTGATCATAGCTTGAGGTCCCTGGACTAAACATTGCAGCTATAACAATTCACTTCAGCATAACTGACATGATAGAAACTTTGCAAATACATATTGGGTAAAGGTATCTGAGCACATAGCAAGATATAGATATAAAAAAAATAATAATATCATTTTACATAAGGCAACTGTCTAAAAATCATTTTGCATCCTGGTAAAAAGTTCACATTTTGGTTGTGGCATTTATAGCTAAAAGATGCCACCTTCAGGACGCACTGTAAAATCCAACCTGACAAGCAGTCAGATCAGATCACAAAACTGTCCAAATAGATTGCTTTTAAACAGGCACAAATGCTAAAGCAAGCTGTTGAAAATTCCATAACCGAACACAGACAGAGGGGAAAAAACACCACTTAAAAGCTTTACAGCTTCATGACAAGATGCCAACGTCAACCTGTGCAACAGACTCCACTTCACAGTACTTTTTTGTTGAATAAATAAATAAATACAAAAAAGCCTCCAAGTAGCCGAAGATAAAAAATAAAACTCTTGGGCCTGTGGCTTCTACTGAAGCGTGTCCTCCTTTCATCTGTCACCTGAGGTCCAGCACTGTTGTTTTGGCGTCCTTCACAACCACGTGCTTACAGATCTGTAAGTTACACACATTTAATTTTTTATTTTTCTAACGGTGTGGAGAAATTTTATACTTTTCAATTTTATAATTACAAACTAACTTTAATGCCTCTTAAATAGGCAGTCATTAGTTTAAGTATTAGTTTGTATAAGAATAACAAATACAAAAAAAAATAATAATAAATTTTAAATCACAGTTATGAGAGAACAAACTGCCTTTATTTCTCTAAATAATCCTCTGCTACACTAATGCACTTATCCCAGCATTTCACTAGTGCTTGAACACGATAAAAAGAGAAAGTTCTCTTATTATGCCGGAGCCATGATTCCATGACTATGCCGCCTGCTTCATGTCTAAAACGCTGGCCTCCTGTTGAACTCCTTTAATGGCCCACACATGTTGAAGATGTTGAAGCAAGATCAGGACTGTAGGGAGCATGTGACATGAACTCCTAGTCGTGTTCCTATAATGTGCAAGTGATGTTCGTGAATGACTGCGTGTACTGTTTCCTAAGACATGTGCGTCTCTTCCGGAAGTTTTCAGCAAGTTTTCTGTCAATTTTTTTAATCAGGCTTTCACTCGCTAAATATTCACAAGAATGACTATAGGGGGACTTGAGCCACCTCGGTAGGGATTGTCACTTACAGATGTGCGGCCTTCTTTAAAATGTTTGCGCCATTCAAATGTTTTACTGTGGTTAAGGGTCTAATCACCGCACTGTGATTGAAGTCTTCTGTAAATGTCAATACACCCAAATTCATGAGAAACCGTTTTAAGTCCCAGTTTAAACACCCCTTATAGTAAGGAACAAGGAAGCAAAAAGTGGTTGGAGGCAAACAAACTAAAGATCAGATAAATCATGGGACGTAATGATTTAAGAGTTAAATGGTGAAATGGCTATAGCATCACACTACGCTACCATTAGCTAGGATGGACAGGGTATTTTTTAGTATAGCTAGATACCCTAGGTAAAAAATGTTAGGTTGCATTACCTAAACACTTACAGCAGCAAGGTTTTAAAAACACACAATAAAAAACATATTGGAAATATTCCAATACAAGTGTAGAAGAAATATGCTAGCTCTATTTTTCAGCAAAAAGCACTAACAGAAATGTTCCTAGCTAGCCACTTCTGTTACTACATATACAGTAGTAATTGATTAATTAAGCAATTTAATAAACCAGCAGTAAATATATAGTAACAGACACAAACATATCACAGGAACACAGAAGTCCCTGACTAACTAGCAAATGTTGCTAGGTTTTACACTAGCAAAGAGAATAGCTAACTGTAGCTAACTGAAATTTTTACTAAACTAAGGTAGGAAGCTGAGTCTGATAAAAAGTAGTTATTTAGACAATTGGTCTTACCATTATTTTTTTTTTATATTTACCCAATATGAAAAATAAATGTGATATTTGTCACTCAATTACTATTACTACTGTATACAGAAGTGGCTAGCTAGCCAGGAACATTTCTGTGTGTAATCACTAGCCATTTAGTATTACTGGTTGCAATGTTAAAATCAAACCTATGGTTTTGGTATTTAACAGAAGCAGTATGGCTGAAGGTGTTACAGTGAAGAGCCTTAATATCATACTGCGTTAACAAAGTAGGCCCTGGTGAAAACGCAACTGCAGAAACAAAATCCAGGTGCAAATAACCTCTTTCACAATACTGAAACTGTGTCTTATATGCCTATTCCTTTAAACAAAAATGATGATCTAATTGAGTTTTTTTTTTTTTATATTTATCCTTAGCAGTTCAATACTAGTGCTGTCACTAGTACAACCTACAGTATGATTTGCTGTTCAATCAGACAAAGTAAGGCTGAGGGTCTTACGGTAAAAAGTGGAGGGTCTTTCGAGTGCGGGTGAAATCCTTTCAGTCTGCAGCCAGCCACCTCGCTCATTCCAGTGGCGGTGAGGCGGAACACTCCGGTACTGCAGGTAGCATAAGAGGCAGACAGCAGCATAAGACCATCAGAAGACCTCACACAACTAGATCAGCTAATATAAGATAATACGGATTATTAAATACCTTACTGTACTGCACATAGGACTTCCTAATGTTACAACATCATGTTATACCAGGTTTGACGTCACTCCACTGTCTCCAGTGTCCCTTAGCATTAACTACAAACCTGGTTTTAAATCACTTAATGGTTTAGAATTTTTAAACATTTTTTAACATAAATATTTTAAACTTTATAACAATTTCGGAATAGGAATAGCGTTTTATGCAGTTGTAATGCATATCTGGGACGCATTATCAATAAGCATTAGTCTGGGTCCATCTATCAGTAATTTTAAAAAGGACTTTATTATTTATCTTTTACTGGCATCTTACACTTACTGTACATGACTTAAATGAATTTTTATCAATTTAATTAGTCTTTTATTACAAGTATTCTGTTTTATATTTTTACTATTTCATTTTTTTCAGTACTGGTATTATTTATATTCATATTATTATTTTCATTATGTGGAGTAGTAAACTTATAATTATAGTAATTGTAATAAATGTTAAACAGAGTTTTAGTTTATTTATTCATTCATGAATGTATCCTGTACAGGGCCTGGACCCTATTCCAGGAGATTTAAAGCACAGAGTAGGGTAAACCCTGGATAGGGTGCCAAGCCATCGCAGGGCACACTCACGCGCACACAGATTTGGGAACGCTAATTAGAGTAATCTGCATGTCTTTGGACTGTAGGAAAAAAACGAAGCATAGGAAGACTAGGCAAACTCTACGCACAAAAACCCAATGCAGAAATGAAACCCTCGACCATGGAGGTGCAGGGCCACAGTGCTAACCACTACGCCACGCAGCCTGGTTTTAGTTTAAATGTTCAGTAATTTGTCCAAAAATGTCAGTCTTTTTTAAGACTTATTTATGCTTGCTTTATTTATAATAAGTGGTGTCATTCTAAAAATGTAACCTGGTCAAGTTTCCTGCCTGGCAACTATGACATTAGAATTTATGTAATCTCACTCACTCATTATGCTTGGGTGAGCAGACAATGGCGATGGCCTCGGGCAGCATCAGTTGATAAGAGCTGTGCGTGTGGAGATCCACACTGGAAAGAAAAGCTGTCTGTGTGGGATGCGTCTGTAAGCATGAATATATAAAGACACAAACACACACACAAATGAATAACTAACATCTTCACACAATCGGTCCTTGCGTGATCACTAAGTGATTTCCCTGGGACTGTGAATAAGTATGTAAAATGATTACGGATGTTACCATGGTGACACCCTTATCTGAGGCCCTATTACATTTGATCCAGCAGGTAACATGAGGGTCATTTTGAATAAACTCTCTAATTTTTTGCTAGCATCCCATTATGTTTATAGAAAAGACTAATCTTAAAAAATAGGGATTTATATATATATATATATATATATATATATATATATATGAATAAAGAAAAATTATAGAAAGTGGCCTACATGTATCCAGCCAAGGGTCAGTAGGTTATGGTGGTCCTGATAACTGAATAGCTCTTCCACGTTCTCCATGTCACAGTAGTCTGGACCTGATGACTGTTTGGGCACGATCACGTGGGTGAGCATGAACTCGTTGTGAGTCTGGAGGGTAGAGCAAAAGAACAAAGAGGTTTTTTTTTTTTTTTTTTACATTCTGTTCATTGTAAAGCTGTTTTAGCTAACTAAGCAAACAAAGCCAAAGTGCAACCTTTTGTGAAATGTTTATAAAACCATTGTAAGGGAAGTAAGTAAACCTTGAACTCACTTACGCCCAGTTTCAATATCACCGCACAACATAGGCACTCTTATGCCAGAAAACACAAATGCAGAGAAACAGGTTGTACTTTGCAGAGCCATGAAACAAAATCCAAGTGCAAATAACCCCTTTCACAATACTGAAACTGCATCTTATATGCCTACTCCTTAAAACAAATCCAATAACATTCTTATCATGTAATAAACACAGAAAAAGGAAGCAGCGTGGGGATGGTAAAAAGTTGTTTGAAGTGACTGAACGCACACCAAGAGAATAAATTTAAATAGACTGTTATATGTTCTATTGTTATCGGGTAACAGTTTCCATTGAGGTGCATTTGAATTGAAAGTGAATTGTATACCAGTTTTCCACAGAGCACGCCACATGTTTCAATGCCTCTGGCTGTATTGCGATCGGCCAGCAGCAGGAACCTGTATGTCAGGTCTCGAGGAATTAGAACCCGCCTCAGGCCTTCCACTTGTTGATCTAGATAGACACAGACATGCACATGCAATGGTTTTAACATCCACGGATTAGACACACAGCCACGTGGGGACAAAAATCATTCTCGTCATGTGACTCACTTTGGACTGCAGCTAATGTGGCCGCAGGTTTAGGGACAGGTGTGGCTTGTTTGTTGCGGTTGGGGTCAAGGCGTGTATGGTTTTTTGGAGCCTGAGACAGACATGAGCCATCTGTTTGTTCAGGTTCTTTAGGGCCCGCATCCTGTTTACGGTTGGCCTGCTCCTGACGCCGCAGCTGGTCCTCGAAGTAACGGAACTGCTCTGACTCCAGCTGCATTTTTCTCAACTGCGCTACGCGCTGTTTCTCTTCCTCTAGCAAAGATAGCTTCTGTAGCTGTTCTCCACACACAGCTACAGGTACAGCCTGACTCTAAAACCACACACACAGCCACATGAATATATAGAAACACAGGGTTTTTGTCAATTCTAGCTTTACTAGCATGCATGTTAAACCCAGTGCAGCTTAGATTACAAAATGATGAAACACAGGGCTTGGAGTCACTAAGAGCTGACAAGGGTATAATCTGTTCGAGTGCACCTTGCGCTTACCTGCCTCTTCAGATATTCACTGTACTCTTTACTGTATTTCTCATGAAGTAGTTTCCTCAGCTGGTCCTTGCATGGAAAAGCCACTTCTTGCAATTTCTATCAAAAGATAATGTGTAAAAATGATGATGTGAAAATAATGTATATTAATCAAATATTTGCTTTAGGCAACATGAAAATATACTGCCTGGAAATAAATGGTCACCTTTTCAAAAAGGTAAAATCATTGGGCTATATCAAGCAAGGAAAACAAATAAGGAGATTTCAAATTAATGGAAATGTGTTTAGAATCTTTATCAAAATTTATCAAAACCTGGAAGGATAGTGCTGAAGAAATGTGGTCAGGAAAAAAACAAGGAATAGAGATCACTTAAACGCTCGGTGTTAAGATTTGCTTAAACGCCTAAAGTTGCATAGTAAAAATAATCATCAGTAAAAACCATGGCTATATTAAGTTATGAAAATAAGATCATTTACATAGACACACAAGAAGGGAGAAACAATGCACCCACCATGTATAGTGCTCATTATACTGTACAAGCCTCTGGAGGCAGTGTTATGATCTGGGTTTAGTTAAGTTCGTCAGGTCAAGACTCAACAACATTATGATGCAATAAAATGAAGTCAGCTGACAACCTGAATGTACTGAATGACCAGATTATCACATCAATTGAGTTTTTCATCCCTGATGGCACAGGGCTATTCCAGGACTCAAGTTGTGAAAAAGTGGCATGAGGAATCATTTTTACATGTGAACATGAACTCGTCAACACATTGTGTGCTGTAATCAAAGCTAACATTGAATGCATTAAGCAGTGCAGAATAGTGATATTGCAATGAAAACTTCAAGCAGCCGCCTGATGATAGTCATCTGAGAGACTGTCAACAGTCTAGAGATTGGCTTGTTGACTGTGATGTGTATCCAAGGTGGACTATCCACCCTCTATTTAAAGTCTTCCAAGCACTATAAAAAAAAGTATAGTCCCAAGAGATTTCTGCCCACCCATCCTAAGGCACAGAGGAATTTGTTCTAATGCCAGCAGGATATAAGGATATATACTCCTACAGAAAGAACAGTTTCAGTAAAAGTCACAAATGAAAAATAAACCAAAAAGAAAAAAAAAATCAAACTCAATAAGCAGAAATGATATGAGTTTAAAAAAAATATTGACCTTGAATGCACCATGCAGCAAGTCTGCATTTCTAGACTGAACTGCCTACGCAACAACTGTAGTACAATGAAGACATTTTCTGTATCGTCTCAGTGGGAGCAAGAC
The DNA here is from genome assembly GCF_024256425.1 of Clarias gariepinus. NCBI lineage: Eukaryota > Metazoa > Chordata > Actinopteri > Siluriformes > Clariidae > Clarias > Clarias gariepinus. The sequence continues at coordinate 13,224,366 of NC_071113.1, forward strand.
TCTCTGTGCAAATGAAGCATAATGTTAAAAGGATTTACAGTGGGCTTAGCGCCATCGTGCTCCATCACAGCATAGGCTGCCAGGGGCTTACCTTCATTATGACTTGTTTCTCTGGGACGTTGCACTGCTGATAGTCCCGATGACTGGGAAGTTTCTCCACAAACAAACTGCAGAGTGACAACAGAATAAAACATTGCAGTGCAGACTGTATGTTAAAACTATTGCTATTAATAATGAGACTGAGCTACAAGTACCCAAGTGTTATGCACCTGCCCCTTCTTACATGCAAAGAGCTCATCTTAACAATTTTAGTCAGTTCGCATGTAAAACGGACAAATTCCCAATTTATATTTCAACAAGATATGTCATTTGTGAACCATTCAGTCTTTTTGAGTGATTCATTAAGGTAAATAAAGTGGCAGTGATATCGGTCAATACCTTTTGTTCAGTCGCTGCTGATGGGTTTCACAATGCCACAAAGCCAAACTGATATGGAAGTCAAAAAGCTTTATTTCTATACAAATAACTAAGAAACTTCATGATTATTAACCATAGATTTCTCATGATACACACTAGTTCATCGACGCTCTAGCTTTCTAAAAGCATAACTAAAAGATGAAATAGTGTTGAAAATTTGCTAGTAAATTTCTGGGAAAAAGAAATGTTATGGCTTAGAAAAGCTTTAATTGAATGTACCACCATTATCCTCAACCATTTTGGAAGAGATATGTAAAAGCTGCATGGAAATGTAAGCGTAAGTACGTGATAAACTTGTTGTAGAGGACGAAAGCGTTTTCCAGACTGCCCTCCTCCAGGTAGACGGCGGCCATGCGCTCCATTTCTACCCCTGAGCGAAAGTAGCGACGTGGCGCGATGTCCTCGCTGATCTCAATATTGTAGCCCATCTTACTGAGGGCTCGCACACGCTCGACTGCCGGCAGTGTTACATCCGTATAGTCTGGCTCAGCTGCCAGCTTCTTCTGCAAATAAAGAGTAGAGCTGAATCACCACATAAGAACACAGAAACACAAATAAATTAGCTCTGTTCGTTGTTTGTTCTCAGTGCTCCTTCAGAGCCGAGACAGACCGGAAGCCACTGTCGGTGGCCCTCAGCCCCCATACTAACGGCACAGAGCCGCTTTTCAATGGTCATAAAGGATAGAGGGCTTTTTATTAACATTCAGTACAGCCCCACAGAGCTAGAAGAAAGACTGGCTCAGCACTCTATACTTGCTGAAAATGACTACCAGTATCACTTCTGTACACAATATTGAACAACAATGCCAAGCTTAATTAATTAAAAAGCTCCACGGTGGTTAGTCAGCAGCAAGAAAAAAAAGAGCAAGAGGGCAGGATTATTTACTAAACCAAATGATTATAACACTCTCTTTGTCTTTAATCATCTATTCATGAAGAAGGGAAGCAAAGTGTGAAGGGGCTTACATCCGTTCCTTCCGTCCCCACTCCCTCCCACTTCAGAATGGAAGGATGTGAATGACAGCGCAGCTGCACTGAGCATGCTAATGGATGAGTCAGATATACCCTCCAGCCCTTTATGCCCTCTCACACTCTCCCCCAGCACTCAGAAAACTGACCCATTAACCACTCCACCCCAGCATACACCAATCCATCCCCCATCACTCACCAGCGTGCTGAAGCTGAACTCCTGCTCCATGGCGCATTTAAGATGCGGGCTGGCAGGCTCCAATCCTCCCGATGTCTCCATCTGTCATTTCCCAAGATGATTCCTCACTGAGGGGGGAAAAAAAATACACGTGTCAGCTCTGACATCATGACATCTTGAGCCGGCTGTGGCGAGGCCACTGGGTCGATACGGCCTCCTAAAAGGCCATTAAAGCCTGCTAAATGCAGACCTTTCACTTTACCTTCTGACTACACCTTCCATTACTCAAACTAACACCAACCTTCATACTGAAGCTTCCATCAGCTTTTTTTTTTTTTTTTTTTTTTTTAGATCAGGTATGTCAGTCTGCAGTCTCAAGGTACACAGCACTGCAGAGGTTAGTATTACAGCTCGTTTTAACCTTCGGATTCGACACTTCACACGCTGAATTAAGCTGGCGTCCTCCGAGTTTGACACCTCTGCTTCAGACAGTGTTCCTTAATTCATTTACATGGTTACAATGTGGGGGTGCATGAATCTCCTTAGGGAGATTATTAATTATATTATTCACAAAAACACAGCGAGTTTTCATCCAAAACAGCTATGCATACTTCTATTCAGGGCAGAAACTGTGCTACAGTTGCTATGACAGCTTGTAACCATGCAGAAAAATATGGTGAGTCACAGATATCAGTTGTGGGGAAAAAAAGGGACTTTGCACAAAGCATGGAACTCAGCGAACCTGAGACACTTTTCCTCTATGAATCTTTTTTACTCATCCATCACCAAGCCACACTTTTAAATTTATGATAGATGCAGCAGAATGGTTTGTTATCGAACACCGTGGTACTCAGGTTGATGATGCCATGGCAACATGAAATGGATGTGGAGTAAGAATAAAGAGCTGGTGCGATGGAGATATATACGTGCAATTTAGCACTGATCAAATCACATCCAGCACCTCACACATCTGATTTGTCAGCTTTTGCATCAACATAAATTACATAAATCATGTACATGGTGAATAGTAATGAAAAACTGGGTCAGTCCATTTGCAGATGACTGTGTAATGTCAACAGGCACCAGGTTCAAATAGACTAAGGCTCTAAAAAAAATTTTAAAGGATTGACATTCTTTTTAAAGTACTGAATTTAAGTTATGTGTCTGGGAAATATACAGATGTCTGCATTTTATTTCCTTGTAAATACAGGCTAAAAAGCTATGGCACAAGACGATTTCACCAATTAGACACATTTTTATTTTTAATGTAATAAACGGGCATTCACTGGGAAATAAAAATAATACTAAATAATTCCCTTCAATGCAAGTCATACAAAGTGATTTAGCAATGTCACAACTCTTAGGCCCATCCCATTTAAAGACATGTTTTTCATTCATAAACAGACTTTTGAATACCTCAGAGGTTGTTAAAAAAAATGCTAGACAGTAAAAAAACATTGTCAAAGTGGACGTGCAGCATACCTTTAGTGCTGACGACAAAAAAAACACACCACCCATAGCAAAGAGGAAAGTTCCATGATCTGTAATCCTGAAGCTTCGGTAATCCTGAATCCACATTCCAGATTTCTCTGTAACATGTTGATATGCATGGTCCGTACCCCTAACATTATACTTACTGATGTTCTCACGGGTCTTTGTGCTGTATTCAAGGGTTTTTAGTTTTCCTAAACTAATCTAGTTTGGAAGTATTTCTGAGAATATTAGTTTTATTTAAAGCTTTACAAATTGCAAGTTTTATATATGTATATATATATATATATATATATACACACACACACACACACACACACACTGTATATAAAATTCACTTATTTATTGTTGGTTTCTAAGAGTGGACAATGGGTGCCCAATAAATATCTCCCTGCTAACATCCATCCCTGATTTTATATGTAATCTGATGCTGCTCTAAGAGTGTAACAGGAATAGTTTTGGTATGCTAAAGGCACATAGTTTAAACTTGCATCAGCAACATCTGGTGATCATGTGAGGCAAACTGATTGTTTATTCCTGATTAATGAAATATTGCAAGTCTGAATAAATACACATTGAGAATAATCTAGACAAAACAGCAAGCAATAGAGATTTTACATCAACGGGGGGGAAAAAATCCCTTGATTGATCAGAACAGAAAAAAAGAGATTATATAAAAATGTAAACAATGCCTCCTATTCACCTGTCAGTGCATTGCTGGTGTCCCATGCTCCGCATCCCTCTCGCGCTCCTCACGCGCAGCACATGCTTACAGAACCCAGGACTCGGGTCTCAGTGTGACGCCAATCGTTTCACCTCCGCACTTCATAAACAACCTATTTATTCACCTCGCCAGAAAGACAGGCAGGGTTTACCACCGCTCTGCCTGAAACGTGCTCTTTAGCGACATAACCTGCTGTATAATACAAGCGTTTGTGTCTGAGGTGCGTGAGCAGCACAGCGGCGCTTCGACACACACACACACACACACCGTGGGCGGAGGGAGCCAATGACACGGTAGTGCGTCCTGCGCTATGGAAAGCCACAAGTGACAAATTTTCTCGACCACCATGGAATTATGTGGCTGCACGGAGTATTTAAAGACTCGCGCGGTTTATCGTTTCCCTAAAAAAATCACAACAGATGTATGTTTAAACGATGACTAAGTGCTAATTTATTGAAAACATTTTTTAAAACACAAGGGGCTTTCAAAAGGTTTCGAGACTTGTTCTGTAACGCGCCAGCCGAGGGCAGCACGAGGCTGCACACAGTCACAGGGAGCACCGACATTCTTAAGTCAGTGTGCCAAAAGACATCATCATCCTGTGGACTGAGGCTATTTAATTATGGACACATGGAGACGTTTGACATAATCATGCAATGCTGCAATGGCTCATTTGAGGTGTTTTGAGTGGCACGCGTGTTTGAAAAGATTCAGCAACTTTTTGCATGATGATCATCAGAGAACAAATTCACAACCTTGCTGCTGTTGTCAGTGTGTCTAACAGAAAAGTCCAGGAAATCCTTATGTGTGATTTGCGCCTGGGTGTATGGGTACGACCCTGAGATGATGCAAAAATATTCACAGTGGAATAGCCCATCATCTCCACGACTAAAAAGGGCAAGGCAGGTCCAAAGCTCAACCGAGAATTTGTCCCCAGGGTCCAGACCATCAATAGTGAATTTTGTTGCCAGTTTTAAAGGTGTCTGAGGAATGTGCAGCAAAAAGGAGAGCTTGTAAACAGAGCTAAAGATAATCAAAACTTTTTATATCCTCTTGTAACAATTATAACAACCACAAAAACAATAATAATAATAATACATTGTATTTATCCAGCAAGCTTAAGGACACTCAAAAATGGCTGAAAAGTATGGAGCCCTATGAGAGAGAAAAAAAATGGGTGGGAGAAAAAAAAGAGACATGAAATGCAAAAAAAATCTGGACATAGCAGGGGAAAAAATCAAGACCATGTGACTCATACTTCAGGGGCAGTGTTCCAGCAGCAAAATACAGTATGGAAAGGGCAAGGACGTCAGTGCATTTTTGAGTTGTCGTACCATGTAGAGCTACAGACTAACATTTGTGCTTATAAATTGTAATAAAATTCATCATAGCATACCTTGTCCTGATTTATAAGCAGTATGGTTTCCTGTGGTATTCCTCTTGACCTCAGGAACGTTTCTAGGTTCTCCTCCATTGCAGCCAGTCAACAGCGCTAACCCTTTAGGAACTCAGTAGATAAGTTATAATTACTTAAGAGAAATAAAAATAACCTTAAATGGCACAGACAAAGAACGGTATTTTGACGTCAAGTTCATAGGCATTGTGGATCACAGAAGCTACAGTCTGGTGGTGACTGGTTGAGCAGGAAGATATATATAGAAAGCTCAACCCCAAATTTTAGACCAAGGATTTATTTAAAAAGATCAAGACCTTAAGGTGACAACAATGCAAAACATAGTGCATGACAACCGCCAGTAAAAAAACAAGAAGACAAGAAGTTACAGGAGACTGAGTAGTAATGGTATTGGAGGTAGAAGTTGCAGAGGGCAGGGGAAACATCGTGGATTTGTGAACTCTTGCTGTATTATTAACAGCCATAACCATTCTCTATTGACTGGTGTGGAAAACATTGTACATACAGTAGAGGACAATTTTTCATCTTTCCAGCTCTAAAGAAAACAGCAGAACTCCAGTTGGGAAGATAAAAAAAGGATCAAATGGCATGAATAGCAGCTTTAAGATGGAAAAACTTAAATCTTCAGCAATTTTTCAGTTCCATTGTTTTTGTTTGTTTACAGCATTTTCACACAGGTTGGTTTTAACCAAAACACATTTATTAGTCATGTTGTCACTGATAGCTTAGCAGTACATTTTGGTATTTGGCAGATGCCCTTATCCAGAGCAACTTACATTTTTATCTCATCATACAGCAGTTGAGGGTTAAGGGCCTTGGTGGTCATGGGATTTGAACCTGGGACCTTTAGGCCAATGCCTTAACCACTGAGCTATACCGGACCCAACTAGCCGGCTACAAAATAATCAAAGAAATTATGTCTGGCTCATCAACCTTTGAAATGCTGAAATGTTATCCTGACTGGATACCATCCCTATGCCTCGGATACATATAAACACACACACAACTAACACACACTAAGTGGCTTAAGCAGAGGACCAAAAGACAGCAGAACAATACTGCAGCTGCAACCTGCAATCTAGCTGGAAAGGATCTGAGATTAATGAAGCTGTACCACTTGCATTCATGTTTCATTCCACATATTTTTTACTGTGATAAATTATGCTAAACTACTTTACCTTGAAATCTCTGTATTCATGTAATATACACTATACAATAATGAATACAATGGGTAAAAGAAGTAAAGTGGCAAGATAAACTTTAAGTATTGAAATTTAAGACATAGAGTCAGTAAGTAAGTAATTTTTGCTACAGTGCTACTCAACAGACCTGCTAAACTGGTGCAACTATAAAATCTAATGTTTATTAATCAATTAAGTTAAGTAGTAAGGCTTAATAATAAGCTAAATAATCATATAAGCTGGTCTGTGTTTTGACTAAGGGTATTATGCCAGGTGAAAAATATATATGTTCTAGAGCTGATGTGAGTTTTCCTGACGATTCTGTAACAGTAATTTACAGTCAGAGCTGTCACAAAGAGCTATCAAAGGTCCGAGCTTTCACAGTTTTTTTTTATAAATATATTTTTTTAAATAACTGTAATAATTTAAAGCTTGCACTTTTTTTTTTTTTACAACATTTACAAATTGCAAAGATAGAATACCCATAATGTGTAAAACTATTTTGGATGATAATACTTGACTAACCACAACTGCCAGAATGACAGATAAATCATGTTTATTTCTGTTTCAATGATTTTCAGTTGTTTAGGAGATTCCAACACTTGGAAAGGTCTACCTATCAGCATATAAAGCAGTGAATTGAGTCAAGGTAATCGAAGAGTACTCTGAACAATAAAGTTTTTTTTTTTTAATTAACACATTTCGGTCTGTCCCCAGAGATGCATTCCTTTCAGGGAGAACTCAAAATGACATGTTAAAAGCCTATGTCTAGTGAGTGTTAATCTTCGCTCCCATTAAAACACAATTTAATCTGTTAGGGGCTTTAAAGGACATTTTTCCCTTAGGCAGCACTGACCACAACAAAACAGATGCATAGATATTTGATTATTTGATTCAGTATAATACTGAATTTAACCAAGCTTCATTAATACAATAGACACTATATAATGTACAATAATAGACACTTGTGTAAACATTTTATTGGTGCTTTTTATGCAGTCTTCCTATTCCTATTGCTATGCTGGCTTCCCATGCAGTCTTTAATCAATTGGCTGTTGGAAAAACAAAAAGGTGCTTATACGCTACCTGAGCAAAAGAAAAATGGTTCTATAAAGTTTACACTCTAATACTTCATTGGATCATGCTGGATCGTTTTGAATCACACTGAATCAATTAAATAGCTTTGTCTATGGCGAACATTCACCATGGCATTGTTTTAACAGGTTTATGTAACATCATAACATTTATTTCTATACAGGGTTTCATTCATTTTTTGTATTGATTATAGGAGAGTTGAAACCCTCAATTAAGTATCCTCTAGCACATCCCAAAGACTTTCAGTGATGGCCAATTGATGTGGGAGAATGATTTCTCATGCTCCCATTAGTACTTTTTCACAATTTTAGCTCAATTAATCTTAGCATTCTTCTCTCTGATTAGTTTCATTTCCCTAACAAGTGGTTTTCTAATGGCCACACGGCCACTCAGTCCAAGCCCTTGTCGCACTGTGCATTTGGAAATAATGCTTCTTCTTTTAGTAATAGACATAGCTCTGATTTCTACTGTCCTTTTTATTTTTATTTTTACAATGCATCGTCCCCAAGTGTTTAAGTGATCTCTGATTTGGATCATTCATGAGTTGGACAGTTGTTAACCCAATTCCAGTAATTTTAGCCATCTCATTAGCTGTCTTTGTTTGCTTTATGTAGGATAATAATTTGATGTTTTTAAAAACAAAGTAGCATCTATTCCACGACCATGGGATATGTCTTCTGGCATAATTGTTTGAGAAGCTACTCACTGCATCAGTTAGGGTTGTTGTCAGCTAAATCATATTAACTACTCCAGTAATTATCCAGTCAAAACGTTAAAGTATTTGCTTATTTTAATCATGTAAATGGTCATTTTTATGGCAGCAAGATGGCTTGGTGGTTAGCACTGTTGCCTTGCACTCCAGGGCCCGTATTCACAAAGCTTCTTGGCCCTAAAAGTTGCTCCTAGTGAGAAAAATCTAAGAAAATTCTTTATGATATTTTGACATTTTCTTAGAATTTCCCTTTAAATTTAGGATAAAATCTTAGTAAAGAAAAAAATTATTCACGCAACATCTTAGACCTAAAAACAGCTCCTAAGGCAAAAAATGTTAAGAATAGAGAGGAGGACTTTTAAGAGGGTTAAAAGTTTCTATAGCAGAGACAAAATGGCGGAATAAAGAAATATTCTCCAAACACTGAACATAAAGCTAAAAGTAAGCACTGCTCTTTTGTCCAGTTTGGTTTTCTTGTTCTTTTACTTTCTTTCATCTTTCTTGGATTGTTGACTACATACCATTCAAAAGTGCAACTTAAATAGACTGTCCTGCAATCAGGTGAATTGGTAAAAGCTAAACCATTTTGCTCCCATCAATCTGAAATGGATCACAAGGAATAAAATCAGAACGGTAAATAAATGTAAGAACTTAAATATAGTAACTGTGTGGAAATTTGTTGCTTCAAAAGTAAAGACATTTTCAACATTTGGCTGTTTAAATTAAGTTTAAGATATTTAACAGAAACTTTGCATAGGGTAGCCTGTATTCATGATTATATAATTTCTTTATATACAAACATTATGATTTCACTGTCTATTATCATATATGCTATTTTCACAAAGAACGGATTTTAAGACTTTTATAGATTTTTTTATCAACCAATCACATCATTGAATTGCTGCATCATCCCTACCGTAGCAACAGGGTCAACCACACCTCCTCACTAAGAAAAACTTCTTTAAAGTTGCTCTGAAAAGTTTCTTACAAGGAGAACTTAAACTGTGCAATATTATCCTAGCGCAATTCATCGCAATCGAAACTATGCAACAAAAACTTTTTAAACTGTGCCATATAACCCTTGTGCAATTTGCTGGACCTGGTGCAATTTGCTTTAAAAGTGCAACTATTGTATTGTTTTCTTTTTATTTTATATTTATACACTGTACTGTCCCTAATTTCTATATTCATATTTTTCTCTGCTGCTGTAACAAATACATTTCCCTAAAGCTCTGAGATGTTTGCTAAATAAAATTTAAGTCTAGGACTCTCAGCTAGGACTTTTTAAGCGAAGATAGGACCTCTGAGAGAAATCTAAGAAGCTTTGTGAATACAGTATGGGCCCAGGTTTCTGGAATGAGTGAGTGAGTGTAAGTGGTATTTTTTTTTTATCGTGTACTGTAGTGTGACCACAGGGTGGCGCCCATTGCCTACCAAATGTGACACAAATTGTAAACAGCCAGGTCTAAAAAATATGAAAATGTATTAGCACCTGAGCAACGTTGATGGCTTGATGACTGGGTCCTACCATTTTTCAAATGAGAAGGTTTTGTTGTGTGTCCCTGGCAGTGGTTTGTACCCAGTAGTCCAAGGGGGGGCAACTGTTGAACCTGTGACAGGGTCATTGCTAATAAAAAGTCTAGTCTAATAACCACAGAAGGTTTACTCGAGCACAAATTGCTAATGCTAGCTATGATAGTAAGATGTCAGAACAGACTGGGTAGAAGGTTCAAGCTGACCCTGTCCATCAACAAAAGCATTTTTATGCTCATGGGCACATGGAGTACAGATGGTGAGAAAGAAGGTGACCTGGTCTTATCAGTCATATTTTCTTTTACATGTGGATGGGTTTTTTGCGTCACTTATCTGGAGAAAAGATGGCATCAGGATGCACTATGGATAGTATGAAATCTGGTGGAGGAAGTACAATGCTTTTGGCAGTGTTCTGCTGGGAAACATTAGGTCCTACCATTGATGTGGATGTTACTTTGACATGTACTTCATTCCTAGACCAAATACTCCCCTTCATGGCAACAATATTTCCTAATGGCAGTGTAACGTGTGGGTGTGCTACAAAACACGATGAAAATGGTTCAGAAATGGTTTCTTGAACATTAAAAAGAGTTCAGATGTTATCCAACTTGTTCAATCCAACTTGTTCTACAACTTCCACAGATTTCAATCCAGTTGAGGCTCTGTGAGATGTGCTAGACAAATTCTGATCCAAGGAGGCCCCACCTTGCAGCTTATGGGATTTAAAGGATCTGCTGCTAATGTCTTAGTGCCGGATACCACGGCACACATTCTTATGGAGGTCTTATGGAAGTCCATAGCTCGAAAGTGCAGAGCTGTTTAGGTGGCACAAGGAGGACCTAAAGAATTTTAGGCTGGTCCTTTTAATGTTATGAATGTGTATAACACTTGCTTTTTGCAAAGGAGACAACATGGCAGAATAAATGAGTAAATGAATATATATATATTTTTTTTAAATGAGCGTGTGTGTGTGTGTGTGTGTGTGTGTGTGTGTGTGTGCCCTGCGAAAAATTGACAGGGTGTACCCCGCCTTGTGCCCTAAGTCTCCTGGAATAGGCTGCAGGCCCCCCATGACCCTGTATACAGGATAAAGCGGTATAGTAAGTGAGAGTAAGTGAGGAAAATAAATAAAGAATTATATGAATTACGAGCAGAAAAATTAATAAAAATTTGAAACTAAATAAGAACTATTTCTATATGGTGGACTTTCACAGGCACAAACATACTTCTCTATCACTAGTAAACATTCAGGTAAAGGACACTGAGAGAGTGAACTCTTATAAATACCTGAATGTTCATTTGAACAGCAAACTGGACTGGATAGGAGGTGGAAGAAAGGACCAATAAAAAAGCTAAGCTATCATTATTGCTGGAGAATGATTTCAACCTCCTGCATGAAACAGTTTCATCTCGGAGCAGCTACTTCAGTGACAGACTGTTACATTCGAAGTGTCTGAAAGGGTTTTTTTTTTTCCCTGCTGCTATTGGACTGTACAATCAGAGCTGCTCCCAGGGAACCAGTCTCCATCTTTCACACTGTTGTATAAATTTGAAAATATGGTTACAATATTTTAAATATAGTAATAATATCTTACAATACAGTTACGAAATCTTAAATTTGTGTGCAATAGCAACTGTGCAATAACACTATTTTAAACTGTGCAATATTATCCTAGTGCAGTTCATTGCAATCAAAACTGTGCAACAAAAGCTTTTTAAATTGTGTAATATTACTGTTATGCAATTTGCTGGACCTGGTGCAATTTGCTTAAAAGTACAACTATTGTATTGTTTTTCTCTTTCTTTCATATTTATACACTGTACATAATTTCTATTGGCACATTTTTCTTTGCTGCTGTAACAGAAATTTTCCCCCTGTGGGACGAATAAAGGTATATCTTATCTTATCTTGCCTTATTTTCACTCCAAAAAAAAAAAAAAAAAAGAATAAAAAACAATCTTTGCAAGTTAAATATTTTTGAATCTACCCAAAAATAAACCCATAATTTATAATCGATTTTCAAATATGAGATTATTACGCTTATTTCTAATCAAACGTTTCTAAGATTTCAACAAAAGATTTTCCTTTTTCTAATAGCAGATCACTTTCTTTGCTTTAAGAAATGAATTCCAAAAAACTAGCCTATAGTTTCTGCCAAAAAGTGAGTTTTTATCAGTCAGCGTCCATGAGCGTAAATGAGCAGCTTTGATTGAAGTTACCCACATGAGTCAGCACTGACACATCAGTACGCATGTCATGATGAACACGTGTTCCGGTGAGTTACTCCTCCTACCTGAGTGTTCCCGACACCTGTACGCCAGGAGCGAGCTAGTCCGAACTTCCGGGTGTTACGACATGCGTTTGCCCAGCGGGGTGGGAGGAACATCCTGCATGTGCCTGATTCCACTATCTGTTTTATTCACTGGTACAACAGATGAGACTGAGCGCTGGGTGCTGAACAGAAAACACACACCGCTTTACTACTTTCACACTCTCTCCCACAGCGGAGATCCTGGACACACTTTCATCCGGAGGGACATTGTCAGTCTCTCTCACACACACACACACACACACACACGACGCGTGACTGAGACAGCGCGATGGGGATCCTGTATTCAGAGGTGTGTATAATATAATATAGAGCTACACTAAGCTCTGTGCTAATAAGGACTTCACTGGGTACATGTGTGTGTCCTTTAAATGACCTTGTGTATACTTTATGTTTAAAGTTAATAAAATTCCAGGTGTAAACGCTACATAATTTTTTGCTTACCTTTTTCTGGTGTTAGCACAGGTGTAGGTTATAATTGATGTCCTTTCACAAACACACACACACACACTGATCTATTTTAACTTTTTTATACCTGGGGTTCTCAAATTTAAAACGACTGGGACACCTTAACTCTACTACTATTACTAATAATAATAATCATGATGATTGATAATTATTGAATATAAATCAAATGAACTTTTCCTTTAGTCCAGTGGGACCATAATTTTTTTAAATCAATAATAATTTCTCTTGCTGCAAAACAAAGTTTTCTTGAAACTGACATTTGATTCATGTTGAGATTATTTATACTGTATGTCTACAGTCTTTTTTTCTTGTTTAGGTTTGAATGAAACAAATTCTATTACTGCACAATTAAGGAGACCAATAACTACAAAGGTTTAAGAATAACTTTATGTCTATGCCAGAGGACTTGCTAGGGCAAATACAAGGCAGGGTATACCTTGGACAGGGTGTCAATCCAATCCATTGCAGGGCACACATAGACACACAACCACAAGCTCATTCACACACTATGTGCAATTTGGGAATGACAATTAGCGTAATCTGCACATCTTTGGACTGTGGGAGGAAACCAGGTTCCCGGAGGAAACCCACAAAGCACAGGAAGATCATGCAACCTCCATGCACACACAGTAGACCTGAGGCGGGAATCGAACCTGAAGATGCAAGGCGAAATTTGTTTAAGTCGTATTCACCATGCCGTTGTTTCAACTTGAATAGGGTCTGTCTGGCCTTTTTTTTGTGTGTTCGCGCATAGGACAGTTGATAAAATTGATGGGCAAATACGAATAGGTTTGAATATTTTAAGGTTGAACAAAAAAAATACACTTAGCCGTTAAAGAAAAACATTGCTGACTCTTAAATGAGATAAGTAGTTTGATCTGACTCCTTAAAATCATCACCCCTGCGCAGGAACATGAGTTATTTGTAACAGTGAAATGATTACAGTCTAAGTCACAGACTTTTATTGGTTATCGAAAGAAAAGTATTATTGCATTTTAAAGTTCTTTTAATACGTCTCATTTCTCATCTCTGTAATGTCTTTTTTTTATTTCCCCTCTTTTTCATTAATATTTTGTCAGACTGAAAATAACGGTCTTATGACAAAATTCCTATTTCACTTCTGTTTCAGCAGTTTTTTACTTTATGGGAATTTTTTAATAATAAATGAAACTTGCATTGCTGTGAACAATGAATTTGTGACGCCACCTTTAAAGCCTGGAATAGGAAATGGCCCTAATCTAAAAAAAATATGTATATTGCTTGTGTTAGAACAAAGATTTGCGTGCTGAATCAAAACAGTTCTTCTGTGCCAGAATTAAGTTCTCGCATGAGTTACTGTGCAACTTGTTTTTATATGTATTTAAGCAATATTTAAGACTTTTGTAGCCTCCTTCTATCTGTTGTTATATGGTTGATTGTAACACGTACAGTAGTAGTTCAAAATTATATTACTGTTGATTTTTTTTTTTTGTTATATGAACATGTTTATTATTTTTATTTTTTTATTTTTTCCCATAGCCCATTTGCAAAGCAGCTTACAGGGGTGAACTCCACCAGGTGTACCAGCTGCTCAAGGCTGATTCCAAGAATTTAAATGTTCAAGACGAATTATTTGGAGACACACCACTCATTGCTGCCTGTAAGGGTGGAAATGTCAACATGGTCAAATACCTTTTAGATAAAAAAGCTGATGTGTCCATCAGAAACAAGGTACTGTATTTGTGTCTCAACATTTTACAGTAATCCATGTAGTGACTTTTTAAGTTTATTTTAAGTATAATTTAAGTTGTGTGTAATGGTAAGTGAATGCATTCATGTTGCTTGCATGGAATAATGGCATAATTTCCTGTCTTTAGAAAGAAAGGACTTGCCTGCACTATGCTGCAAAAAGGACATTTTCTTTCTTGGATTACCTCATGATTGTTATTCTCATGCCCATCTTATTGATTGGGTATCTTATAATGGTACAGGATACTTTTACTCTCTGTGTTGTCATATTATAAACATGAATCTGCTTGAGAATGTACGTGCGTGCTGATAATTTTGACTCATGCATTAGATATGACTGGTTGTGCCATTTTAACAGAAAAAGATACAGAACGAGCATGTGAAGCTGCTGGACATGGTGTTAAACACAAAAGCCGACATTAACGCTGTAGACTATGTGAGTAATGCTAAACATTTTGTTCGAGCTTCTAAATGCTGCTTACGGACATGTTTGCTGTGAATATTTATATACTGTACGTGTCTTTAACAGAAAGGCAACACTCCGCTTCACTATGCTTGCCAGTGTAAAAGTCACCTACATGTTTCACTGTTACTGAAGGCGAACGCAGATACTTCGATAAAAAACAAGGTAAGTTTCCTTTTTTTTAATGCATTATTGACTAACATGATTATTTTAACAAGCTGTACTAAAGCATTTTATTTCCCCTATACCACAACTCTTATCCAATGTTTGCAAAGTCTTTATTAATTAACAAACATCAGTCCATTTAGTCAGTTTCCATTAATGTACTGTACAAGGGCTGTTCGAGTCAAACCAGGACTGTTGATTGTGCAAAACACAGTCATAGAATGACTGAATGAGTAGAAACTACCTTTATTTTTCTATATAATCCCCTGTCACACTAATGCATTTAATCCCAGTGCTTCACTAGTGCTTTGATACCTTCAAGGAAAAAAGTTTTCTAAGTATGCCAGAGTCATGATCAGACTGCCTGTTTCACATTTGAAATGCTGGCCTCCCAGGAACTCCTTTAAATGGCCCAAATGTGTAAATGTCTTTGAGTGTACAGGGACTGTATGAGGGACAATATCTCCCAGCTGAGTTTCTGTAATGTGCAAGTGGTGTTTGTGAATGATTGTGTGTACAGTCTTGAATGTTCATGGGAAGTGACTCAAGCCACCTCTGCCCGGGTCGTCATTCTAAAGTCTTCTGTAAATGTCGATTGGTTTTACACCTTCTGTAATGTCTTCAAAATAAATTTCATCATAAGTCTCAGTTTGACTTAAACACCCCTTGACAACGAATGTCCATAAAACATGTTCCCTTGCAGTACTGTATATTAGCTATAAGTAATCATTTCCATATTTAGTTTTTCTCACTTTTAAAATTCTTAAGATAAAGAAAGATTGTTCAAGAAGGCCTCAATTGAAATGCCTTTCCTGTGTTAGAAAACCTGGTTACCTTGAAGACACCCTCCAAAAATCTTAAACAAATATTTTCTTACAGAAATCTCCAACATATGAACAATAAAATGTTGAATTTTTTAAATTTGTGCACAGACATATTGTTGACAAAGTCGTGGTATAATATAATAAAATTAATCTAGAACACAAGTCAATAGTTGCCTATACAGTACAGTATATATTAAATAGCATGTTATACATAATTAAATAAATTTTGTGTCGCTACTAATGAGGAATTTTATAAGAACTTTAAATGGATAGTAATGGCAACAGTAGTACTACATTTTGAAAGGTTTTTCTGTATTAAATGTAGGTACTTTTACATTTGTACAGTATAAAGACATGCTTTAAGAGTGAACCTGTTAATTTTTTATTTTTTTACAGGATGGTGAAACACCGCTGGATATTGCAGTCAGACTAAAATTCCAAACAATCATAGTAATGCTTGAAAAATCTAAATGACAACATTGACTGTTTGGGTGCAAAAGGCTGATTTTGAGATGCGTATAACTGTGATGAAATGGCCTGCGCAGAGAAATAAACCACAATACTCTTTATTTTTAAACATAAATCCACATGCTTTTTAAGGTTTCCTCGTTTCAACACTTACAAGACACAAATTATATTCTCTGTTTAGTTTTTCAGCAAGTTTTAGTCAGTACAGTATTAGGTTTAGAGTGTTACATAATCACTAGTCATTGGAAAAAGAGTTATTTCTTCAGGTTTTCAATGTTAAGTGTTACTGATTTATGTTTTACGGTTGACACTATTTTTTTTCCCGCACTAAGTTGGGAATTAATGTGAAATATTCTGAAAATATTTAAACCACATTTTTGCACTTTGTGTATTTTTACCTGGACTCTAAATAAAAGTGTTATGAACTAGAATAAAAGCTGCATGTTTTTACAGGATCTCCTTTCTGAAATGAGGGATGTTATTTCTTTTTGCCAGTAAATCTAAAATACTTAAAGGTATTAATAGTGCACAATTATTTTCCCTTAAGGTTCTTGAGGTCTAAAATTAATGTGATACTTATTTATATTTGATCATGAATGTTTATTGGGTTCGAGTCCACAATTTATAAAGTACGTTTTATAATCATGATTTAAAAGAATGCTTTGGTCAGTGCTTTTAGAAAATGTAAAATATAATTTCACATTTAAAAAAATGCTCTATAATTACAGGCTAAAATCCAACAGTGCATCCTGTCGAACACGCTGGGTAAAGTAGTGTCTTAGGAACACATGGCTCAATAAGCCCTGAGATTCATTTATATAAAAAGCAGCTTATGTTAACAGCATATTTACCAATCAAGTCATGTGTTAGATGAGGTAAGACAAAAATGAGATTTTAAAACAAGTAAAATGCTAGCTAGTCTTCGCTATAACTTTATCCTAAGGAATCCTTCAGGAATGCATAGTGCTTGTTGTTGTATAGTTAAAAACTAAAACTGCTCATAAAAAGCCCCCCCCCCCAAAAAAAAAAAATCTGTCCTATTGCTAAGGGCTGAAAGGCAATCAGACATTCTGCCTCATCATCTTGATCATCGGCTCGTACATCTCCTGTGGGGCATCCAGGCCCCAGATGAAGTCCAGGTGCTCCCAGTGCTTGATGTTCCGATGGAACACCAGGTTAGGGATCTGTGTTAGCAGCAAAGCTACGTCATTTGGGTCCGCTAGCGTGTCATGTCCCCCGGACCACACTGCTGTGGGCACCTTCATGTCCCTCACGTAGTACAGAGGAGGGGTTGACTGATGTGAGACAGAATGGAATTAGCTAGGATGGATCTTAAGCATTTAAACTTGAGCTTGTAAAATTATTTCTGCTTATAAAGTGTTGAAAACCTGTGATGGACTAATATATATAAATTTTATTATGGTTTTTTGTAGTATGGTGTACTCTTACTCACCTGGTTATAATGCGCAATATTTCCAGCCTTTCCGTAGTCATATGCCATCAGTTTCTTACTCTTTATAGCCTGTTAAAAGAATTCTTCATGAAAAATCTGTCACTTTTCCATCTACAATACAGAAGTGGTGTGAATCTTCATCTACTGGGGACTTTTATCAGTAAGAAAAGCCATTTACTGACAGGCTTTACACATAACATTTCTATGTTTATTGCATAAAATAACCCCAATGAGAACTGGAGTAAAAAAAATTTCCCCAACAAACCATTAGTTGTATTAAAAGGATTATACGAGGGAAAGTAAAGCAAAAGAATGCATAACTTTTTTTATTAAATTACATTGGTCATTCATTTTACTGGTAGAGTAACTCTTCCTCTATATACTGTATATGTACTGTACTACTCAGCATAGTCTACATCACGATCGATGCATTTGCACTATTGTTGTACACAACTCTTAAATCCTCTTTGAAATTCCCCTATCACAGCTGATGGTCTCCCACTGTGTGGTTTGACTTCAAAGCGGGATTCCCCTTCTTTAAACTCATCTGTTCACACTGCTCTTGTTAATGAGGAGATCTTCCTAAACATTTTGTAGTGTAATGAGAGACCATCAACTGTGACAAAGGGGATTTTCAAAGGGATTCGAGAGTTGGGTTTAACGATAGAGTAAATGCATGGCTTGTGATAGAGAATATGTTGCATAGTACCTGGAAAAGTGGTTGAGTTACCGCATGTGCAACGCGAACAACCTATGTCAGTTAATAAAAAAAAATTATGCCCATTCTTCTGCATTACTTTTGTTACAGCCCTTGTTTGACCTTTTATTGATGTTGTGGATTAGTAATGAATAGAGACTAGAGAGGATGTGAGCTGTGCTGACCTGAGCCCAGTGCACCATGTTCTGGACAGAGGTTCCAGCTGGACAGTGTGTCGTGTACACAGGTGTTCGGGTCTGGTGAGAAAAAAAAGAAAGAAAGAAATGCCCATGGGTAAGTACTAGCATTAAAAATCTTTATTTAAACTTTAAGTTCAAGAAACAATACATAACTAGGCCTATTTTTTTCTCAGCCTAGAACTTACCATGTTCAGGTTTATTTCATCGAAACCACACAAGAGGAAAAATATGTTTCCACACAACACACTGATTGGTTTCTTGCTGCAGAATTCGGTGGCAAAAAACTTGATAAGAGCATTCTGTGGTAGAAAGTCTCTCTTCCCAAATAATGTCTGAGAAATAAAGAATATGGTGAACATTTTTGTCTTGTGTTAGTGATGACATGGTGCATTTTAAGTGCTTGTACTCACCCAGATGACAAACTCTGGCATGATACTCAGTTTGCCCATGGGACTTTTTGTGAAGGCTACTGTAGCTACAGGCGCCAGTGCAAAAAACATCTTGATTTTGCTAGCCAGCTCTGGCATTGTGGAAAAAGCCATAAAGGCTATAAAGGCACAGAAAATATATATATTAGGTCAAGAGATTAGGCAAAGTATTTTCCATATTTGTTTCTTTTTGACTTCAGCTGTTTAAATCTACACATCTTTCAAACGCTTTCATAATGTTGAAATAATAAATTATTTCTATATAACTTCCCTAGAATAGGTTTAAAGGTCAGGCGTTTCTCTAACAGCACACGTTGTGTGGTTCAATGTAGAGAATTAGGCAATAAGAAAATCCCATCACAAGCCACATCTGCCTTTTGAAGGAATCATGCTTAGTTTAATTAGCGCAGTACCAAAAGGCAAGATCTTATTATATTACCAATGGTGGTTCCCTGAGAATGGCCAACGTAGAAAATCTGCTCCTGTCCGGTGGTTTTTGTGATGAAGTTTATTACTGCTGGAAGGTCCTTCTTAGCCATTTCATCATGGCTGCCACAAAGGACACAAAACGACAGCACAAAAATTAAAAACTTGTAAGACCTGGGTTTACATATAATGGAAACACAGTTATAATAGAATAGAAATTGAAATATCCTATTACACACTTGAGCTGATGATCTTTGCCCAAACCGACGGGATCTGACCTGTCTGGTTCGGGCTTAATTTCTATCATTAATCAAAGCTGTTAATCAAAACGTACTTGTCTGGCTCGGGCCGAGTTCCGAATGTGTATGTATTGATAAAGATATATGTGTGTGTGTGTGTGTGTGTGTGTGTATACAATATATATACACAATTTATCATATATAAATTATGATTTATTCGATTTAAGCAATATCAATACAACAGTTATGAACACCTACAATATTCATTATCAACAGGTTGGGATTTTTTAAAAATTATTTTAACACTCATTTTGCCTGCCAACACATTCTAACATGGATCTGGCAACTGACAATTTGTGTAATTAACAAGAGTGAAAGTAGTTTTAATTCTTAGCAGTACTATGTAGCCAATAAATAAGGCGGATAAGCCATAGAGATGTTGGACTTGATCAGGGATTAGAGAGTGATTTGGGATTCACCCTCATATTGGAAGCTTGTAAGTGCTATTTAACGATCGTTACACATGTGACATGGAGTGATGCATATAGTTTAACATTTAACATCCCAAAGCTGTTATGCCCTTTATCACCACTCGTGAAATTCCTCTTGTCCAATCAGATTTTTCTGTCGGAAATAAGTGTTGTGTAATACAGTATTATATATACTTCATTTGATTCTTTAGTTTTGTATTTTAAATCCTTCTGCTTAGATTAACTGTTTTTACTTCATCTTTTCTACACCCTATGAGTTTTATAATATGCTTTAATTATTTAATTTTGTAATATTGCATTGTACTAGAAGGCAAAATGAATATGTGTGGAAAAGAGACAGTAAAATGGACACTCACCTAAACTGCCAGTACTCCTTCTGGTCAGGCCTGAAGTGGACATGTTTTCTTGACCAGGTATTCCCACGGCTGTTTCCAAGCCACACGTCAAATCCGGCATCAGCAAGCAAAAAGCCAAGGCTGGTGTTGGGGAGATTGGTCACCCAGTTACTTCCTGCGGCCAGGAGCCCATGCTGAAGGAACACCACAGGCTTGGGTGCTGCCACAAACAAAACAAAACAAAAACGAGAAGCTAAGTACAGTGGTGACCTATTCGTTAAAGCTTTGTGTTACTGATCAGAAGGTCAGGGTTTTAAACCAAAGCGCTGACAAGGTGCCATTGTTAGGCCGTTTACACATATTCAAGGCTATTAGTTTTTATGCTACTGTATAGAAATACACCACTGTGCTCTTACTTTCCAAATCTCCCCAAAGCAGTGATTTTGTCTGCAGCCAGCAGAGGGAACATGTGCACCATCTTTAGGCCAACGTAAGTCACCCACCGTATTTCCACATTTTCTTTTAAACAGCTTTATCACTGATCTGCATCAGAAACAGGAAGTAAGCTGGTCCTCTCTGGAGCACAAACAGAGTCAGGCCTGATAGGATTGTTTTACTTCATACCAGTCATTCTTGGTGCTCCATCCCCCCAATGCATAACCCATAACCCATAACCCCAAAGTCACAGCTCGGCTGCGAAACTGAGGTTTACCACTTTGTGTAACTGACTGGCAATCTCATGTGAAAGCGATGGTTACACAAGCTTTAGCCTTATGGCATGTGGAAAGGGAAGTATGGTCGTGAGAAAATGTTGATTTAAACCACAGTGTCTTTCGAAATTAATTTATTGCTGCAATTTAAACATATTGAAGGAACTACACAGAAAAGTTCAGTGCAAAACACGTCAAAACTTTACATGGACATCTGCAAACATTACGCAGCTTCCTTAGCTTTTTAGTCATTTTGAACTTTTTTAAACTGGTAAGCCTGAACAAAATCTCTTCTTCCTCCAGAAACTGTTTAGAATGGCTCATGTTGCTCTGAAGCATGTTGTACTCCATCTATCCTATGTGGCATGGAGGAGTGGGACAGAAAGAAATGGGATGCATCTCAAGAGCTGCTGCTGAGCTCTAAAGCTTCTCACGTTCCATCCGCTAGACGCCATTACACACATCAACCAACGTAAACTCTTTGATTGGCTTTTTACCTATTAATCACACATCAGAATTCATTAGGAGCAGTTACCCGAAAGATTAACAATCATACACAACTACCACGGGCCTCATTAACATGTTGGAATTGCTTTAACACACACACACAAACACTACTCTTCAATAAGCTTAAAGACACAGCCTTGCCTGTCTAATTTCATAAATTCTCAAAAAAAAAAAAAAAAAAAAGAGTTCCTTGCAGATCTTGAATTCTTCTAGCAGATTTGTGTCAGCGAAGTCGTTTCATGTTAGAGCAAAGTAAGGGGGCTGATATACAACAGCTGTATTTTTCCACTCCAGGAGTTTTCCCTTGGTAAAAATATTACATGTGTGCAGCTTTTAGAAATCACCGTGCTCATTAATGAAAGATGGAGAATATAAATGATAAATAAAAAAACTTTAACTTTCCATTAGTGATATACATCACTGAAATGTAGACGAGGAAATAAAATAATAAATGTAACCTTGTGCAATCGTAAAACTAAACTAACAATCATCCCTTAATCAGAAATACGTCATTATAAAACCTGGTTATCAAGATGTACTGCGGTGTCTCGGTTTTTTTTTATTGTTTTTTTTTTTTCTGTTGGAATGAATCACACTACCGGGTGTGTATAAGGAATAACTATCAGCCTGTGAACAGCTTAAATAAATCTACTTGCTGGCAAACTTTTTTCAGGTCAAGTATATTATATAATTCATTTAATCAACATCTATGTGGAGTACAGGAGTACAGTGGTGTCCAGTGAAAATGTGGTTCACAAGTACAAAACTAAAATGTTACTTAAAACCAAGGTCACGCGTGGGTTGCACCTTGTGTTCAAGCATGGATTTATAATAGCACGAGTGATCCTCCCCTGCACACAGAAAGCTGACTAATCCAAACCCACTTCTCGTTTTCTCTTTTGCTTTGTGGTGGTGTGACTGTTTTGAAATGGTGGATGTTTTAAAATGTGTGAAACCATGTTCGAGTGAGTTATTAACCTGTTTCAGAGAAAGGGCATGAATGGAATAAAAATAAAAGCATAAAGGTGACAAAAAGCGGGCTCACGTATGAAGATAAAAGTGTCTAATTGAGAGGTTTAGGCGCACTCTATATCTAGAACCTTTAAAAGCTCACCTTGCTGGAATTTTCTCTGGATGCCATGTGGGATCCTGTTGACACTCAGGATGTAGCCGTCTTCAGTGGCCACTTCGAACTCTTCTGCCGGATATCCCCAGTGTCTGATGATCTCACTCTGTCAAATGCAGATAAGATGAATAAATCTGAGCAAAGTGCAAGTGGCACATCAGCAATATCAGTGTAAATTTAAATGGAAAATCAACAGCAATATTTAATCATTAATCACATAATATCAAAAGTCTATAATAATAATAATAATAATAATAATAATAATAAAATATATACAGCAATTCTTTGCCACTTATGACATGATTCTTCACACTCGTGCCTATGATGTCATTTATTCCCCCACACTATAAATACATATTTGTGAATCACACTAGCTCTGTGGGGGAAAGGTCTGGGAATCAGTATCTCAACTGTGTACACACTTACACTCAGTCATGGTGAAACAAGAAGTAGAAATATCTGATGATATATCATGATATAGCAAATATATTAGAATATCATAATGCTGCCTGAATATATATATATATATATATATATATATATATATATATATATATATATATATATATATATAGAGAGAGAGAGAGAGAGAGAGAGTGTGTAAAACTGTGCAAGTCTAAGGCACCATATGTTTATCATTTCTGTCTTATTATGCACAAAACCATTCACCATTGCCAAATGTACTTTATAAATGTATAAACATTTACAAACATTTGCATGCCTGTAAAGAAAGCAAGGTATTACATGACAAAAATCAAATAAAAAAATGTATATGGGCTCCAGGTCTTTGCACAAAAATAGAAAGAGTTGTGACAAAGTTACCAGAAGAACTCATATTCTCCCGCACGCTCAGTAAAACCTAACAGCTGATTCTGTTCAAAAGTCTTTCTTTACATCCATGGAAATATTATTCGGTAATATTATTTATTTATTTATTAATTTTTAATGTACATTTGGAGAAAGAATGGTTTTGTACATAATTCAGACAAAAATAATATGCTGCCTAAGACACTGTACTTTATATGCACACAGACAGACTAGTGTTAGTATCCACTGCCAGACAAAGTGAAATAGATTGGTAGTTAGATAGTTAGTGATGCTTTTTCACAAGCATTTCTCTCACTTCCACCTATTTCTAATGTTGCCTTTCATTTCTTGAGTTGTAATCAAAAAGGTTAACACACTGATTAGGCACACTGTTAAGATTAATCTTAAGCTTGTCTCACTTATCTATATGGAGCGCCATATGTTCTAATTGTGTTTATGCGGGTTTCCTCTGTCTTCTCCGGTTTCATCCCACCTCCCCCAAAATGTCCCAGTAGGTAGATTGACTGCGCCACATTGCCCCTAGGTGTGACTGTGTATTGATTACAACCCTGACCTTTTGGCACTTACTTACAATGTTTATTTTATCCTTTAATTAACATTTGACTGCCTGTGTAGTTGAAGCCAAACAGTTAAATGTGTTTGAAATGCGATGCGTCCTTTGAAAGACGTATCCATTTAGTCTTGCCACATCATAATAGTTCACTTTGCACAACGGCATGAGACAAAATCCCTATAAATAGAACACATTTCCACACTTCTGCACTGAAAAGTAATCCATTTGTCACTTCGAGAACAGTTTTTAATTCTGTTGTCTGGAGTCAACTTCCCCCCTCGCTCTAAATATGAAATGCATTCTAATCAGGAACTTCAAAGACACCATGTGAGCCTGTTGGTTCGAGGGCCGCCGTGCAATCTTCTCATGCATAATTAAAGGCACCGCAATTTCCCACTCCCCCCGGGGCCTGCAGTCTGCACGCTCTACTTTAGGCCACTTTAGGATAAATCCACTGCTGCCTCTTGCTTATCTTTTTCTGTCTCTGCTCACTTCTAGTTCTGAGCATGAACAACGGCAGCGCTGAGAAAGAGTGAGAGAGAAAAGCAGGTCTCAAACACCGAAAGACCTTGAATAAATTTTTAACTGACACAAATATCTTACAACCAAAAGCTCTGTGGTTCAGAGAAAACCTTTGACATATAAATCAATAAACTTATCTGATTTCTTTTTCTTGATTTGCTAAAAATTGGTTGTTTAACTGTGCAAATGTTTAAACAGTGATTGTGGTTTATTCAGCAGTTTAAATATAAAAAACACTGGCTACTTTTTCATCATGTTTATTTACAGTGTTTTTTACCTTTAGTATAAGCTGTTGCTAAGTAAAATATGTATAAAATCTTATTTAATATAGTATTTTTTATATATTATGTATTACAGATTTTTCGGTCAAGCTCTTATTTAAATGGTATATGTTACAAAGCACTTTAGAGGTTAATACGGTCTAGAATTACATGCAAAATCTGGATTATTACCTATTTTTTATGCTTTTGATTATTTAATGAACAAGGAATATACTGTATATCCTTCTATACATTAGAAAACACAATAGTACCAACTGTAATCACCTTAAAGATATTATTCTCTTACAATATAATTAATGTTTTATTTCTCTAATTGCACTATTTACCTACTTATCTTTGCCTATTATTACTCTGGAGGATTGTTCATATATATAATTTTAACTATTTTTAATACCATAACATTGTAAGGTATTCTGTGAGAGCTCATAAAAAACACCAACTATACAATGTTTTTAAAAATTTTTTTTTTAAACATTAATAAACTAAGTAAATAAGTAACAGATTTTTTTTTTATTTCCACCTTTGCCTACAAAAAAATAGTTTCTTGTGTTTTATACATTTACAGATAAGCTTACTGTTATGAGACATTTCCAAAACTAGTATTTCCTGTTATACATTATCCCTGTTATAACGGCTACAAACCGTCATTGCAGCACCAGACTTTTATAAGTTAAAAGAGATTAAAAAGCCAGTTTGTCATGTTCCAGAGAAACCACAAAGCATCCATCATGAAGACTGATGATGAAATCCACTTCTTTACTTCTGACTGTTACAAAACACAGACACTGGAGACTCTTTCCAAAAAAGATAAATAAATGTCTGCTCACAGAAAACATGCTAGCATTAGGCATACTATTCACTGTGTGCATTATTCCTACAGAACTGATGATTCAGTGCATTACTATAAACCTGTAATTTGCCTTTTTCACGCCAATTAAAAGTCTGGTGCTGCAATGACGGTTTGTAGTAATAATAATACATTTTTTCTCGCATGAAAAAATTATTATATAGTGCATTTCTCTCTCAAACAACACACCCCCACACACACACACACACAAATAGATAAAAGAAGGTTTAAAAAGGCTAATGGTTCGATAAAATGATCAATTCTCTTTCGCAACTACAACCTCCAAAGGTTAGCTAAAGTACCCCAGTTTTAGCTTCTCTCAGAGCTCTAGCGATTGTCTCAGAAGGCCGGTATACGGTGCATGATAGGATTTTTAGTGATAACAGCTATGTATGCATCTCAGGGACAAAGAACAAACAGTCAGGGCAGTTCCACCGAGATCACATGTTAACGTGGGGGCAGTGCATTTTGTTTCCTGAGAAACACTTTAATTATTTGTTTTGTTAAATGTAACTAACTAAACCAGGTTAAAGCTTACATAATGAAATTGGGATTTTGGGAGTGTGAATATAAGCATATACAGAAAGGCTGCAAAATTTAATAAAAAAAAAAAAAAAAAAAACACACTGTGAATAGTCTGACACATTTCGATTTGGATTTAAACAGCGATATGTAACTACTAAATGTATAACTGGGCTAACAAGAAAAAATTGGACAAATGATGTCATTAAAAGCATGACTGCTAAAAATTAGTTAGCAGTTTAAAAGTATTTAAAAAACAAATCCGTAAATTATTGGCATCATCTACTGTATTTTTGCGATTAATTAATTCCACACGTCCATACTGTGACATGCAGCTCTAGAATACAGTGAATAAAAACTAAATTATTCAGTAATTTCTAAAACACATTATACAAACAGATATAGAATACTTACGATATTCATTTTGACTTCAGGGTCAAGCTTTTTGCCGTTTTTGAAGACAGGCTGCGAAGCTTGTACCAAACAAACCGCAAACAGTCCCAACCATGACTGTAGCCACATGATGTCTGCAGATCTACCAATCCGAAAAGTCATAAAAAAGTAAACAAAAAACAAATAATACATGTACAATTACATTAATTTATTTGATTAACCACCGAGCTACCCCATTTCCAAGCCGAAATATTTGCATATCTGAATTTGGACATCATGCATATTAGCACACTTCCCGGATATTTTTTATTTAAATTCTGTATCAATTTCCACACCAGTTTCCATATTTTCCATATTTGTACAGCTAAGTTTTTTTATATAAATTTTATATTTTGTAAATATATTTCTTCTATTTTTTTCTACAGCTAAGTTTTTCTATATTTTATTCTTATTCTATTCCATAATTTGTTGTTTATTAATAATCTTGATTTTAAGGTCACTAGCAATCATTTAGGCATTTCACTGCATATAGTACTGTGTATGACTTTGTATGTGACAAAAAAAAATATTTAGATTTTTATTTGAAAATAAAATAGGAGGGTTGCATCAGGAAAAGCAATCAGCATAAAACCTTTGTCAAAGTTGTGTGCGGCTCAAATGGTCCTTTATTGTGACCCATCAACGGGAGCAGTTAACATATACCCTAGCAATTAAGGGTTAAGGGCCTTGCTCAGGGGCCCAACAGTGGTAACTTGGAGGTGCTGGTTTTTAAAACTTTCCGATCACTAGTCCAACACCTTAACCACTAAGTTATCCCTGGCCCAAAGTTCAGGAAAGGAAGGGAAATCTAATAAGAATAAAATTTCTTCCATAAATTCATACATCAACATGACCTCAGTCTTAAACTGCACACTACTTCACTAAACAGTCCCCTAGGCTTTAGTACTTAATGCATATATTACATATTAATCACAATAATAAAATCACATCTTTAACTTCCTGCTTAATACATTAACTGAATAATTAACGTTTAACTATCTATCAGTAAAAACATATTAAGCAAATGATGGCTGCACTATAGCAAATGAATTAAATTGTTTAACTTACAGTAAATCAGATAAAGAGGTGCAATAACAACAACTACAGTACATATAAATAGAGAATACTGTGTAGCAACAGTGCAATAACACAAGCAAGAGACTTCTTATTAAAGTGCATGTTATTTACAAGGGGTAAAATGTAACTTTTTAAATACATTATTGCAAACTATTAATTCATTCCAGACCGGAACATATGGAAATCACTCACCTTTCCTCCGAAAACTGCGTCCGGAAATCATGCGACACTCAGCTCTCAAAGCGATGTCATTTTTAACCCATACGTGTTTCCAATAATCCCGCCTCCTCTTCCACGGGATTGGTTCGCTGTATATCACCTCCTGCGTTTTGATTGGCCGATAACAGACGGTCTGACAGGCGTACTACCAGCTGGTAAGCGTGTGAAGCGGGCAACTATTGGCCAATCAGGCGTTAGGGGGCGGGGTTTTATGGTAATACAGGAAAAATTACCCGCCTTAAAGACTTTTGACCTCCTTCTCTTTCTCTCTCGCTCTCAGTACTGTTCAGTTCAGCTCAAATATTGCTTTATTGGCATGAATGTCAAAAAATCACATTGTTGCCAAAACAGTTAGAAGGTGGATTTACATTATAACATCTATCTGCAGTTATAAACATATCCATCCATCTAGGAACCTCTGTAATCCAACTAGGGACAGAGAAGGCCAATGGTGATAACTATTGTATTTCTTTCCATTTTACAGTCAACGTTCACACACTACAAGCAATGAATGCCAGTTTAGACGAAACTGGAGTAACCAGAGAAAGCCACCCAGTATGGGGAGCACATGCTTGACCCAGACCCTGGAGGTGCAAGGCGACAGTGCTTACCAATAAGCCACTGTGCCCCCTATAAACATGCATTAATGTTATTAACATACAATATTAAAGAAAAAAAATGCATGTAAGCAATTACCTGTATTTAAGGAGCAGAAACAGAAAAGATGCTTTACCAGAAAAGACGTTATCTTAAAATGTTGTATAAACAATAGCAACAACAAAAAATCTAGGTTACTATCTGAACAGTAGTCATGTTAAATTGTTATAAGTTGCGGTTGGGTGTATTCAGGGTGCCTACACGCTGTATCTCACTTTCTTTCAGGCTCACACACTCTGACACATTTTCTTCAGAGAAGGCAGCAGCGGGGCCCACTCCAAAATAAAAAAAAATTTTTTTACCATCTGTCAGTTTTGGAAATTTGGGATTTTTTTTTTTTTTTTCAGTAAAGGTGTTTTTTTAGATGTTAATATTTTTGACAGCAGAGAAGGAAGTGCAGCTCTGGCTTGATTTAACTTCTCATATGCTGAGCACACTTTCTCTGTTCTCTGTCTTTAGGGCCTGATAGCAGTGTAGTCTGGACTGTGTTTGGGACTTACTGTCCCAGTGTTGTGGTGTGGACTGATCGCAACACTAGATGTCATTGTTATTAATATAGCATGGAGGTGAGGATAAAAAATGTTTAGAAAGAGATACTATTAAATGGATAATTTACTTCCATTGGACTCTTTTGTTTTAAATATATAATACTAACATAACTTTATACCTATACATAAAAATTATTTTATTTATTTATAATATCATTTTATTTTATTTATTTTATAAATATTATTTTATAATATTTATTTAATGAAAATATTATATATTTTAAATATACATACAGTACAGGGTTAACATAAAGTCATTTCCTAATTTGACAGACAGATAGTTAGTAAATAGATAGAGAGAGAAAGGGCGATAGATACTATATTACCCCGAAGGAAATTTCAGACAGTGACAATAAAGACAGTAATGCTAAGACAGCTTTGTTAATGTGTTTGCTTGAAATGTATGTGCAAGTATGTGCAATTATATTTATGACAAAGTGACATATACCTGATTATGTACATGTTTTAAAAGTTATGCTAGATAGATACACTTAATGCCTAGAATACCTAGTTATTACCTGTCATGGTATTATATGTTTGAAATCAGAAAAACACATTATGCACTATTTTAGGAGCAGAAACAGGAAAGATGCATTACCAGAAAAGTCATTATCTTAAAATTTCGTGTTGAATGTTTATTCATTTATGTGTAGTATAATATTAACAATATTACTGATTGCAAATGCCGTCTATTTAAAGCAAACAGAATTAATATTGCATGGCCTTTCTAGTGTTTATGTGATTTCCTAAACGGTCTTTTACTGTAAACCAGGGGAAAGTTTTAGTTGGCCAACAACATCTTGTATCTTAAAGAGACAGGGCGTGCTATATAAAACAGACACATAAAAGTTAGCAAGCAGCAGTAAACTCGTTGTCAGTGTCATTACGGATTTTATTCTCAGTATGTCTCGAGTGCTTATAGTCGGAGCTGGACTGACAGGCAGTCTATGTGCGTGTCTACTGCGGCGTGGATTGGCAGACCGAGTGCAGATTGTGCTGTGGGATAAGGCGAGGGGAGCAGGTCAGCTAACGTCACTCAGTGATTTTATTTACGTCCAGCATGAAATAAGATGATAGTTGTGTCTGTTGTGCGTGTGCGGTTTTAAAGAAAAACGACAAATGTTTAACATATCTGGACTGTGAGTGATAGCGAACTACTGAGCTGTTATTACAGCTGTGTTGTTAAACATTTTTAGGGGAAGTTGCTAGTAGCGCATGCTTAAAATGTCGCTAAAGTCCCGGTATACCGTCATAGCCCCGCCCCATATTCATTAGCTGGTCAGGCTTACTTGCATCTCATTACCTATAAATATCTTTTTTTAAATATCCTTTTCAAAACATTTTAAATGTTTCCCCTTTCAACCTGAATAATAGTAAATTTTGCACAGACAAGTGTAATAATTATTCTATTGCTTTAAAAAATGAAGATTTTCTAAAGTTTGTTACGATAAAATAAAGCTTTCAACTAATACACTAATTGATTAACACTCACTTAACCAAACCTGCTCTCAATTCACATACCAGCTGTAATGTAATCTGGAGGACTGTTGAGTAAAAGACAGTGGCTAACATCTTCTCGAACAATAGTCACATAAACGTAAAATAAACAAAGTTGTTACAAGGGTCTAAAAATTTGTAAAATCCAGTGATAATGTTCCTATGTTATTACTATTCATGACAGGGATCATGATGATAATCAAAGTACACCACTCATAACTAAAGATCCATGATTGGCCAGGGACTGTAATCAGACAGTTTTCAGTGTGACTATGAATAGAAAACAGGTGGTTCTGTGTACGCACATCCATGTAGTGCAACAGGAAAGCATTCTTCAGTCCATCCTGCTGCAGTCAGCCATAGCTGGGAGTCTATAAAAAAGATTTGCCATGCTTTCATAAAAGAGAAGTGGCATACATGCGTTCTTACAGCAAGCAGCACTAGCCATTTTTTCCCCTTCCACCTCCTTTTCTTTCCAACCTTTTCCCACCACCTCCCTGGTTGGTAGCGGTCAACTCTTTTTTTAGTTGGATTTTTGTTTGAAAATTAAAATGCAACTTTTAAAATTATGTTCTGCTCCGTCCAGTAAGCTGGAACACCTTTTTAGTTTTGAGAGTGAGAGAAAGGCCTGTAATCTTGTGCAGTTAAAAAAAAAAGTTACAGTTTCCATTGAAGACAAATTATAGAATAAAAATAATTGAAACCAACACAAGGTATAGGATGCATACACTGTAAGAAAATGCACGCTCTATAATTAGCAATATCTTTTTGTTTTTGAAATTGTGCTTTCCAAGGTTTTTTTTTTTTTTTTTTTTACATTTCCAGTAGAAAATGCATATAGAGTACAGCATCGGTGAGAGGGTCAACAATTGTAATTGTAATATTTTAACACCATTCCTGAATGCCATTCTACAAATGCATAGTTTTACATACAGAAATACAGCTTTTAAACTTTCTAATTATATACACTCACCATTAACTTTATTAGGAACTGTTCCCTGTGTGCTGTGGCAGCAGCACAAAGCATTAAATCCCACAGATTACAGACAAGAGTTTCTGTTAATGTTCCCATCTAGTCTCAAAATGGGGAAAATTGTCATTCTAAGAACTTTGATGGTAGCGTCGTTGTTGGAGCTGAACAGGCTTTAGCACAACAACAATATTTCTATTTACACAAAAATGCCATAAAATACAAAAGATATCTGGCAGTTTTGTGACCAGTAGCACCTTGTTGATTAAGCAAATTAGGGAAAAATTGCCAAACTGGTTCAAGCTAAAAGGAAGGCTATATTAACTCAAATAACCATCATAACCAAGCAGAAAAAAAAAACTTTCTCCCAATGCACGAAATTTCAAACCTTCAGGTATATGGGCTACAACAGCATCAGGTTTCTCTCCTGTCTGCCCAGGACAAGAATCTGAGCCTACAGACATGTGACATTTGTAAAACCGGTGGAGTAACTAAAATGTTTGTTGGGGCATGTTTTGTATCAATCAATGCCTAATTCATGGTGAACGGTGTGGTGACAAAATTTCGCACACGTTTTTGAAATAACATTTACAATATAGGATTTAATATCCTGACATGTGTATTTGTTCTTCCCACAAACCTACAGTACTGTACACCGACATACAGGGACCAGCTGGTCTTTGCAGGAGATCTGTTTCAGTTATTGCACAGACTCATTCCTTGAAAGTTAAAGCATACATTTAAACCTTAAGCCCAATTTTTTATCTTTGGTCTTATACTGTAATAGCAATGAACTAAGGTCATATCATTGTATAATTCAGTTTTACACAGTACACAGGCAATCAACCACTTATACTGTAGTTAACACTAAATCACAGTGCTAAAGACATTCTCGAAGTCTTTTTTATGATATAAATGTGTGTTCCAGGGGGAAGAATGTCTACAAGCAGAAGTCCAAGCAACTCGTTATGCACAGTGGACCTCGGTGCTCAGTACATCACTGCCACACCATATTATTCTAAAATTCACAAAAGGTAATACGGTTTGTGTCGTTATGCTTTTTAAATGTGTTTTCATCTCTACTTGTAGTCATGCAATATTTTAATTGATATTTTTTTCTCTATTTAGTTTTTATCATGAACTCCTAACACATGGCATTCTTAAACCACTTGAGGCCACAGTGGAGGGCATGCAGGCAATGGAGGAAGGCACTGAAAATTATGTAACTCCATCTGGGACGTCATCCATTGTTAAGCACTATCTCAAAGAGTCAGGTTAGTCTTCCTCAGCTATGAATTAACCCATACAATCTTACAATAAAGAGGAACATCTAGCTTTGTAAATTATTCATAGGTTTGTCCTTATTGGGGAATTCGTAAAGGTTTTATGTTGAACATGTAGAACAGACGATTTTTCTTCTTCAAAAATTTGAATCAATATGCAAATAATATGTAATGATGCAGCTTATGTTTGAGTTTAATAAAAGCTCATTGTTCCTGAAATTATAATAATCACAGCTATTTGGCTATTTGGTAAGACACATATAGAACTATATAATATTTGTAGTTTTTTTTTTTTTTTGATCAGAGTTGCATACATCTTAGCCAAATACATTTAAAATCATGTTTTTCACAGTTCTTGACATTTAATCCTGGTAACAATTCCTTGTCTAGGTCAGTTAGGATCGCTACTTTATTGTAAGAATGGGAAATGTCAGAATAATAGCAGAGAGAGAGAGAGATTTATTCCAGCTTTTATTTCTTTTATCACATTTCCAGTGGGTCAGATGTTTACAAACAGTTACTTAGTACAGTATTTGGTAGTATTGTCTTTAAATTTTTAACCTAGGTCAAACATTGCTGGTATTCTCGCCTATTTCTTCTGACAGAAATCTCCTTGCTTGCAAAAGATTTTTCTATTAAACTAAGGTCAATCCCACTCCATTACCTCGACTTTACTGTCCTTAAGCCATTTTGCCAAAGTATGTTTGGGCCATTGTCCACTTGGAAAACCCATTTGCAATCCATTTACAGGCTTTAACTTTCTGATGTTTGAGATGTTTTTTTTTTTTTTTTTTTTTTTTTTTTAAATAAACCCACATCATTTTCTATTGTCAGAATTCCATCTATTTTTTTTAAGTGCATCAGTCCCTCCTGGAGCAAAGTATCCCCACAACATGATGTTGCCACCTCCGTGCTTCACAGTTGGCATGCTGTTATTTGGCTTGCAAGCTTCCCCTTTTTTCTCCAAAAAATTCTAGTCATTGTGGCCAAACAGTTCAATTGTTCTTTCATCAGACCAGAGGAGATTTCTCCAAAAACGCTTTTTTAGTGGTTTTGGAGCAGTGGCTTCCTCCTTGCTGGGCAGCACTTCAGGTTCATTTCAACACTGGACTCGTATTAATGTGGATAAAGATACATTGTACCTTTTTCATCAAGCGTCTTCACAAGGTGAATCCATGCTATTGTTCTTTACATATATTTTTATGTAATACATTTATAATGTAATTCCCTTTGAACTAAAAACTCTGATCATAGCATTAATTTATATTTTGGTTTTGAAATCATAGCTGTCAAGGCACATTGTACAGTAGGGGTTGATTTTATTAAGAGAATGTTACTGGTTGGTGAGAAATTGTTTCTGTAATAAATAAATAAAATCCTTAAGAAATCCCATGATTCATTAAAAAAAATTGTTTAAAAAAATCCATGAACAAAGTGATAACACTATTTTCAATATGCATATATTTAATTTTCTGACTGAGTAATTTTAGCCTTTGTGCACTCTATATTCCACCACAAGTGACCATATGCACTTTGGCCTCTGCTACAGGTCTATATTGCCTTTAAAGCTAATTTGAATCGGCAATGTTATTCAAACAACTTTTTACTTCTTTTGAAATCAATATTCAGTTTCCTAGAGAGAGCAAAAGGCCATTTGGCAAGCATGTGGACAATTGATATATGGCCACTGAGATTATAGAGGAAGTTTGTAAACTGATGTTATTGGACTTACAGTATTAGACTAATTTTAAGACTCTCGGTCAGTGTAGGATGTTTTAATATTTCACACGTGCAACAACAAAGACCAAGATTTAAGACAATTTTACTTATATTGTTATAGCTAGATATATTACGTTAATGCTAAATGGTGTATAAAGCAAATAAAATAATTTTCTTTTACACTAAGGATAGACATTTGATATTAAAGGTTTCATGTACTGTATAACATGTTTAAAGACATTGTTCTCAACCAAAATATCTGACTATAGCACATGTGGTTGTTCTTAAGTATTTTTTTAAATTGAGTTTATTTTCCATTACCCAAAATAGACTTACACTACCATTCAAAAGTTCGGGGTCACTTTCTAACTCCATGATCGTTCCTGATTTTTATTTCTTTCTACATTGTAAAGGAATGCTGAAGGCGTCCAAAAAATGCATTAACACTTTTGAACAGTTAATGGTGAGATGTGTCTGCTACTTATGCTCTGTAAAGACTTCATAACGGCTCTAATCTGAGGTGCTGTTAATTGGTCATTTTTCAGGCTGATAACCCTAAATGAACTTCTCGTCTGCGGCAAAGGTAGGTTTTGGTCTCGCCCTCCTGGGATGGCCTTCATGAGAGCCAGTTTCATTATGGTGCTTGACGGATTTTGCAAATGCACTTGACAATACTGTTCTTGCAAGAACTATTACAGAAAGGCTGACCTCTGTGTCTTAAAATAACAACTAACTGTTGTTTTTGTTGTTACGTAATTACCTAATCCCATACAGTATGTGTTATTTTATAGTTTTGAAATCCCCAGTATTGTTGTAGAATGTAGAAAATAAATCACTAAACAAAACAAAGAAATGTGCAAGTGACCCCAAACTTTTGAACGGTAGTGTACATGGAGATATTGTATGTAATAGTGCATGTTTAAAAACTCCTTCACATGCACCACTGCTTATCTAAGCCCTGCGTGCTTTGATTCATACTAGTAGGCATTTCTGACATGTGTGTGTGTCTTGTGTTCTCTCTTCTACAGCCACTTTTCACTGTTTTCATTCCTTCCTATTTCCCGAAATATTGCTAACTCTGCCTCTTTGTATCCGAGCAGGAGCAGAGGTGCTCTTCAGTCATCAGCTCACCCACGTTTACCGCAGAGGGCCGTGCTGGGAGGTACACAGGAAAGACGGCTCACCAGAGCAGTTTGATGTGGTGGTTTTAACTATTCCCATCCCACAGATACTACAATTACAAGGAGACATTGGCTCTTGTAAGTACCTTATGTGACATGAACACATGTACACCAGCTAAGTCATTTCAACACTACACTGTCACACCGTTACATATTTTTAGGATAGACATGCAATAGATGACTGTGTACTGTTAAATTATAAAAAGCACTGATAAATTATATTAGGTATATACAATATAGTAAAAATGTAATCAAAAGAAAGTCAGTAAGTTGTAACTGAAGTACAGCTTTGAGTTTACATAAAAAAAGAGTAGGAAAGTAACTTCTTAAGCTTGTCTGTGCTGTAGCCTTAGTTTTCTGTTCTTGGCTGATTAGAGCAAAACCCAGGGTGGTCTTCTGCTGTTATAGCCCATCCACTGCAAGCTTCTGAGATGCTTTTCCGCTCACCATGGGTGTAAATAGTGGTTATGTAAATTATGACAAACTACAGTATGCTACCTTGATCCCTCTCATGCACAAGCTGTTTTATTACAGAACTGATACAAGCTAGATTTAGTCAAATGTTTGGGTTTATTTTCTACATTCTAAAACAATATTAGATTTTTTCAGAACTAGGATATAACACATAATGCATTAGGTAATTAAGTAACTAAATCAGTCTATTGTTAATTTAAGACATAAAGGTTAGCTGTTCTCGAATAGTTATTGCAAGGACAGTTTTGTCAAGTGTACTTGCAAACCATCAAGCACCAAGATGAAACTGACTCTTATAAAGACCATTTCAGGAAACATTTTAAGGCTTAAACTTACCTCTGCTGCAGAGGAGAAGCTCATATAGAATCACAAGCCACAAAAATCACAAATTAACAGCATCTCAGTCATGTTATTAAAAAAATTATGAGTAACTTGGTGTGCAAACACGGTCTTGAAATACTGTACAAGTGCATACACTTTGTCTGCAAAGCGTTACCTGATCACAACTGAGCCAGATCAGAACAGTTTGCTATAACATTGTGACCACATGTGTGTGCATGTGTAAAGCATTTTTTACATCTTGTGTCCAAGTGTAGTTTGATATATGAGTGCTTTGGATTACAAGCACGCTTCCGGAACAAATTATGCGCACAATACACATCTGTGTAATACACATCTCTCATCGCACAATACACATCTCTCAAAATGTTTTAACCGAGACTGTGCATGTTCACATAGACTCATATTTATTTTTAAATTAAAATGTCTCAATTAATGTTTTAAACCAATACGAACTATCCTTTTTAACCAGATAAATGCATTCTAGCAGTGTGCTGCGCACAAACACTAGTGATTAGATGTAAAAAAAAAAATAATAATAAAATAAACTGCAAGATAAACAAGGTGCACTAAGCTGTAATTTGCTGGTCAGAATTGTCATTCTCGTCCTCGGTGCATTCAGCCAATAGAGTGGCAAATTTGAACACACTGATATATGATAGGCAGCTAACTCGGATGAGGGATGTATATTTTCTATTTATTTCTCTTTATTTACTTTGTCAAACAAGAACCGTTCACTGAGTGGTAGCATTGCCGTTTAGACTAGATAAAATGGAGTAGATGGAGCAAATAATGTTTTTTTATAAAAATCCTTTAAATATCCCTTATTTTAACCAGTGTTATTTGCTATAGATTAGTTTTTTGCTATATATTTTTTATACATACATGAATGGTGCTGTACAGTATTTATTAATGAATTGATCATTTCTTTTAAAGAGAGGTCTATGTGCATTTGTTATGTGTTCCAAACCCGTGACTTCTGCATACCGCTACACCCCTATTATTTACTCATCCCACTGAGGCAAAATGAGTTTTTATATATTTTTTCCAGCAGTACCAAAACACTAAAACTCTAATCGCACATATTTTCATATGAATGTTAAAATCCATCAGTTTGAGTGGCAGGGTCACACACTGCAGTTAGACTACGTGCCCATTAGCCTCCTTCCTGGTTTCAGATGTAGCCTCCTGCCTCTCCTGACAGTCAGCTGATTGCCCAGCGGCTGGACTGGGACTGCTGAGAGTGCAGGCTCCTCCTGGCTTCATCTTTAAATTGGTCTCCAGCTGTCTGGCTGCACTGCAAACCTCTCATCGGCCTCCAAATTGGTATTCGCAGTATGAAGTCCTAAATCCAACACGCTTATTTGAAATGGTAAAACAGGAGTCCGTAAGGCCAAATATGGAAATGGGGAGGGGAGGCAGGCCAGGGCCTCTGGGGTGCACAGTGGTTCTGGGAAACAGTGAATAATGGAGGGAGCGAGCAGAATGTCATTGCATCTGGAGCAAAAAAGTAGGGGGAAAAGCCGCATTGAAAATTAGAAAGTGGATGGAAAATAGAATGAGACAGCTGAAAATGGTGCTGGAATTGCTATCGAGGAGAACAGGAGCAGAAGAAGGGCAGAGTCAGTTGACTTTTGGACACTGTTGACACAATCCCAAATGACTAGGCTGTAGCTGATGAAAAATTCATGTAAAGTGGTCTAGATGGAGATGGAGGACTGTGTCATTACTGTTACAGGATATGTGTATGGGGCTTCATCATAAGTTGTAGAGAAATTAGGAAGTCACACCATATTAGAAGCAAAATCTCTTTGAACAGAACAGGTATCTGATTTGTTAAATCATACATACATACACCAGCATATTATATACTCATATAATACGAGTACATAATACTGTAGCAATGTTTATATACATTAAAATACTCATACACTGCGCCGCCCAAAAAGTCACTGGATTTAACTAAGCAAATAGGTACGAGCTTTCCTTTGGATAGTTACTGCATGGATTATATGAATAGTTTTATATATAAAACTGCATGGATTATGGTTCAGCTGGAAACAAATTATTTAACCCTAACTGATGCAGTGAGTAGCTTCTCATTTTATAAACACCCATGTCAGAAGACATATCCTTTAGTACTGGCAGAAGATGTTACTCTGTTTAAGAAGGGTCAAATTATTGCCCTGCATCAAGAAAAAAAACAACTACAGAGATTGTTGAACCTAATAAAATTGGGTTAAAAACTGTAAAATGCATTATTAATACCGCTATCTCACCTATGCGGTTTGACTACGGTGAGATGTGGAGTTAGGCACCTGAGTTGCCACGATTGCCCGCCGATGTTCCGCAAAGTTCTGTAAGGACCGCAAGCTTCCGCGAGGACCGGCAAAAAAATTAAACATGTTTAATTTTTTGCGTGGAAAAATGGAAACGTACTCACAGCGGCAAAAACCTGCGGTGAATCATGATGGACCATACTTATGGCCACCGCGCAAAACCGCGTAGGTGAAATAGGGGTATAAAACCTGGAAGGATAGGTGAATGTTTAAGGTAGAAATGTTGGAAAAACATCCTGGATTAACATGCTGGGACATCACTTAAATGCTTAGTAAAAATAGAACATAAAAATTTAAAGTAATGTTTAATAGTGAAAGTAAGAGCATTTTCTTATGCACAATGCAAAGAGGTCTCAAGGGATTGGGACTAAACAGCTGTGTAACCTTTAGGAAAACACTTATCAGTCAGGCTTCAATTTGCTAGGGAGCATAAAGAATGGATTGTGGAGCACTGGAAAAAGGCCATTTGGTCTGATGATTACAGATTTACGCTTCAGAGTAAGAGGAAAGGCAAGATGAAGTAATGCACCCATAATGCCTAGCATCTACCATACAAGTGTGCGAGAGTGTTATGATCTGGGGTTGCTTCATTTGGTCAGGCTAGGTTCAGCAATGTTATGCGCCCAAGAAATGCGATACTGAATGAACAAGTTTTTCCATCAATGGTTTTTTGTTTTGTTTTGTTTTATTGACGGCATGCGCATATTCCAATATGACGATGCCAGGATTCATTGGGTTTAAATTGTAAAAGAGTGGTTCGGGGAGCATGAGACATTATTTTCACACATGGATTGGCCAAAGTCCAGACCTTAACCCCACTGAGATTCTTTGGGATTTGCTGGAGAAGACACAATGTTCTGACTCTCCCATCATCAATTCAAGATCTTGGAGAGAAATTAATGTGACACTGGACAGAATTAAATGTGGTGACATTGCACAAGCTTATTGAAACAATTTCGCAGCTGTAATCAAAGCAAAAAAAAAATAAACAAGATTTATGAAATTTTTTTTTTTTTTTGGCCAGGCAGTGCATATGACTCTATAACCAGTATAATAACTGTGGCATCAGCAAAAAAAAAAAAAAATGCACAGTGAGTGTAAATGCCAATTACCATACAGTAAACATACTGCATGTGATATACAGACAGATGCATAAGTATTTGAGCAGTGAATTTTTTTTTTCTTTTTTCATCTCATGATACCACCACAATGGTTTTAAAATGAAGCAACCAAAGTTGTAATTCAAGCTTAGACTCCCAGCTTTAATTAAGGGAGTTTAACCATTTCTCTCCTTCCTCCATTTTTTACAGGCTCAGAAGTAATTATTATTATAAATATAAGGTTTATCTTAAATAACTTGGATGCAAATCTTTTGCAGTAAATGAGTGACTGAAGTCTGGAATGCATGGAAATCACTGGTTTTCCAGGCCTTTACTGCAGCTGCCTTTGGTTGCTGCTTTTTTTTGTTGGTCTTTTAGCATTCGGTTTTGTCTTCAGTAAGTGGAATGCATGCTCAGTTGGGAAGAGGTCAGGTAAATCACTCAGTACTTTAAGCACATTCTATTTCATCGACTTTGCTTGCTTTCATGGTGCATTTTGTTTATTATACACTCACCTAAAGGATTATTAGGAACACCTGTTCAATTTTCTTATTAATGCAATTATCTAATCAACCAATTACATGGCAGTTCATTGCATTTAGGGGTGTGGTCCTGGTCAAGACAATCTCCTGAACTCCAAACTGAATGTCAGCATAGTAAAGAAAGGTGATTTATTTTGAGCATGGCATGGTTGTTGGTGCCAGACGGCCCGGTCTGAGTATTTCACAATTTGCTCAGTTACTGGGATTTTTTCACGCACAACTATTTCTAGGGTTTACAAAGAATGGTGTAAAAAGGGAAAAACATCCAGTATGGGGCAGTCCTGTGGGCGAAAATGCCTTGTTGATGCTAGAGGTCAGAGGAGAATGGGCCGACTGATTCAAGCTGATATAAGAGCAACTTTGACTAAAATAACCACTCGTTACAACCGAGGTATGCAGCA
Organism: Clarias gariepinus; assembly: GCF_024256425.1. Taxonomy (NCBI): domain Eukaryota; kingdom Metazoa; phylum Chordata; class Actinopteri; order Siluriformes; family Clariidae; genus Clarias; species Clarias gariepinus. The sequence goes on from NC_071113.1 coordinate 13,265,529, forward strand.
AAGCATTTGTAAAGCCACAACACGCACAACCTTGAGGCGGATGGGTTACAACAGCAGAAGACCCCACCGGGTACCACTCATCCCCACTACAAATAGGAAAAAGAGGCTACAATTTGCACGAGCTCACCAAAATTGGACAGTTGAAGACTGGAAAAAGTTGCCTGGTCTGATGAGTCTCGATTCCTGTGCAGGCTGCTGGTGGTGGTGGTGGTGTAATGGTGTGGGGGATGTTTTCTTGGCACACTTTAGGCCCCTTAGTGCCAATTGGGCATTGTTTAAATGCCACAGGCCACCTGAGTATTGTTTCTGACCATGTCCATCCCTTTATGACCACCATGTACCCATCCTCTGATGGCTACTTCCAGCAGGATAATGCACCATGTCACAAAGCTCGAATCATTTCAAATTGGTTTCTTGAACATGACAATGAGTTCACTGTACTAAAATGGCCCCCCCAGTCACCAGATCTCAACCCAATAGAGCATCTTTGGGATGTGGTGGAAAGGAAGCTTCGTGCCCTGGATGTGCATCCCACAAATCTCCATCAACTGCAAGATGCTATCCTATCAATATGGGCCAACATTTCTAAAGAATGCTTTCAGCACCTCGTTGAATCAATGCCATGTAGAATTAAGGCAGTTCTGAAGGCAAAAGGGGGTCAAACACCCTATTAGTATGGTGTTCCTAATAATCCCTTAGGTTAGTGTATATCTGTACTGTTGTTCAGCATTTAACCGAATCCCTTCAATTTGTCATACCATAAATAAGATATAGGCCACAACTGGCCATCAAACTTCTAATAAGTCAGTTTTCACTTCTTAGCCTGCGAAAATGTAGCTACTAAATGGGTAATTCAATATTCAGTTTAAACCCCTTGAATTAAACCTAAACGTCTTTACTTTAATCATATTTTGATTGCTTCATCTTAAATTAATTGCAGTGCTGAGATACAAAATGGACCTCAGTGTTGGAGAGCAACCTTATAAAAACAGATATCCAGCACTGCTCATTTATCATTTTCACGTGGATGCTTGTGGAGGATTATTAGGGCCATTTTAGTTTCTCTCAAGTGGCTTCAGAGCAGAGACGCGGTTAAAGGTAATGCTGTAATTGTTCCTCCTTTGGTATTTAAGTTCACTGTAGCACATGTCTTGTGGAAGTGTTTGCAATAAACACGTTTGCAATAAACACGTTTGCAATAAACACATTTTTTAAATTATTTGTCAAGCCATGATTACCACACTTTCTATTGTCATTCATGTAAGTATATGTGACTTTTAGTTTGCATAAACATTTTATTGAATTTGATAGAGTCATAAATGAAATCTTATTTAATTATAGTTCACTCTAGTCATTCACAATCATGTAGATATTAGTCTGTAAAAAATCAAGAATAGCAAATAAATATACTGCATCGCACATTTTTAACAGGGTGTGTTTTAGAGATTAAGCAAATCCAAAAATTAAAAGGCAATATTAGTACAGTAGGTACTCACTTTATTACAGCCGTGCACGCTATTTCCTACATTCATGTGGGTAATTGTGGCAGGAGAAGGCTGGTTGAAAATATTCCCAGGCAGTCAATTGTGCTGGGAATGATGTCACCCGGTCGCAGTTTTGCAGTGGCACACTGTGGACAGTTGGGGGCAGCAGCCAGGTGTGAAGTGTCTGAAAAGTCACAGAGATGCAATCTGGAAACAATTTACACAGATTTAAGATGTGCACAAAAAAAAAAAAACTGAAAAAATCACACTTCCTGCCTACTCAACAAAATATGGAAAAAAAATCTCAAAACAATGTAGATTTTATGTATATTTTATAAACAGCTTGTACACACACACACACACACACACACACATTACATTTCTTATTCCTTATTTTTATGCTAAACATTAGTATGCAAACAAGTTTTTACATTCAATCGAAAAGGTTATAAACTCAGTAGTGCCTATTTTTGACTTAAAGGATACTTTGCACTTATGCAAATGATTTGTGGGCTGTATTTGAAATACAGGAAGAACTGGTGTATCTGTGCACCTTAAGATAGGCCAACATTTAGAATTACATTTTATTGCTTCTTTCATCTCTTAGCATTTACCCTCAAAAATAAAATACTGCACTTTCCGTGCCAGTTGGATTTTTTTTAATATGGAAAATAAAGTAGAACCAGGTACGGCTGGGATTGAGCTATTTTCAAATTACAGACAAATTTTAAATAGTAAGGAAACCTTTTATGAATGATGTTGAAGTACAATATATCAGCACAGTGATTCAGCATCGTTCTGTTTTCGTTCTCCTGTTGGAATGCATTTCACAAATCATTAGTTACAAATAAATCTCTGCATTCACTAATCAGTAATCTGCTTTGATTTATGACTTCAAAATCATTTATAGATATGAGCAAATTCAGCCCAACACTAAGGCATGTTTTGGACCATGGGAAGAACCTGGAAAACCCGATGAAAATCCACACGGACACAGGGAGAACACAAAACTTCAGGAACCCTGCTGCTCGAACTTGCTGACTTAAATAAAAATTCAGTGTGTCTTCGATATAAAACTCCTGACCAGAACTGATTTTATTTGTATAAACCGTTCTATTTGCCACAGCGCTGTATGACATTTGCAGAGAGGCCTCCGTGTGCGTAAATTATTGAATGTACCGTTCATGCAGTGAGCGTGACTCTGCTGCAGAGTTGCTTCTATGTCTTTCGCTTAAATCCTTTGGCCCTTCCACTGGATTTCCATGTGTAGGGAGAGGAAATATGGTTGTGTATCGTTTGCAAAAGATGAATGAACTCGAGGAACTCTGCTGGGCTGTGACACGCCTGATGTAAATCAATGCAGGTCTCGGTTCTATTTGTTCACCGTAATATATAACTGAACATTTTGGGTCAGTGGTTTGACTCGGTTCCTGGAGTGCAAGCTCAAGGGAGAGGTGTCTTTTCATACACAGAGCCATGCCAATTACAGTGCCAAAACCTTAATGCATTCAGCTACAGCCAAATCCCTGATGGATTCTGTTTGCTTTTTTGGACAGAACCTGCCCTCTCTCCATAATATTTGGATGTTTTTCATCGTTTTATTGCTGAAGTTCTGCTTTTATTTCTTGCTTAAGCCTAAATGCATGCTGTCACTGACATTCTCCGCCAGTTGCCAAAAATGAACAAAAGTGAACAGAATGCAGCTTTTGCAAGAACTGGCACAGTTTGGTTGAATGTGAATGACATAAGAACATTTGAGTGTTCTCAAACATTTGCAGTGACTCCACTTTTTCTCCCATTCACTTACCCAGGATACTGACTCAGGAAACATTTGCACACATAAATTAAATATTTTTTTAAACTAATGTTTTTAAGATGAACAACGGAGGACTTGCTAGATGCAATTAAATATTTTTTTAAGGTTTGTTGAAAAGGTTTGTGTCTGATTTTAATCGGAGAATGCAAAGTATACCAGGTGATCAGGCTCGTTCGTCAGTAACGCTAGGAAAAGTAATGCATGTCAGTTTCACAATTAGTACTCAAACGAAATTCACTTCCAGCATGTCAAGCACAGTTGAGCATATGAGGAACTAGTTCTGCTTTTGTGGGTAGAGACAGAGAAGACATAAAAAGAGGAAGCTAACCCTCTGCCTAGAAAAACTTAACACGCTTTGCTTCTGAGGTTTTGTAACACGTCCAAAAGTATTCGTCTTTGTGGTTTAAAGTATATTTTGTTGCATTTATATTCTATTTAATATTTGTCCCTAATTATTTTACCTGTTAAACAGGCTAACAAAATGTGTGCATGACTATCTCACCTTTTGTTTTAACCAAACTAGTTCCACATTAAGGCAGCTTTGACCTTTTCATGATTCAGGTGACAGCATGCAAAGTGAACAGATTTCCGTGCTGCAAATCTTAAACCAGTGTTCAGTTTTTTTTTAAGCATCTTCAGTGTATGAACTGATGTGTGAAGATGGAGGGAAGTACATCCCTTTTATCAGCTGTGGAGAGGATGAGCAGCCATGAACTCCAGAGCCCGTTTCATTACCCCTGCCTCGGGTGTCCGCTCAGCCACTGAGTGATGGCGAGCTCACACCCTTTCCTACTGTCAAGCCCTCTCTTTTATTTCCTGACCGCTTCAGCCTACTCATCCACTGTGAGCTTGAACTGAACTCCCAAGCCTCCAAGGCTTCTTTTTTTTTTTTTTCCAAATTACGTCATTTTTTCAGACATTTGAATGGCTGCTGTATCTTTTCTTTCCCTAGTGTACCCCATATGCCTAAAAGTTGAGCTTGTGTGGATTTCTCTTTCAACTAAGCTTCAACCTTCTGCCTGATCTGAAACTCAGCTAATATTGAGAAACATGATTCTTGATTTCTAATGAAATTCAAGCTCTATTTTAGTCAGGCCAACTCTCTTGCGTGGTAATCAGTCTGCCTGGCTGTATTATTCAATTTGGGGCTCGACTATGAGATAAGTACCGTACTTTTTTTTTTTTTCTTACTGTTTAAAAGCAATCGTTTATCAGCTGATATTATACCAGGTATGATGGCAACATGCGGCGTGCTTACAGTGTAGCCTTTCTGTCCCCACAGCCATACATAAATATCCAAGCGTATCATTTTGCAACCAATTACCTCGAGCTCCAGTCCATCCTTGGAATACAATTAATGTGTCGAATTACATCATCTTCCTCCAAGATAGGGAGTCTCTTTTTGTTTCCCGTCAAGTGTGTGCCTGTCTGGCTTTGCTGCTTTTAAGCCTGTGAGTCTGGCATGATGTAATCCTTTTTCTGACTCCTGACAAAGATGTATGGCTCGCCCCCCCATCCCCCCTACCTCTCCCCTCCTGCGCTGTCTGGCTTCTTGTATTTAAAGGGATGCTCTATGTCTCAGCATTTTAACAGTGTAGGTGTCCTTTATCTTAATCTTTACTGCCATGCGCAGTTTAGATTCTAACGACCTTGTAACACGAACATGAGTTGATATTATTTTAGACCTGGTTTATGAATAGATACAGTATACAGTAGATACTGTAAAAAAAGGATTATCAATTACAATGATCTTAACAAATACAAGGTCAAATTTTTAATTAAATGCACAAGCTATAGATGGTAAAAGACTAGAAAAAACATGGTTTAGTCGTCAAATGCGTACAATCAGATTCCTGTTCTTGGCTGATAGGAATGAAACTTGATGTGTTTTTCTGCTGTTGTACACACTGAGAGAAGAAATAATCTAACTTACAATAAATAACAACCCTTTATAATCGTGATTAGCAGAAAAGCATCTAATAATAAAATAATTAATAATAATTAATAATGTATATGTTCATGTCCAACCATGTGTTTGTGGGCAAACAGGGAAATTGCATAACTGCACAGATACTGTGAGTAATAGTTCACCTGATGAGATACTGTAAAGGAACAGGTAAACTAAGGTCTGACACAGTGTTGCTTTCAGAGCACCAGTTACACTATTCCATAGGCATGCAGGAAGTGGGAGGTTTAAAGCGCCAGTCAGGAACCAGTGTAACTGCCATGGCTGAGCTGACAGTAGCATTTAAACAAAAACTACGGCCACAGGATACTAAACAATTGCAAATATTTTGCAGTTCATTTCTATTTTACCTCTATACTTCTTTCTTTACGTTTCTGCAAAACAGTTCTTAACTTCTGAATAAATTCTGAAAATTTCTAAATAAAAGATATTATGTTAAAACGAAATTTGCTGATAAAATGGTTAAAATGTGCTTATTTCTGTTTAGATTATGTAAACAGACAGTACCAGGTAAAAGACTGTTGTTAGATGAGTATAAAAAAGTTTAAGATGGAGGTGATACACTGATCAGCAATAACATCGAAACCACCTGCCTAATATTGTGCAGGTCTGCCTTATCCTGCCAGAACAGCTGACACGCCGAGGCATGGACTGCACGAGATCTCTGAAGGTGTGCTGTGGTCTCTGGCACCAAGACTTGAGCAGCAGATCCTTTAATTCCTGTAAGTCCTTAATGGATCAGACTTGTTCCTCCAGCACATCCCAAAGATGCTCGATCAAATTAAGATCCAGGGAATTTGGAGGCTACACCTTAAACTCTTCGTCATGTTCCTCAAGCCATTCCTGAACAGCGCTCACAATGTGTCAGGGTGCATTATCCTGCTGAAACAGGCTACTGCTATTAGAGAATACCATTGCCATGAAGGAGTGTACTTGGTCTGCAACAATGTGTAGGCTGCACAGTGGTGTTAATGTAATGGCTGATTGGTTTATATACCTTCATAATGCATAAATGTTTGATCAACAGTATTAGGTGTTTTTTTTTTTGTATGTAACTACAATCATGTGATCAGCTTCTCACTTGTGTTATTGCTGAAAATTTGGATTAAAGTTCGATTCAGTGTAAAACTAGAGCAAAGGGCAGATCACAATCTCAGGCCCTGAACTGAGCGCCTTCCTGCGGGATACTGTGCTGATCTGTATCGTGATTAGAATGGAAGATGATTCAGCACTGAATCACCCACTAAATTAAAAGAACCTCCGAAAAGCCTGTTTCTGATTTCCTGATTTAGGAAGGTGTATTATTTTTTTTTCACGACAGGCTAGGAAAAAGTTTACATATGGTGATGGATGTGCTGTCAGTGCCGAAATGATTTTTATTATGAGTAATGGCAGCCTTTACATTCCGTGTCAATCCTTTTCTTAATCTGTTTCATATGCACTCCCACTTTTACTTAAGTGCTCTAGGAATATTAAATGGTCACCCCTAAAATATGCAACTTATAAAACAAAAAGTCTGTCCCTTGAGATGTGAGTGGTTTTCAAATACAGGAACAAAGTGTGTCTTTTCAACAATTAGTCAGATGTCTGAGGAAACACATTTTAGCTGCATTCTTTTCCTAGGTAAATGTCAACTCTATAAATGTGTGCTTTGCCTGACTGCTCACACATCAGCACATTTGTGCCAACACTGCAGCCCAGTTCTCTATCAGATATACTACTGAATGGTTTAGACTTTTGTGTGATTGCACAAATATTTGGCTTGATTTAGTTGACATGGGCTGGCAATCCTGCACAGCAATGCTCCTAAATGAATTTACTGTAAATTAGATAACTAAATTGATCACGTTGTCACAGTAGAGCTGATTTCATTTGCTGCCTGAATTAGTCTGGACTCAATGGGACATATTGATTTCCTATAGACAATCACTGAACGTCTACTGCAGCACTTGTCAACACGTTGTGCAACTAGATGAAACGGGCGTTTGATTTATTCATTAAAAAGGTGACAGATTTCCTGTAATATGGGTGGATGTGTTCCTCGTGTCAGTGTTACATTTCTCTCTCTAAAAAAAAAAAGGGGGGGCCTGACTAACAGGCTACCTTTGACCAACTGCTTAAAATAAAGGCCGTGGTTTGACGTCAGCGGTGAAGCCCTCAGGTTGCTGCTCTAAATGTATCTGTTTGGTCCCGAATTAAATTCGAGCTTTCTTTGAAATAAGCCTGCCTGCAAGCAGTCATGTTTACCCATCCTGATATTTTAGCTGACATCAGAACCATGCCAGCTCCTTATACCTGCCTACACAAGGGCATGCTGTTTGCAGAATGCAGGAAGGATGGATTAAAAAAATCCCTAAAGGGGAGAGATTAATAAATATTCCTGTAAATGTGTAGGTGCATGCACAATTAAGGACTAAAGCAAATTTTGATTTACTATCCTGAGGTGAGGCTTGTGTAGAAGAACTTCTGTAGTTTGTCCATAGGAAGTTTATCGCTAAACACGGATGTGTGCTGATTACCTGCTTCGTTTATAACATACTGTATCCATTATCACTGCCACTAATCTTCATTTGTGCTTTGTTGCTTTTGTGTTGCCTGCCTACAAAGCATATGCGACACACAGGGATCACTATCTGTTGTCACTTTCAGTGGCGTCTTTATGCAGTACTGTCGTCTATCGGTGTCACTTAAACTATTCATCAGAATTTGACCGGACCTTCATAGAGCACTTTAAGGATGAATAGATGTGAACTAGCCACACCTCCTCCTTAACATTCATGGGAATTTGATCAGAACTTTAATGTTTACTAATTGTTTGACTTTCTAATAATCTAATACCGTCCAATATACTGTAACAGTCAGAAGGTATACCGAATAACGACACAAGGTGGCGCTATATTTTTTTTTTGTGGTAGACAACAGCCAAATGTGTGTTCAGATGAGTTGTTGTAGCTACCTTACTTAACTTATTCTCCTCCGTTATAAGCATTCCAGGGTATGATTTGCTATATTATACTCTCCGTTATTACAGTAACTACTGAATGTAGTCTTGGACAACTGGCTTTTATAGTCACTGTTTAATACTGTAGATACGCACTAACTATTTCATTGTGACATCGTTGTCCACCATATTCATCTACGTTTCCCCTATTCACAACCTAAACCATTTATGGGAATGTAGCCAAACCTTCACAGAACCCTAGCTATTTCATTTTAAGAAGTAGCACAATCAGCAGGAAAGCGACACATATATTCCTTGTAAGACTCATCATTTTTTGTTGAAAGTTAAATTTACGTATACATTTAGGCATTTGGCAGACGCTCTTATCCAGAGCCACTTACAAAAAGTACTTTGAAGTTTACATCACTGGATGGATACCTAAACTTTAGTTAGTTACTAGGTCACTAACTAAATGCCATCAGTCAAACACAACTGGGAAGAGTTTTTTTTTTTACTCCAAGTTCTAACTTAAGTCCTAACCAGAGTCGTAGTTGTTAAAAAAGGACTTGCTGAACCCCCTAAAGGGTTAATTGTTTTTTAAGGAGCAAATCTCAGCTGGCAGACCTGAGTTCAAAACTCTTTCATGTGAAGTAAGTAAGGCTCAGATTTTGCTATATGTGTGTTATTATTTAATAAATGGGAGTAGTGTTTTATCAGTGTTTTGGATTTGCAGCTGCTTGCCAAAGGTTAGCTTGGAGGCATCTGTGGTGCTGGTCTTCATCCATTTAATTGGCTACATGAAATAAAGTGTTTTCTCTTCCAGGTGGTTTGGCTGTTGAAATCGCTGCCTGGCTTGGTGCTGAATGGATCTCATTAGCCACACAGCCAGTAACTTGACCTGACTCTGAATGTGCACTTGGAAAAGTAATTCAGATTTCTGTCCTAAACGTGTATGTGTATCATCACTGTCAAATATCATTTGATCAAATGGGTGTTGAAAAAGGGTCCGTAAAGAATCTTATACTTAAGCTAATGATGACTCACACTCACGCACGTATTATCTCCTCCCCTTTCCCTGACTCAAGCTGGACCCAATCTCGAAACACTGCAACACTTCACCTTACCCCTACAAATGCTGTACTTATCGTTGGGCGTAGTTCACTGAGTGCATAATTTTTTTTTTTTTTTTTTTTGGAAAAACAACTTCCGAAACTATTTATTTATTTTCGTAGTTTTCAGGATGCATTCCAGAACCTCTCAGGCAACTATTAAAACAACCTTTGAAGGGCTAAGAGAGATCATAAATTGCGAAACGGTGCAGTTCTGTCAAGCAATGTGAATAGATTTCCAGTATGCTGCACTGCCTTGTGGGCCGAGTCCCTAAGGATAGCGACAAAGGCCAATCTTGGCCTGGGAACAATGAGAAATACATGGGAGTTGGTGTGCTCTCTTAAAACAATATTTCCTCGAACAATACCGACCTTACATAAATCAAGCACCCGCGTTCAAAAATAAACTTTTGCCTTTGTGTTTTGGGCAGTGCTTTAAAACGTTCACTACTGCACCATGTGTACTGTGCACCTTCCATACCAATGTAAGTACAAAGCACCTTTATTGCTTTCTCAAGCCAGTGGATAAAGGTAATGATCCAAGGGGTAGTTCTGTTAGCGGAGCATTACGCAAACTGGAACAAACAGACACGTCCCAAAGCAAACGGGGCTCCATGCTGTAGATAACCGCATGATCGTGTCTTGAAATCTATCTGTGCCCAGCGTTTACATCTGCTTCAGACATCTACCTAATGCGAAGAAAGCATGGAGAAAGGCACGCTCATCAAGGAGAGGCTCCCACTCAACCACCTGCGGCTCCATCCAGAGTGTTCTCTCTGACGACGTTTAGGCAACTAGGGAAATTTAGTTTCCTAGTAGTTAGCCAGATGATGAACTTTGAGAAAACGCCCTTGTGCTGTTATTCCCTTGTCTCTCTCCTCTCTCTCTTTTGCACCCCATTGATTGCCAGCGAGCCATAGAGCATGTTTCACAATAACATTTTTATAGTTGTGACCCTGCCAGATGGGAGGAGATCAAGTTGTTCAAAACATGTTACCAACCTGGCATGCAAACATGCAACCCCTGTCTCTAGTACCTGTTTAAAGTTTAGTAGCCTATTTAGTGGATAATTAATATAATTAATACCATTTATATGTTGTATTTCTTAAATATTTACACCTTCACTTATAGCTTATCTCTCTGACCTATGATTCTCTGACACACACACACCACACACACACACACACACACACACACACACACACACACACACACACACACACACACGCGTGCTTAGAGAGGAAGCTCTAAAAGGAAACCTCATATCGCATGTTATAACATGAGACCAGCAGACCGTGTGTTTGGGAGCTGTTCAAGTGCAACTTCTGTATTCTATCCAACTTCTAGATTTCATTTTTGAATTGCAGCTTATGCAGGCGATGTTCCCTCTGATACAGTTGTTACCATCTGTCATATCTCCCTCTAACTTGTCAGAACAATGTGACACTACAAACTAGCGCTTTTGTCATTGACTGTACTTGGAAAAGTGCAGCTTTCCTGCAATGCAGTATTCTGACTGTGGGGTATAAAAGGATCAGGAACAAACACAGAGAGAGAGAGAGAGAGAGAGAGAGAGCAGCTGGTTCCCCCATGCTGGAGTACAAGGCTGACTGTATGCTATGGCCTGCATTGATCAGGCATTGCTTCATCAACACACTTAGCCAAAGCAAGTCTTGCACTCATTCTTCACATCAAAGATCAAGGGGCAAGGAGAGCCGACTGGAAAACTTTACCCATGTCATCTCTCTCTCTCGCACTCACCCACGCAAACACACACACGCATATGCTCTAATGTAGTCATCATTCTACCCGGACATGTGAAGGACATGCTGAATGTTCTTGCTGCAGGGGCCAGCGATGGTTTACTTTTGCAGGTTGGGGAAACGAGGCACCGCCAGCGAGGCGATGGCAATCACATAAGCAGCACGTGTTAGCTCGGGTGTGTGAGAGAGGAAGTGTAAACTCTCGGCCAGTGATGAGGAATATCTGCAAGATGGTTTTAGGAGTGTAGAGGAGCAATAAAGGCATTTTACCAGGCACGTTTATAAAGTACAGGCAGACACAGAACAGGCTCCTATGCTCCTGAGAGTTCTGTGGTGACAAGTGTGAAAAGAGGAAGAAGACAAGGTGTGTGAGGGAGTTTCTGCACCTCAGGATGTGAATACTCTTGAGATTTATGCTGCACTCATTTTCTCTCTTTCACAGCTTAGGAGAGGCCCCCTATGAATTCAGGTTTTTCTTTACACTTTCTTATTGTGTAAATTTGGACAAATACCCTGTGCACTGCATGTAATCGTGGCTTTTTCGAGACTTCAGCCACACCGAATTACAGAGTTTCTCAACAGACCTTAAATGTCCTAATCACTTGACCAGCGTCATGACACACATGTGGACACCCGGCTGAATTATTTCAGTTGACAATACTAACTGCGTTTTTCACCTGGACTATAAAACAGATAGAACATCACAAGGTTTAAACTCCCAACCCCTGCACAGTTCCAAGCCCTGAGGATTGTATAGAAAATATACAAACTGGAAAAGAGTTAGCATGTTCTTGTCATTGCAAAACTGTGCTCTCCACCTGTTGGACAGCTGTGTAAGGAAAAGGGCAGCAGAACTAAATATTCCTCCAGATGAAGGCAATTGAACCTCCATCTGGAGAAATGCAAACCATTCCATCAGGTCCACCTACAACAAACTGCTGGAACTCCGTTTCTTCCACCACTCAGAACTAAAAAAAGATCTCGATTGTACTAGACTGGGTAGAATCAAAGTTGTTTTTAAAAAAGTCCTCCAGAGTGAACTCCTTTATCGAATTCCTAATCTTACCCAGTACATGAGAAAAGCAAATACACATCAGAGATCTGAGTTAAAAATTAACCAGCAGCTTTTCCTCAACTGTGACATGAACAGGAGACATTGCTGGTTATGTAATAAACATCTGAAAATAAGTATTGATGAAGGTGGGAGAGGCATGATGTTATATTTAGGGTCTGGAGACTACAAAGCGCTCTGCTCTGGATTAGGGCATCTGGATATGCTGAAAATATAAACGTGAAATGTATACAGTGTATATAGTCTTGATTTGACTGAAAAGAGCTGACACTTCACTCGCTTCATGTTTTCATTCAAGCCCGTATTGTATTAAACTCTTTGAATGTGGCCTGTGGTTGAAGTTGAGTCCAGGAGAATCACAGTCTAAGCTTGCTTTCAGACAGCATCCTATCATGCCAGCTTTTTCCACTGGCGCATGGTTGTTAAATAAGTGGATGGTTTTTAGACAGTATGAAATGGCACCTAATCATATTTTGTGTTTTGACAAAATTCAAAGTTTTAAAATGTCTCAAAAGGCAATAAGCATCACAAATCTAAATCGCATTATTATTAATACAGTGTTTACAATGACATCAGTCCTCTTATGTGTTCTGTCAAGCAGTTTTGTGGGTGATTTGGCAGAAAGATTTTACGAACTTAAGAGTATTAGGTGTCCTTTTATATGACTTATAGAAGTGCTTTGTAATCTAAAAAAAAAGTTTTTATAAAAAAAAAAAATCAGTGCTAATTTAAGCACTTGGTCAAGAGGTTTAGGTCTTTATTTCTCATTTGATGACAGACCGTGACTCAGCTGTTCAGGCAGCCAGAGGAAGTTCATTTCACCACCTGGATGCCGGGTCAAGAAAGGAGTCATGATGACTGTCTTGCTTGTATCTTGAGTGATGGTGAGTCAAATCTTAAAGAGATGTTGTACAAAGTGGCTTCGGGTAGGTGGAGGCTGGTCCATTTCTTGCTTTTAAGTCAAGAATCTAATGCAAGCAGTCGATTGAATGCAGCAATGGAGTAAAGTGGGAGAACTTGGGGAGATTGAAAACAAGTCATGCAGCTGTATTGTGGATCACCCAGATGGCACGCAAGAGAAAAACCTGTTAGGAATGAGTTGCAGTAGTCCAATCTTGAGCTGAAAAGGAATGGAACAAGGATTCGAGTGGCCTCCGTGGTTTCGTGAGAAACCACCGGATCCTGCGGAGGTCAAAAAATAGAAACCTGTCCGACCAATTTAGGTACATAATAATAAAACAACCGCAGTTCTACAGGCTTTCCATAAAAAAATCTTCATAAAAGCAGAGACATTACATCAAAAATAAGAGTTTATTAAAAGATAGATACAAAAGTAATGATAAATGGATTCATTTAAAACTGCCAGTCAGTATGCAGACACGATGCTTATATAGATATACCTTAACTATGAGAGACAAAATAAGAAAAAAATCTCCAGAAAATCACATTGTAGGATTTTTTATAAATTAATTGGTAAATTTCTCGGTAAAATAAGTATTTGGTCGCCTACAAATAAGCAAGATTTCTGGCGCTCACAGACCCGTAACTTTTTCTTTACAAGGCTCCTCTGTCCTCCACTCGTTACCTGTATTAATGGCATCTGTTATCAGTATAAAAGACACCTGTCCACAACCTCAAACAGTCACACTCCAAACTCCACTATGGCCAAGACCAAAGAGCTGTCAAAGGACACCAGAAACAAAATTGTAGACCTGCACCAGGCTGGGAAGACTGAATCTGCAATAGGTAAGCAGCTTCGTGTGAAATCAACTGTGGGAGCAATTATTATAAAATGAAAGACATACAAGACCACTGATAATCTCCTTCGATCTGGGGCTCCACGTAAGATCTCACCCCGTGGGGTCAAAAAGGTCACAAGAACTGTGAGCAAAAATCCCAGAACCACACGGGGGTGACCTAGTGAATGACCTGCAGAAAGCTGGGACCAAAGTAACAATGGCTACCATCAGTAACACACTGCGCCGCCAGGGACTCAAATCCTGCAGTGCCAGACGTGTCCCACCGCTTCAGACACGCCTGGACATGTACTGGCTTAAGTTTGCTAAAGAGCATTTGGATGATCCAGAAGAGGATTGATAGAATGTCATATGGTCAGATGAAGACAAAATAGAAGAAAGAATGCTAAGTTGCATCCAAAGAACATCATATCTACTGTGAAGCATGGGGGTGAAAACATCATGCTTTGGGGCTGTTTTTCTGCAAAGGGACCAGGACGACTGATCTGTGTAAAGGAAAGAATGAATGGGGCCATGTATCGTGAGATTTTGAGTGAGAAACCTCCTTTAATCAGCAAGGGCATTGAAGATGAAACGTGGCTGGGTCTTTTAGCATGACAATGATTCCAAACACACCGTCCGGGCAACGAAGTAGTGGCTTTTGAAGGAGCATTTCAAGGTCCCGGTGTGTCCTAGCCAGTCTCTAGATCTCAACCCCATAGAAAATCTTTGGAGAAAGTTAAAAGTCCGTGATAGCCCCAAAATATCATTGCTCTAGAGGAGATCTGCATGGAGGAATGAGCCAAAATACCAGCAACAGTGTGTGAAAACCTTGTGAAGACTTACAGAAAATGTTTAACCTCTGTCATCGACAACAAAGGGTATATAACAAAGTATTGAGATGAAATTTTGTTATTGACCAAATATTTAATTTCCACCATAGTTTGCAAATAAATTCTTTAAAAATCCCACAATGTGATTTTCTGGATTCTTTTTTTTATTTTGTCTCTCATCGTTGAGATATACCTTTGATAAAAATTACAGGCCTCTCTCATCTTTTTAAGTGGGAGAACTTGCACAATTGGTGGCTGACTGAATACTTTTTTGCCCCATTGTATGTATGTGATTCATTAGGTTTTGTGTTTGGGTTTTTTTGTGCATAAATGACATGTTCCATAACCAGATTCCTTCACCACAAGAGAAGGAGAAAAAAAAAAAAAAACTTCTTATGAATTCTGCCCTCGGGGTTTGCATTGTTTCCAAGCTCCCCACGCTTAGATGCAGCACCAGATTTTTCTGTACCAAGGGGCACATTTACATGCTCTTAATTCACTGCAGATGTGATGTAATGACATAAAAAATCCTAGAAGTTCCTGGGACAGTCATGTGACCTTTCGATTTTGGCTGTCGCTATCTTCTGTGGTGGGACTGTTAGCACCATAACGAAATGAACATTCAAGAAAGTGTTCTCAGTGTCATCTGGATTCCTGTGGCGGAGATATGAGAGAAGATTGAATGGCATTTTCTTTTGTTTTCCAAAACCACTCAGCCACAGCATAAAAAGAATAAAAAAGATTCATATGGTCATTGATCCATTGTAGAAGCAGCACCAGTTTTGTTTTTTTCTTTTGAACATTTACACATGTTTGTAAGCCTCATGATATGTTTGGACTGGATTTCACTATTTTTAGCAAGCTTGTGAAACATCTGCAAGTCAGCATGGGAGGAGGATGCGCTTTGGTTAATAATCCTTCCTGAGGCTCTTTGTTAACTTTCGGCATATTTATTAATTGCCGGCGGTAGGAGGAAAGCATTTGATTTTAAGTATTTTCTCCTACAGGAATGAACTCTAACCTTTGGTATACTCAGAAATCGTGGGTAGATGACTAAAGTCAGGCCAAGCATGAGTTACTCGGACCAATAAACAACAGATGTTTCTGACCGGAAACAAGGATGGGCTAGCAGAAGAAGATGAAGAAAAAGAGAAAAGAAAAAAACATCCAACAGATAAACCTCTGTGTTTCCAGATTCCCATGTAGCACACTGAATTAAATCCAGTTTGTACTATAGCTCATCAGCCAGAGCCTCAAGTGGCCTAGTGCACCTGCAGTCTATAGCTATATAGTCCTTAAAATTTAATTAGTCCCCCTGTGGCACTGTAACATCGATTTCTGTGTAAAGGTTTTTGCAACACATTTCAGACTCAACCTAGAAAGAACTCCTGTTATTTGGTTAGCGGAGGCCTTGGGGCTTGTCACACACACCGCTGTCTGACAGGATAAGTGGAGAAGTGATGTGATGGAAAAGGCTGGCAAATGTCTTGATCTTGTGCTGTCTCTGTGTCTGTCTCTCTGTCTGTCTCTCTGTGTGTATATAGTGCTGAGTGAGAGGCAGAAACTAGAGGATGTCAGCTATTCCTCTCGCTACGCCTTGGGGCTTTTCTACAAAGCCGGCGTGCAGATCAGCGTCCCCTGGGTGGCCAAGTATGTCTCCAATAATCCCTGCATTCGCTACATCGCTACAGATGATAAAAAGCGCAATTTAGGTCAGTGCCTTAGTTTGTCTTTCTCTTCTCTCTGTGACATGCTCTAAAATGTTTTAACTCCCTTTTAGATAATTTTTTGTCTTCTGCGCTCTGTCCTGTTCTGTTGGGCTTCTCTCTTCTCTTCCTGCAATATTCATCATCTTAATGTTGCTCATTCTTTCCTCACTCCATAAGTGGGAGATGGTGAATGCATGCGTCACATAATCATTTTTGAAATAGGAAAATAAAGATTCATGCTTTTTTTTTCTTGTCAATCCTGCTTCTGTCAGAGTTAGGCCTTTCTATGTCTGAAGCACTACAGGAGCAGAACATGCCAGATGTAAAATGGAGACAGCGTGAGGATGGACTAAAGGCGAGATTTCCTCGATTTGTGATTGGCTTAGCTGCTGGCTGGCTGTGTGACCCGCTTCCTGCGTGCACACTGAACCATTTCATTAAGCTTTAGTTGGCTCAACCTCATCATTGTTTAAGGATATAATAATAAACTCATACTGCTGCTAATTATTCAGTAATAAATGATAATGTACCCTGATAATGTATATAAAACTAATAGAGAATGTACAAGTTAGTGTGACACAAAGAAACCGTGCATAATTAGTTCTCTGACTGCCAGACAGAGTTAGCCTCATCACAAGGACTGCCACACCTGCCACCTCTAATTCACTCCATGGTTCTGAAGGCAACATCATAATTAGTGGGGCTGGTCAATTTTGCACTGGGCTGCAGTGTTCTTTCAGGCTATAGGACTCCCTGCAGTCCTCCTCTGCCGCTTTACTGCTATGCTTTAATCTCTACTTTCATTTCTGTAATGTATTTAGCTTGTAGCTCCAGTATGCCTAACTGGGTAGAAATTCATAGAGTTGACTCTGTGTTTTAAATGTCTCACATTTCTGCCACATAAATATTAATGTACAGCACGTGTAATAAAAGCCTGTACGATTCAGCTTTTCTAAATCTTGCCGTGGTATATTAGTCGTAAAATATACAATATCGTACCAAGTATCCACGTATCTTATCGTACTGTACATGATCATACCAAGTCTGTTTTTGTTCCAAAAATGATACCTGATGTCATAGTTATAAATATTAGTGATACTGACACTGATCCTTTCCAGTTTCTTCACAGCGCTTATGGGAAGCATTAGCTGACATGCATCAGAACAGTTCTTGGTATTTTCATGCTTATTCACGTTTTGTCAGTCAAATTCCACACATTGACGCTCTAAGATACATCCGTGGATTGGATGTAAAAATGTACCAAATCTGATTCTATATTAGTGAAGCTGCCAGAAATACTGTACACAATATCCAGTTGCTCAGACTGATGTTGTATTGAAGTACTTGACTAAACAGCCAATAGTGTTTGAAATACAGTACATCACTCCACACCACACCTGGCCAAACATGATGGACCATGTTTGCTAATAATGCACTGCTACTATAGCGCAAGACCCACCTCCAGGTATGGGACATATACGGTATAAAGATTATTTAATTGGACAATCGCATGGATTTGCAAAAATCATTAAAAAAAATAATAATATAATAATAATATGTCCATATAACTAAGGGACAGATACAGAAAGAGTATGAACGTTTTCTTAGATGGCTTATTGTTATGTGGGTGGAATTTTTTTCACAGCACTACATTTCCCTATTTGAAACATTCTCATTTAAACTAAATCTTGATAGAAAACATATTCAGAAATTGTTATATAAGGTATACACTTTATTGGTAATAATATTCCAATATGGGACTGAAAAAAAAGCTTTCATGTTCAGAACTAGTATGATGAACTGGTTTGCTGGCTACTTTACTTATGTGTTAGTGATGAACATAACTGTGAACTACTGTGGTTGTATTTGGAACATTTTGACGACTATTAAATTGAGACCTTCAAACTGGAATCCCACTTGTGGAAAACTGTGTCAGATGTGAGCTCGTTATCAAGTCAGCTAGGTCCTTGGCAGAACAGGATGACATGAAGCCACTTCACTTGAATTTTTCACAAATGTTCCTGGTATTCTTTATTAGGGGAAAATCTTTAGAAATGTTCCTGATCCAAACAATTTATTATTCTGCAGGGCAAGACTTATTCTGTCATGCAATGCCTGCATTCTCCTCACCCTGTAAACTTTGTGACCTGCGCTGCCCACTCCAACAAATAAGTGACTCAACCAGCAGGCATGGTGCCAGCCTTCTGCCCACGCACCATGACCTCTCTCTCACACACACACATACACACTCACTTACTCTCTCCCTCTCTCCATAACTTTTCCCTCTGCCCCTCTGTCTTTCATACTCTCTCTCTCTCCCGCTTTTCCACTCCCCTTTACTTGGCTTTGTGCCACATGCCTGGGTTGTTTGACACCAAGTTCCTAAGCTTGCGACTCCCCCTCCATGTTGCAACCGCAATGTGTTGACATTCATTCTCTTATTCAGAAAGGTAGAAGTAATTGCCGGCATACTGATAAGTGTGTGCACTAAACCTGGTGATAAGCCTACTGAAACGGTCAGTGATTCATTTCTTTTGTGTCCAGTCTTGGCCCAAACACATTTGTGTAAAATCACTGGAAGTCACCCTTTTGCTGAAGTAGCAAGTTTATCCGATGTGTCAAAGCTTTAATCCAGAGATGACGTTAAAGATTTGGCTCCAATACATCTGTGATAAAGTTTGACGGCAGATTAGAATAACTGGCTTTGTACAACGGATGAAAGTCACTTCCTCTTTCACCTCCATGCTTCTAAGCACACGGCAGTTCTGCAACTCATATAGAGGCTTCCTGCAAAATCATCGGAACCAAAGCACTGCCTTCCTGTGCCAGAATTCCTGGTTTCAGCTTTTTTTTTCCCTTTTTTTTTTCTTTTTTTTTTTTGTGACTGCTCCCAAACACTTACAAAGCAGATCTCATTATTACAGAATAGATTTTTCTGAACCGGTAGTATACTGTATAATGAAAGACTCCTAGTTATGGGTCACTATAAAGTCAGTGAATTGAACATCTGTGACTGCCAATGGCTTCAGGATTTTGATTCGCTCAGCCACTTTGTTCATATTTAGCAGTGTCCCTCAGTCCCTAGGTAGTCATCAAGGGTGGGTTATAGCATCACCCGTCCCGCTTCAGAGCGCTGACTAGGCCACAGCATCTCCAGCTGTTCAAACATCCGGCATGTTTATTGAGCACAATAAAGCTTTATTCCCTCAAATCAGGTTATATGTGCATTTTAAAACTGTGTCATTAGAGAGATGACTACATGTCGCAATGGACTTATAAATCAGGATTGGCCGAAAGGCATGGGTCATAGCTGTGCTGAGGGACTGCATTTGAAAGACATTAGTTCATGTGGTTTTTCAAATGCCAGTGGATTATATCACTGTGTACCATGTCAAAAAGGGTGTTGTATCCATTGTTACACAATCGCATCCATTGTAGTCATTGCATCCATTAATTACATTCCTCTATCTTTCTGTTAAAGCGAGTTTCTTCTTACTCAGGCAAATAATTGAAGCATTTTCAGGACGTCTTTCAAGTCATTGCTCAACTATCAGATTTATTTGCCTGGAGCTCAGTCTGGCGTCTGTAGCTTCACCACACTATGCTTAATGTGTGAGCTTTTCTCCTTTACCCCATTCACTTGAGTCTGCTTGAGAAACTTGAAGCCTGTTTTTTATTTGTACTAATATACACATAATTAAAACACGACTCATAAATGTATGCTGTGTTTGATAGTTTTATGTGTGTTCAGTGTCTGAAGACGTTGGCCCCTCTGTGGTAGTGCATACCAGCGTGCCCTTTGGCATGGAGCACTTGGAGGAGGCAAAAGAGGAGGTTCAGGCTATTATTCTTGAAGAGCTGCAGAAGGTGATGCCAGGCCTCCCTGAACCTGAGAACATCAAGTGCCAGAAATGGAGATACTCTCAGGTGAGAAAACACAGTCTGCCAGTGATCCTTCATCTGTTTTTACTGTATGTCAGCATATTACATTTGCCCCTTTAACAACAGGGTAATTTATCATATTTAGAGTTTCATTGTTTTTACACTTCTGGGTGGGTTTTTGCCTCATTTGGTCGACAGTGTCAGGTATGTTTCAGCATCTCAGTAAAATTGTCAATTGTTACTTCTGTGTATTGTGCAAAAGTCTTAAGTCCGCCACATTTCTCCATATTTTGCTTCCAAAGAGCCAGCAATTTTTTGCATTTTAATAAAGTCTTGAGGAATAGTTCTCCAGGCTTCCTGAAAGTCTTTTTGGCTCTCTTTTTTGGCAAGATTTTGTCTTTTGTTTTCAGTCCAGTCCCTGTACCTGACCAGGTTCAAAACAATTTTTTCGTGTTTGTTAAGCCACACAGTGACCTAAGAGGCAGGAACCAGTGAGGAACAGGTGCAGATGATCAGCTTGGTGATTAGTATACTGGTGATGCTGCATGCTGAGTGGTTGGAATAGAAGAGGAGGGAAATGAGGTTGCTGCTATGGTTGTTACATAAACATCCATTTTTTTTATTGTATCTTAAGACAGCCTGTTGCAGTGAAACACTTGCTCACTGGGTAAGACATTGAACTACTGATCATAAGGTCCCAGCTACCATTACCACTGTTGGGCCCTTGAGAAAGGCCCTTAACCCTGAGCTGCTCAGATGTACTGTATAATAGATAAGGGTGTCTACTAAATGCTGTAACGTAATGTTAAAGAAATGGTGGCTAAAGACTTTCACACTGTGCGGTAGAGACAGTCCTTTATTAGTATTTATATTATCTTATAACTAATGTTTATTTAATTGACTTTAATAGCTTTCAGACGCCTGGCCCTGGGAATAGATGATTTTCTCACACGGTGACTACACTAGAACCTAATCCTGGAGTGCCATTATTAAGTGCACCAGAAATCAGTTCTTTTGGATCAGAGCCAGGTTCAAATAACCCTTTTGCACTTGACCAAACATTCCAAAGTCTCAGTTCTAATGAATTTTATATTTGGGGGGGAAAAGTGCAACCAAACACTGTACTTTAGTCAATTAATTAACAAACTGAGACCAGCAAGGCAACTCTTAGTTCTGGTTTTATCGCTGTGCAGCTTCTTTAATGTTCTGTTCAGTGTCCTGGTTCACTTTTCATGTGTTCTTAAAAAAAGGAAGTTTTTTTTGTTGTTTGTTTGTTTGTTTGTTTGTTTTTTCTTGTAGAAATCCTCTAGGAGCGTTGTGGTCACGTTCAGCAAGACGGAAGAAAGATGGAGTCCGTAGCTTGTAGTTCCCTCTGCAAACACGCTTAAGTGCTGCTAATGAAAAGCTGCTCTGCTATACAGTGAATGCCATTCATATTTAATAGAGTGCAACATAATGGAGGGGGAATAGGCCAGAGTGATGAGGAGCCAGTAGAAGAAAAAGCGCAAACAAGCTCTTTTATCTGAGAGCCGGAGTAAAAATGCATTATATTATATTTTAATGATGCACAGAGTTGTTTTCTCTGAGACATACAGCGAAGTTACTCACACACACACACACACACACACACACACACACACACACACACACACGCACACACACACACACATACACAGGCATACACAAATACATGCTCACCCCCACACAGTTGGCTCACACGCACATACACTTACAGTAGTTCACTGTGCGCCCTTTCTCACACACTTCTGCATGCTCTCTCTGTTTCTCTCTCTCTCTCTCTCTTGCACTCTCTCGTTCTCCACCCCCATGCCGGGCTCCTCTGCGACACACATAGCACTGGGCCTCTGCTTAAGGTCAGAGGACATGGAACATCTGTGTGGGAGCCCACATCTCACTGCAGGCCAGAGAATGGGCCAAGGCCTGTCTGGGCTGCACACACTCTCTTGGACACATACACATGCACACACACACACTCTCTCTGTATGAATGTGTCAAAGGGGTTGTCTACTGCCTAGAGGTTTTAATGGCTCGAAAAAAATCTCTTAATTGCTTTTCAGAAAATGGTAATTCAGTCCCTTCTGTAGTCCTTCCTGCAGGGAACAGAATGTCAGAATTTCTTTCAGCTGTTGCCTGCTGTCAGAGAGACATGTAGAGAGACGTGAATGGAGAAAAATTACATAACCGCAATTCAAAAGTGTGACTTGTTTAGGAAATGTCACAAGCACAGTGCTGTCACATGTATACACGTTCTGTATGTGACAGAGAGTGATTCATGTGTACACACCGCTTATGTTCAGAGGAATTCTCATGTGTCGAAGATTATGAATGCTGCATGATTCATGTTTAATAGAATATTGCTATTATTTGTCACGTTTTTAGGTAAAGTTCAAGCAACTCCCAAGTGTTTAGTTTATATTTATATATATATCCATCCAGAAATGTTTTTATTTTTGATGTACTTTGTAATCTATCTGGATAGTTGTAAAGTCGTCCTAGAGCCAGCTAGTTCTGAATATCTGTCTCACTGTTGCTGAATTCTGGCGACGAGTATAGCGAAATACATCGGAGGAGGTGGAGGAGGTCAGGCCTGCTAATATCAACTTACTCCTTGAGTAAACCAAACAATTTGTTCTTGGCCATGTTTCAGCCGGAACATTCATCATTTGATTTACATACAGATTACAGTTTAAAGCTACGAGAGGGGGGAAAGAAAAATTAAACTTTTTTTCAGAGGCAGTGATAATAGCATGTCGTCTGTAGATGCCTATTAAAAGCCCCAGGAAATGGATACTATTTCCTTGGCTTTAGTGCACTGCACCTCGATGTTTATCAGGAGTTCTGGGGCCGACAGAAGCCTCAGCAATGGGCCGTACGCTCAGGAGGAATGTGCTTATTTCCAGCTCTCATTAACAAACTCCATTTTTTTTTCTTTTTTATTGTTTAAAAATTGCACAGAAGGAGCAGTTGAAGCGCTTTTTATTCTAGACGGAATTGGCTGAAGCTTTGATGTTATCTTAAGTTAGAATTTTTTTCTTCTTTTTTTTTTATTTAACAACCGCTTTTTTTTTCCCCCCCGAAGCACCCACAACATAACAGCAACTACTGAAGTACATGCTTCAAATATACAACAAGGTACAACAGAGCGGGAGGCAGGTCATTTACTGTAAAGACTCATCCGCAAGTGGGTGTGCTGTGTTTTATAGGGAGAGATCGGGAGCCTTTCCTAGCTTTCTATGGGAGTTTCTGCAATGTTATATCACATCTGGCACACAACACTGTGCCCACAGGAAAGCAGGCTTAGCTTTCCCTATAGAAAGTACATTATTGTTTTTACTCATTACAGCTTTTACTTAGGACCAAGATTTCGATTCATCTTCTGTTCTTAGAATTTGACACTTAATGGAACACACCTTAGTCTGAATAATAGATTAGCATGATGATACAGTGGGCAGCATTGCCACGTCACAGCTTGTGATATCCCTGACTCAGTCGGCGTGAACTTTCCCTGAGTTCGTGTGGGTTTCTTCCATGATGTTCAGGTTCCTCCCACTACCCAGAAATATGCCAGTTGGCAGATTGGAAAGGCACGGGGGCACTGTAATGGAATAGCATCACATTCACAATATATTCTCATGGACAGGCTTCAGATCACGGAATTACTGAATATAGATGAATAATAGACTTTACTCAAGTTGCTTTAAAGGCTTTAGCAGGATCATTCTTAAAATACGGAGAGATTTTTCCTGTTCCATCCTGGCTCTTTATCTTGCCTACTTATTAATGTATTAACCTGTAGGTTAAAAGACTATTAGACAAGCCCTTTTTATAATTAAAGCTCTTTATTTTATTGCATGACCATCATATGACTGGATGTGACTCTTTATTGGATGAACGTACACGTCAGCACTGAATTGAAACATCTCCTCAGTGCAGGCATGAGTCAAAGCCATTGACCAGGTGTTGGCAAAGCTATGTGCCGTCTGCTTCGGTCTACAGGGCCAGGTTTGTAATCAGGCTGTTAATATGTGTGCTCTCCTAAGCCAGTGTAAGACATAGTGAGCAGCCTGTCCCATGCTGAGCCAGACCCATCCACACTTACATACTTAAACTATGCTTTATGGTGTAATCTAATGGGTAGACTTGGTCATTGATTACACTGTGTGCTTTACAAATGATCTGTCGTATCACTGGAAATTTGAGCTTTTCTAGTTTCTTTATCATTTATGCCCCTGTCTTCATGAATGTATAAGCAGAATGATCTACTGTGTCACGGTAAAAAGCATACAAACAATCTGTCAAATATGAGTCAGCGCTATAAAAGTGGCTTTCCAGGCTGTACTGTATGTAATGTAGGCACAATGTATCTGGGCCAGTAGTGTACTGTACGTTCCCACTCAATAGCAGCGCAACATGGAGGTTGCATCAGCTACTGGAAGCCTGATCGTTAGTGCAGCACTAATGCAGCGTATGCTCGATTGTGTCGTTAGGTGACAAGATCAGTGGCTGGCTGCCCGGGGCAGATGACACTGCTCGCCAAGCCTCTGCTGGTGTGCGGGGGCGACGGCTTCACACACTCCAATTTCGACGGCTGCGTCGAGTCAGCCCTGAAGCTCTTCGAGGTTCTGAAGTCCTCTCTGTAAAGCGGCCTTCGGGAGAGAATGCTGTATTTTTGGGGGCCGACGAACTGGAACGGGTTTACCAGTGATGATTCAGACACACCACCTCCTACGCGTGTACTGTATGAAGAACAGTGATACTGTTGGGCAGAAAAACCAATTACGTCGCTACTTAAGATGCTGAGAATTAAAAGAAGGCTGAATAAACTGTGAAGTAAGGGTAGTAAAAATACTCCTTATAATGATTTTATATAACAGTAATGTCAAGACCAAGCAGGCCTTCATGTGTTTCTTAACATGTAAACTGTAAACGTTGAATGATCTTGTCTTCCTGATGCCAATTGTGGCTTTGAAATGTAAAAAAAAATCAATAAAAAAATTCTTGAAACCTTATTTGGATGCTCCTGCATTTTTTATTCATGGGGGGGCGGGGGGGAGCTTTAAGAGATCATTTGTGCAAAGCAGACTCATGGGGCGCATGAACATGTGATTTGGGAGGACACTCTGCCAGGCTGCTGAACAGCAATTGACCAACGTGCACTGTTTAGAGGTGCTGCAGCTGGGCCTTAATCTGAGACAAAATATTTGGCAGACAGAATGGTGAAAGAGCCTCTCTTAATCCAGCCATAATTATGGTCTTGGTGGGCCTCCGATCCAGCGCACAGCTGGGTCTGCCTACCCCGTGCTCTCGCTCTGTTTCTTGCTCACTCTCTTTCCCATCCCCCTCACGCTATTCTAATATGTCAGACTCAGTATTATATTACTCTCACATCCTACTCTTCTGCTGGCTGTTCCGCATCACCACTATGAGGAAGTTGGATCCGTGTCCATTACTTAAGCAGAGATGTGTACGTTTTGAATGCTTGGGTCAGTGCTATGTGGATGCATACACCGCAGTGAGGTTGTCCAAGTCACTGTAATTGTCATTGGGGGATTTACCAAATAGGAAAAAAAAGAATCCAAACCTCTTTTCAAAGATCTTCCTCGAGAGTTCACTGTCCACAATGATAATGATGTTGATGATGTAGCATTATGAAAGAGAAAGTTCTGGTGTCGGAGCATGCTTTTTTAATTTAATGCAAGCAAATACGATCCTCATTGTAGATTCGAGAAAATTTGAAATGCCTGCACTGATTTATAGAATTTGTATGCAAGTATGCACCCCAGTGGAGCCCCAATAAGCCTCATCCAACACAGCTAAACACTGATGGTGTGACATGTTAATGTCAGTTTGGCTTCCATATCGGGTACATTTTTCCATTTGTTAAGATTGCCTGATTTGGCTTTGGACTGTGTGGCAGCGAGTGCAGACGGAAAAGCCTGTAGCCTATAGCGAGCCTTGAACTATATAGATGTCTAGAACATCACATGTCAAGCTTTGTAATTGAACAAAAATCTCTTACTATTGCCTATTTGTCTCTGCTGTGTAAATATACTGGGCTGCAGAGAGAGAATCAGTAAGTGGAAGAGAGAGAGACAGAGACAAAAAGAGAGAAAGACAGAGGGAGGGAGAGAGAGAAAGAGATTACTTCTTATGGATGCATAATTCATACAAGCCATCCTCTGAGAAACAGAACTCAGCTGCCTGGATTGCAATAGCCTTGCCACAGTGTTGCATCAGCTGTGTCTCGCTTTCATTAACGCATGCGTTACTAGCTCCAGCTCTTTGATCTTTTTATAGCAGCCGATAAGAAAGAATGGGTTATGGTTGAACACTCAAGGGGATGAAATCATCAGTCATTTGACTCGGGTGGTTGATGGACATTACGAGTTCAGTAGAGCGAGTGTATCCAGGGCATTAGGTAGCCCTGAAATGTTGTTAAAACCTTGTAGATCTTGGACACAGATTGGTGAAATTAAAACTTTTATCTTAAACTGCAAAATTGTCTACCGGCTTCACTTTCCCCGAACGGCAGTGTTCCCCGGCTTTTAAAATACTCTACACAGAAGCATCACTACAAATGATAAATGTTCTCTCCAAACAAGGTTCACTTTGCACACGGTGCTCCGAAGGATGTCCCCGTACACAACAAGGGACATGACACATTTTTGTATGCTGGTCTGATGGAGCACATTAGATAGTTGCTGTGCACTTTGGATAGTTAATTTGCATTTTTGCTAAAAAAAACTCTCTAGCAGATGGTACCAGAGGTTGATAGTAGGTTAATCCCTACCGAGCACAGGCGTACAGTGCATGCACAGTGTATTCACAAAAACCCAATAGCAAATACAGCACCGTGTTGCATGAGGCCCATCCCCCACACAGGGGCCGGCAGACCCGGATTGCAGTCATGTGTGTCCTGTTCATGTGGACCCCTGAACATGCTTAAAGGGCCCTATCATTCCACTCGATGGATTGAAGACCGTCACAAATCTTTTCTTCTTTCTCATATTTGATAAGGATTCGGGCATGTTTCCTGGGAGGAAATAAAAAGATACGGTCTGGGTTTAGTGATACGAGGGTATGCATGTGTGTAAAGTAGACAGGAGATTGGGATGTTTAGACTCCTCTCTGCTTTAGATCCCAGGGGAGCATGGGCTTGTTTAATTAGAGAGGCGGTGCCTTGGGTAATGGGAGCTGACATCCTCGACTCGTCTCACTCTTTTTCAGCCCAAATAGCACGGTGCTCTCAGCAGTCGATATCCAAAAGCCTGGTATTGATCTGGGAGGGTGAGCATAAGCCACATGGCTACAATATGCTGTAGCTTTCGCTACAGCAATTACTGCGCAACTCAACCATGCAACTTCGCTGATAGCTGCGCCTGTCAAACACTTCATCAAAGGTTATTAAAACAAAGGAGAAGGAAGTCTGTTCACTAGCATGGCATTTTTCAGCCTTCTTTCAACAGCTACACAGTAAGCTCTTTGTCCTGCCAGTCAAAATACTTGGAAAGTGACAAGATGTTATGGTGATTTCAGCATGACCGCTCCAACCAGCACCACGAATCAAGCTTTTTTACATGTTTTTTTTTTTCCTTCTTTCTTTCTGAGAAAGCATGAAGTTATTGACAGTGCCTATGCTATTGCACAACCCTCCAACAACTCGTGTCATCTGTAACTCGTGAAATGATGCCACGCAACAAAGTGGGTTTTGTCAGTGATGTGCGTGTCCCTAATTTACACAGTGCCACAGAAGAATCTGGTTGTACGCTTCTTTTCACGCCCACTTTTCACATTGTTCCTCCTGCAGCCTTTGAGTGGTTTCAGCTCGGAAACGCTTTCTGATTTATTTGTTCGTTTCTGGCTCGGGTAGTTGCAAAGAATATTTTCATGATGAAGGTTTGACAGATCAGACTGACTTTTTTTTTTTTTTAGTCAGACAGACCATGGCCCTATTAGACTCTGTAGATGCACAGGGAATTGAGACTTTCTGGTTTTTATTGCCATTCCAACTCCACTGGTTATTTCCAACTTGGAAATGGAAATGAATCTTAAATCAATCTTTAGACATTGCCTGAAAAACACCAAACAATTCATAATTTTGGGTCAATGACAATCCCAGGCATTTTAAATATAAAAAAAGGTAAATAAACTTGGCTAGATTGACTGTCCTCTGGCTGACAGGATTTTCTTTCACATTACTAAGATTTTTTGGGGGGGATTTCTGTGTTTAAATAGAACTCATTTGCGCTTTCGACATGGGAAATCAAGAACACAATATGCTTGGCAATGCTAGCCACTTGGAAAAATGGAGACACACACACACATACACACACGTGCGCACTAACACAAAAATACAAATTGACATATTTAAATGTTTATCCAGCTAGCATGTTTTTATTAAGTTTGGTATATTTTGAAGTGATCATAGACTTACATACAAAACTTTGCCTTAATTCAAATCAAATTCAAACAAATCAAATTGAAATGAAAAAATCTAATAAAAAAAAAACCATAATTTGTCATGTAGGTTTGTGACCTAAAAATGGAAAGATAAGATAGAATAGGGAGATTTTACTGCAATATGAGAAAAATTGCACTAAGTAAAGAATGTCAAATTTAAAATCTACAAATTTACAGATTTAATTCAGTATGAGGTTCAATCTATAGGATTAAATAAGGATTAACCAGCCTGCTATGAGTAGTTATTATCTACCGAATGTTATAAAAACATGTTGTTTTACCTACACTTATAGAGACTTTTTTTAATAGCTGTGGCCTTCGAAGTAAAAAATCTGAAAAGCAAAATGTCTCATGTTCATGTCAGCAAAGTCAGGAATATTTTATATCCATACCTTACCAACATATTATTCCAGGGTGCTGTACTTTACCATATACTTTTGTAGTTATAGATCAAACTCAGGCTTTTGTGCCAGTAGTGCATGGCAGTAGCTGAAGTCATGGGGTGTAGTCTGAGTGAGTAAGGTGTGTGTATGCATGTGCATGTGTGTGTAAGAGAGATAGAAAGAAAGAGAGAGAGAGAGCGTGCAGAGGGCTGGTTAAACATATACGGTACATGGTGTGCCACACCCAACCCAGTCTCTCAGGGAAATGGAGTCATCCTCCAGACACACACACACATATGAATTAATGTCTCAACCCTGACACACCACATACTTCCTTTTGTGGCCACCAGACCACAGTTTTTTTATTATTATTATGGTAGATTTTTTTTTTTTTAATTACCTTGATTCTCAGAATTCAGTGAGGAAATATGTTGGACTGATTTATAGCAGATAGTGAGTTAAAAAGAAATACTAGAAATAACACAGACCATTAGTGCATGTCCCTGTTTAGTAAGTGTCAGGAAGGTTACGTAAACGATGTTACGAAGGTGTGTGTCAATACAATGGCACTTCTGGAACTTCTCTCTATATTGTCACAAGAAGAATGATTGTCATTTATACATCCGGTTCTCAAGCAGGGTTCATGGGGCCCAGGGGATGTGACCGAGCCAGAGAGTCTGCAATTCAATTACTTTTTAAATGACATCATGACCAATGTCAACTCTATCATCTGTATTATGTTGTATCGGTTGTTGTAGGCAAACTAACACCACTAAAACACTCATCCATCTACTGTCTATATCTGTTATCCTGTGTAGGGTGACCTGGGTGGTCTGGGGCCTCACACAATGAACTCAAGGCACAAAGTGGGATACAAACTGGATGCAGTGCCAACCACACATTCATGCACCCGAATATATACACTCCAAACAACTTGGAAATGACAGTTAATTCCCGCTACACGCCATGGGAGGGAACAAGAGTACCTGGAGGAAACCCGCCAAGCATGTGGAGAACATGCAAACTTGACCCACACAGACCAGAGACCAGGTGACGGAGCTAATCACTCAGGCGTTGTGTCATCAGTCCAAAATTACAGGACTAGAGCTTGCAAAACGAGTAAAAAATAAACAGAATGATATTTACATTATATTTTTTTCTGGTTGTAAGGGTAGCAATGTGGTTAAGGTGTTCAGGAGGTCTTTGGTTCGAGCCCCGAAGCTGTTGCGCTGCCACTGCCTTCTGTAAGGTCCTCCATCTCCAAGTGCTTAGATACAATCGGGTGTTAAACCGTCAACCCGACTTCGTAAATGAGTTCCACAGAAACGACGGATATACCTCTAGGATGGGGAGTATACATCACCTGATGTGCTGGATGGCATGTAGACGAATCCTAACCCTATATATTTTGCTATTATTGTGATTGGTTCACGATATAATGCAGCTCTTCAATCGTAAAGGGCTTATTATTATTATTATTATTATTATAATTATATCTGAAGGGGTCCCAATGCTAAATTAAGTGAACTAAAAAAATTGAGATTAGAGTTACCACATTTACATTACCACATGGTTACATCATGATCATAAAATTCATTAAACTCTTTATTTTCTCTCTCTCTCTCTCTGTAGGTGTTAAACGGAGAGCACAGAGTGCAGCACCTAATCACAGCGGTTAGCAGGACAGTGTTTCATTTGGATAAAGCCTATTCAGCTCAGATTATGCCAGCTCTCTGTATAATACGCTTTGAAAAGCTTCTTTCCGTGTTGTAAATCTGTAAGCGCTCTGAACTTTAGACTATAAGAGGGGGGCAGAAATATGGAAATATGGCTAGAGTGAGCATTAATATTATATTTAGGATTTTGTCACTGAGAGATGTTTATACAAAGAAATGTACGTCTGGAGGCGTGACTTACGATTTATAAGAATCCATTGCTTCAGTAGTCCTTTGCTTTTGCTTGATTACTCGCAGAAATAAAGGTACCACCTGTCCTTCTCTTCATCACTAGTGTGGGACCATGATGGATACACTTTTTTTTCTTTTCCCGCAATATGTATCTTTAAAGCTTACAACGCATACACATTATACATATCATAATAAAAATGTACAAACGATTCCACGTAGAGCCGGGTGTCTAGTACTGTGTAGGTCCATCAGTCCTATTTAATTTTTTATGACCGGTATCGTACATTTTTACTTCTGGAGAGCATAGAACAGGAGCAAAAGCAGCTGATATTCAGGGTGCTTGAAAACAAACCAGCGTCCATGGTGATCATTTTTTTACTCTTTCACACCACCTTTCACACCAAAGCCCACAGTGGAAGGAAGTGTCATGTGTCAACTATCACTTGGTGATAGTTGGTGCTAACCACAGACTGTTCCATTGGCTGTATTTTTAGGTTTGAGAGTAGTGCCGTTGAACTCTCAATCAGAGTGACTTGTTGCCATGATGTAAGCGATCACAGGTCATACACTAAAAATGTCTTTCTGCTAGCCTTCATATGCTTTCTGTCATGGGTCCAGAAATGGCCCTACCCAGAAATGCTCGATTCTTCCTGCTACTTCTTAATCGTTGACCTCATAGCTGATTTATAGCTGTACGTATAGACTGGATATCTACACCATCTCATAGTCTTTAATGCCATGACCGATTAGCATGTCAGCTTACATCTTCTTAACCACACCTTCAGTCAGCAGCCCCAGTTGTTTTCTTTTTTTCTTTTGTTCCAAAATTTAGATTCACCACTGATCTGCCGTACTTGATCTATTTCAAACTGTGGTTCAGCATGAAGGTAGATGCGCAGAAGCATAGTGGGTGATAAATAGCTTATATAAGTATTGGATTTTCATGAGGAAGAGTGAGTAGATACAAGCTTTAATGCCTGGGGTTGTAATGGCTGTGGGAAAGGCCACCGGGTCACTTAAATTTCGTCAGACTTTTTTTTTTTTTTTTTGTGATAACAACTTGAGCATATTTTTTTCCCTTCCATCCTCTACAAGCCTTGTTTACTTTTACCCACTTCCCACTGCATGGTTCCACTACAGCCTAGGGAATATACAATCTCCATTTTGACTTGTGTTCACTGCCGTTGCCTTTGGCAGGAACTGCAGCCGGTCCCCGAGCGGCCTCTCTGCATGGGATCGCTAAAGTGGCTCCTGCTGCTGCTGCTGCTGTCGGTGCTGAGCCGTTTGTGTGAGAAATGAGTGACACTGTCCAAGCACAGGAGAAGGTCCGTGTAGATTCCTACAGTGCTGGGGTGGTTATTAAATAATGATAGGATACAGAGACGGCAATGTGCTACATTTATTACACTGGCTTTTTTTTTTTTTTTTTGTGGGAAAGGGGGACAAAGTAGCACATCTTAAGTTTCATAAGACAGGACAAGAAAAACATGGCTTCAACTTGCCTGGAAATCTCATTACCAGCAGAACAGCTCAGGAATAACAATGTGGTCGCTGGACTGTGAAGCGAAGGAGAGCATCAAAGCAGGCCAACTTGTGTTACACTCCCACTTTCTGATGCTGGTGCTGAAACCTGGGTACGCTTTTGATTCCACATGTCCCACTGACATTAATATTAAAACAAACTACAGCACTAAGCATGGCCTTCATAACCGAGCGTGTAATTATTCCTAAAACAAAATACGAGCCGGACTTTCTGGGCAAAGGAAGAGAGGGGAAGGCTTGCACGGCTACAGTCCTAATTACTTTGAGTGGGTCTGGAGAGTGGGGCAGCTTTGATCAAGCTCAAGCTTTAGCAGGCTGAATTCCTCATTCGCTTCTTTCCTCTACTGGGGCTTGCACGGAAGCCTTAAGAGGCTTTAGACAAACAGTGCGTCCGATCGAGCTGCAACTCAGGGGAGGAGAAAAGGCTGCAAGGGAGGCGCAGAGCTGAACTGTTCTTGACCTCACTTTACACAGGTGCTCCAGAGAAAAGGAACTCGCCATGCACTTTTATCTCTTGCACAGATGTTTCTAAATGTAGAACATTTGTCAACCTGGTGAGAAAACAAATGAAGAAAGGGATGGAGGAAGAGAACGGGCATGGTGTTGAGAATTATGGTAACATGGATAAAAGAACTGTCCAGGTTATGGCTAGGCATAAGAAGTCTGGAAATGTGGGTTAACCCTTAACTGGCCCCTCGGTATAATGGACTACTCAGGCCTACACACGCACACACCCATACTCCATACTGTGTATGCATATGCATAATGTAAACTTTCTCCCCATGTAAATATACAGTATACACACATTTAAGCCATTTGCGAAAAATGCACCATGTTCAGGTTTCCGCTTTGCTACCTCTGTTGCTGGCATCCCGTCTTTGCGGCCTGTGTAATGAGAGTGGAAAGTGGAGGAGGGCCTCCTACATCCAGTGGACATGAACTGTTAGTTTATTTTGCAGTAAGCATGAGGGGGCTGGCCCAGAGGACTCTCGCCATCCCTGGAGCTTTACTTTCTCACCCACCCCCTCAACTCTTCCACCGGATCTGACTTCCTCTGGGCTGCGGGCGTCTATAGAGGCCCAGCCCTACCACGTCACCAACACACACACACACACACAGAGAGAGAGAGAGACCAGCAGCATCAAGCGGAAGAAATCAGGAGGCAGACGAAAAGCTAAATACAGACATTGTCTGGCTGCCTTTTTCCTTCGTCTCCTCCGTGAGAGAGCTGTCTGTTCTCTGTTGCTTGGCCTAATTGAGTGGATGAGATGAGTTCATGGCCATATACAGACATCCTTTCCCTAACTCCATTATTGTACTTCAGTGTTAGAAGTGCACTGAATGGCAGAAGGTAATTAGCATATAAACAATAAAGTATTATTTTAGCACCATATGTATCTGAAATCCTTTCTCCCATGGTCTGTCTTTCTCAATCTCTCTCCTGTTCCAGGCTCATTCAGATATCGTGTGCTTGTGGAAGCGAGGAGGTCTGCGCCGAAGCCTAGCAGATGTTTTTTAATAGGCTGGTTGATACCTAGATACTCATTACAGTGTTGTAGGCCTAAAAGGTTTCATCTAGCTGGTTGATAATGTTAGTTGTCTCAACTTAAACCAGTCTTTTTTTTTTTTTAACTAAGCAGATTCACTAGAATAGATTGAATTAGAAGAAAGTAAAAGTATGAGTTTAAGTTTTAGATATATACATTAGAAATTTATAGCCAACCTTCTGCAGTTATAATAATATATATATATATATATATATATATATATATATATATATATATATATATATATTGTAATTAGTATTTGGATTTTCACTAATTATCTCCTCCGAATTACAAAACCATTAAGGAATCAAGCGGCTCCAGTGAACTGTAGATACCTGCATTCTTTTGGAAGACTCCAAGCGTCATATCATCACTATCTGATACTGAAAGCTTAACCTTCATGTCTGGGTAAGAATCCTGTCTGTCCTGTTTTGCATAGTTGCTCTTGATAATGATGCTTTTCAGAACACACACTGTCTCTTTCTATTTTCGTTGCACTTGCAGTGAACTTTAAGCTCCACACATGGAATGAGGACAAGGTTAGTATGGTCAGGGGAGAGCTGAAAGTTCAGTGGGTTGGTAGTTCATTCGGCTTTACTCTGCTTTTATGATATATCGCATCAGAAAACTTCTGGTCTCCAGAAGTTCGAGGGCTACCACTCGGAGGACATGTTGTTTCGGAAGTAGGATCTTCAAGAGCTTCAAGTAATGCAAGATCTAAACATGGCACTGTCCTCTTCTCAGCGGACAAATATCAGACAAATGGTCCTAATAGCTCACGGATATTGCATAAGCTGCTTCTAAAAGGTCAACCGGCTTCTTTCTAAATTGCTCTGGACAAGAAAACCAACGCAAATTCTTGCATGTCACAGTAATGACCACCGGAGCCCCGATGTTCCTGATTATCTTTTGTGACTTATAAGCAGCCTCGCCTACATACACACACACACACATGCATCTGCCACGCAGCTTTCGTGTGGTATTTATTCACCTGCAAATGTCTGCTGCAGCTGCCTCCCCGCATTGCTTTCAAATGTGTCTCTTCTTGCGACCTCCGGTAGCCCTGAGACACGAAGAGAACAAGAGGAGCTGTGTTGCCCAACATCTTATGGGGCAGAAGCTAAACGCTAAGTACTAAGTACACAGTGATTTCTCTAGCCTATGGGTGGGTGGGGTGGCCGGATCCTTCCTGTCCACTCGTATACAGTAAACAGAATGGGAAGAATGTCTCGCATATAGGCTGATAAGCTGATGCAGGGGAAGCTAAAATCTATGCACAAAGAAACTTATGAATTTGTGTCCAATCAGGTTAACCTGTATGCCTTTTATATTCAATTCAATTCCCACCTCAGGGATTGTTTGCATGTTCTCCTTGTGCTTGGTGGGTTTCCTCTGGGTACTCTGGCTTCCTCTCACAGTCCAAAGACATACATGTTAGGTTAATTGTTGTTCCCAAATTGGCATTCTCACTTTGTGTGTGTGTGTGTGTGTG
Organism: Clarias gariepinus; assembly: GCF_024256425.1. NCBI lineage: Eukaryota > Metazoa > Chordata > Actinopteri > Siluriformes > Clariidae > Clarias > Clarias gariepinus. The sequence continues at coordinate 13,301,192 of NC_071113.1, forward strand.
TGTGTGTGTGTGTGTGTGTGCGCGCCCTGCAATGGATTGGCACCCTAAGCAGATGAGCAGTATACAAAATGGATGAATGAATGAATGAATGTTTATTAGGTGATTCTTTAATAAGATCGTCATCTTTATCTTCATCATTCTTATATCTTATATTATAAACTTAATTCAAGGAAGCTGAGACCATCTGACTTTAACATTAGTGTATATAGACACTAATGCTGGCTTTGCTGGCATTTATGAGCCAGACTGTTCCCACTCATACACATTCGTGTGACTAAATGTGGAAGCAGCGCTTCTAATCTGTTATAATTAATTTAGCAAGGTGGCATCATCTCTGCCTTATTCCAAGTGATCGAATGTTTTTTAACTCTATAAAACACAAAGGGAACATAGGGAACAGAGTTATGCCTTCAATACTGCAGTCACAAAGAGCATAGTAAGGTCTAGAGATTTATCAGCTTGGAGTTTGTTACGGTTTCATTCACAGCTTGGATGAATGTGGATTCTCACTTTAATGAACAGGAGTGGGGTTTTAACATTGGACTTGTACTTTGTCCAGTTAAAGAAGTAAAAAGTGCGATACAAGACAACTGAAGATCTTGGGATTTTTCCTTCAGCACTTGTTTAATTTCCACTTCCGGCTTTAGTCCTGCCTCAAAGCAAATGCAAGACAGCTGTGTTGCCAGAAAAGGGTCGCTGAGTGTTCAAAGGAAAGAGAAAACGGTTCAACTGTTTTCTCAGGTTTGGAGAATCGACAGAGATAAGAGCAATGTGAAGCTCTGCCACGGGGCATTGTGTCTGTGTATTAAAGGTTAAGGTTCCCAGGACGAGGTTCCAGCCATTTGACCACACATTACTTAGCACACATACACACACACACACACACACACACACAGAGTTCGCCCATGCTGGGACAGAGGGCCCAATCTGTTCCAAAGTTCATCCCAGACTCGAGGCAGGACCCGGAGCAACATGAGAAGATGAAAATCTTTGTGCAATGAGTCTGACTGGGAATATTTAAAAATTGTTTACAGTAAACGTCCTCCAGAGCAATAAAATGGTTAACCCATGCATGTCATAACAATGCATACTTTGGCAACATGATTAACATTAACATGCTACATTTGAATCCAAACTCACTTTGCAAATGATTCCTGTACATTTCCTCACAAGGAATGAAAGAAACGAGCACTTCCTCAGGAGAACCGGAACCGATGCACAATTAAAGTGGGGACAGCAGAAAGAAAAGAGCTTTCCGAGAAAATAACTGAGTCACTGAAATGTACATTTCTGCCACTTCCGCCCCAGAACTTTTGATCTAGAATTCTGCCAAGGTTACGATATGATTTAAAGAAAGAAGTAAATACAAAGAAATGCCGGTGGGAGCACGGTTTTATAACCTTCTCCTTTATTCTCTGTCTTGTCTGCTCCTGGCAAGGAAGAGGGCAATATGCTTTTTGTTGAAAGGGTTAAAAGGTTGCGCACTCCCCAGGGGGAGACTTTACTCTGTTTGTGTTTCGCTGGTCCCAGTACTTCCTAGTGGAGGACTGGGACACATCTGCAAGGTCAGTGCATTTAGAGGCTGGAGTGGAGATTCAAAATGCGGGGCCAGACAGAACATCTATTCCTCCAACAAGGCTCGAGAGACCACAGAAACTATTGTCCAGATATACTGGCTTCAGAGGAATTCTTTTGTAGTGTAGTGTATCGGGAGGCACAGGCCTGCAGCAGTGGAGCTTTGCCGGGAAAAAATGAATGAACTGCTGCTGCTTGAAACAGCAGTACAAAATCACTTTGAAGTGATTTAGAGCATTTACTATAAACAATTAATGCAAACTGAGCATTAACTCAGAATGTAATCAAAAAGCATAAAGAAATAAATTATTAAATAAATCAAAAAATGATCTAACAAGAAACAGACTGGGCAGGATCAGTAATGTCACATGGAACTTTATGAGGTTTATTGCCTTGTTAAGATACTGTTTGTGATGAAGAACGTGCTGCTCTTCCCCCTCTTCCAGCACGCACGCGGGCCATTCAGGATCAATAATCTAATCGCGAGCGTTCATGCATGGCGCACACGCCATCGGCATGGACATGACCCTCCGTAATATCATGTGACATGCTTGCTCTGCGTCTGCATTGTAAATGAGACTAATAGGGCCGAGGTAACGATCGGAGCTCAGACATCTAGTTATTGAATCAAACGTGTCCCTCTGAAACAAGCAGCCGAGTGCAGTTAGTCAATAAAGCCTGAGGCTAGAGAGACCAGATGATCCATCCAAACATGTGTTAGGAGTTTTCCAGCATCGATTTGACTTGATCTTAAGCCACTTAAAGATGTTAAATAGCTGGATTTATACACTGCTAAATATAGATATTACTTTTAACACTTATAGTACATCGAACACTGCGATTTTTGATATCTTATAGAGCATTGAGAAAAGACTGCAGAGACTGCCCTACAATCCAATATATTAAGGCTCCAGATACTATTCATGGCCAATAAAGTGGATCGTTTAAACCTGCATCATGTATTTTTCGTGTCTTTTCTACAGAAAGGTGCATATGTTGTAACGTTAATTAGGTTATGATACAGCTCTAAATAAAGGTACGTGATTAGGTATTAAGGTCTAATTGATTCATTTATTTATTCATCCATAATAGCTGCTTTATCCTGGTCAGGATGTATCCTGGGGATACCAGGCACAAGGTGAAAACCTGAAGGCGATTTAATATAGGTACTCTACTTAAATGCATTTTTTTTTTTTTTTGCATTATGTCAAATGCATTAAGTGAAACTGCACACAGATAGTAACCCAATGCTCAGAATTAAACATCAATAGTGGTTGATAGCAAAAGGAAACTTTGGTAGCTTTAAATTAAAAGTGTGTACATTTTGTCAGTTTCTACCGAATATGTTCTGTCAGTGAAAAGATAAAAAGTGCTGCAATTGAAATTATTACACAGATTTAATTAAATATTTTAATAGTGGGGTGTTCAAATCAAACTGGGACGTTTGTTTGTGCCGAATAACCGAACACAGATATGAAAGTGAAACCTAGCTTTATTCCGCCATACACTAATGCGCTTATCCCAACGGTTCACTAGTGCCTGGATACCATCTAGGTAAAAAGGTTTCTTCATGTCAGAAACGCTGGCCTCACAGGAACTCCTTTAATGGTCCAAATATGTAAATAGGGCTTGGAGCGCGTTCAGGACTTTACATGGGGATGTGGCTCCCAGCTGAGGTCCTGTAATTTGCAAATGGTGTATGTACTGCAGCTAAGAGTCTCATTAGTGAGACATTTCATCACAAACCCCAGTTTTACTTAAATGCCCCTAATAAATCGTTGGGTATGTGTGAAATGTGTTTTTCTTGGTTGCATAATGTTCAAAATAAAGAAAAATGTATTAATTCACACCTTTTATGCTACCTGTAATCAAGCATATTCATATCTGTTAAAATGATTGAAAAGCCCACAGAGGTTTTGTTCGGGTTAACAGTAAGGGCTATCTTCATGTGTTATGGCACAAAGCTAAGTGAGTTGGTGTATTTTAAGCCGAGTTACTATACAAGATTTCTGTTCACTCTTGATTAGTCATGCGTACATAATGTGTGCCATAACTGCATTAACCATGTGTTCTACTGAACTAGTTTTAAAGCAGTAGACATTCCTTCTACCATCTTTTTACTTTCATGTCAAACAGATAACATAAAATGTCATCTTCTTGTTTTTGGTGCTGGTAATAGATCGGTAATCTTGGCGTAACTCCATGAGCAGTGGATTGTGCCTGCACTCACAAGGATGTTGGTTGTTCTATAGCAAATATGTAAATATGTTTATGAAGCATGTGTTTTAAAAAGGAATTCTCTTTAGAGTTGCAAGACCAAGTCAATAGTTAAATAAGTTAAGGATTAAATGTAAAATTGTTGAAGGATATCCTTGGAATTGGGTTGTGTATAAAAAAATAAAGGTTCTGTTCTACACTTATAACCATATTTACTTTTCAATCGCTTTATCACGGTTAGGGTCGCGGTTGATCCGGAGCCAATTCCAGAAACCCAATGACCCAGGAACATTTCCATCCACAATATCATATACCAGGGCAGTAGGAATAAAGCATATAATAAGAATAATTACTATTATTTGGGACATATGTTACAGCATAGTGAAATCCTTCTACTTCCTACCTCATTAGGCCACTGGGGTCAGGGCACAGGGTCAGCCATAATACAACAGAGAGAGTTAAAAGCTTTGCTTAAGGGCCTAACAATGGCAGCCTGGTGGTGCTGGGGCTGACCTTCTGATCAATAACCCAGAACCGTAACAACTGAGACAACACTGTAATGTATTTGCTGTCATAAAGCATAATAGTTTTGTTATCAATTGTATTTTTTAAGCTGGAAAAAAAGCACAATAGTTCGGGTTCACGCTCGGTGATCAAAAGGGATCAGAACAAAAGTGCACACTTCTTTCCTAAGTGTCGTTTGTTGTGCTCGTACTATTCTTTACATACTACTTAGTGTGGAGTATGTAGTTTAGGATGTGGCCTTGGATGCAATCAGACGAACATGTGGCCAATTATGGAAGCTCCTTCTTCCTCCACTTCCGCACTAGGCCGTGTTGGCAGTGAGACCAGTGATGACTCGGCATTGTTCTGGCCACCTGTCTGTCTCTCAGTAAACACTTATCTCCAGGAGCAGGACACACTTCTCTAAACACGCACGCCCTGAAATAATCCCCCCCCCCCCCCCCCCCCCTTCTTTTTTTTTTTTTTTTTTTTTTTTGCTTCCCTGCATAGACTGCTCTTTTTTCTTTATTCTGTAAATTGAGAAATAACCCGTAGTTACACAGTTGCATCTGCTACGCAAAGCTGTTTATTAACATGAATTTATGGAGGTGAATGTTTATCCAGACATAAGCAAACCGTCAGGATATACACTGTATGCAGGAAGACACTGAAGTAAATACTGTTGCATGAGAGCCACTGACCGCACACGTTACACAATGACGCGGTGTGGTGTGTAGTGACCAGCGACTTGAAATCACATTCATCCTGTAGCAGACGCTGCTTTTGTTACTTATAGTTTAATAAAAACTATTGGAAGATTAGACAAGCTTAGATTTGCCAAACCACCAGGGGCAACCTTTGATCTTAGAGAATACCTACTTTATTTTTTAAATCCTTGTAACTAAGGATTAGTGCTCAAGTCATTAATGTTCCATTCAGTGGGAAAATGTTAAGTCAATTTTGTCAGATATTATAATATATATATTTTTTTAAATCTTGATAGTGAGGCAAAAAGGAACGGTGCAGTGATAGTAAGAAAATTAGAACTGTGCAAGTTGGGTTGTACTATGGTATCGTCACTTCTCACTTAACTGTGGTTGTCTGAGTATCAAGAATAAGACAGATAGCATGTCCTTTTAATGTTGTACAATATGCAAAACAAATTAAAATAATGAAAAAAAAAATACATTTCTGAGCAAAATACAGTACATTAAAATATTAACATTAAAACCACCACATTAACAATAAAGCCACCTAGGGTATGGTTTTGGAAAGTTAGGCAGCGTGTACAGCAGGCTGTGATACACTGGGTGTTCTGGTGCCTTTCTGTCGAGTTCAACGCAGTTTTTTTTTTTTTTAGCAATTTGAGCTGCATTGGCTTTTCTGTGGGATTAAACAAGACCTTGGGTGTCCATGATCCTGTCCTCACTAGTATATACTGTGGGTGTATAGTTGATTAATGTTATTCAGATCGTCTGGTGGTGGTTTTAACATTATGGCTGATCACTGTGCGTGTGTATAGATGTAATGTATTTGAATGCCAGGATCTGCTACAGAACCTACGATGGCTTGTGTTTTTGGCTCATTTTATAATATGGCGATAAGTTAATTTTTAAATGCTCAGTTTGGTCCTGCTGAGTCGGCAACTTGGCTTATGGTCCTCCAGTTAAAGACCCCAAAAGGGACCACACACAAACGTTGTCTTGTGTAGCTTATTTAGTAATTGATAATGTGCAGGATGGATTTCAGCGATTGTGCAATATGAACTGAAGACACCACGAAAGAAAAGCAAATCATGAAATTATAGTAGTTTGATCAAAATCGAAAAATACAGAATAAACACTAATCAGGAGTTGAAACAAAATCTGTTGTAAGCTACTTTACAAAATATAAAAGCCGCCGCTTGGTGAATGTCCAACGCAAGTGTGTTCCAAGACTTGAGGAAATTTAAACAATGGCCTACATTTTTTCCCTTACACTCCTAGAACTTTTCATCAATCCTGTGGCTGGGGATTTTTTTTCTTTTGGGAATGTAATTAAGATATGTTACATGATCCATCATTAGATGAGAAGTTTTGTTTAGCTCCATATCATCCACGCTATCTTCCGAAAGCAGCCACACGTCCTGAAGCACCCCAGGAGGTTACTATTACACGTTCACTGCGTAAACTCAGCCTGAAAGTCCAGCGGCAACACCGTTATTTACAGACAGCAGGGTCGTATGGTAAATTGGAGGTCTTTAGCACCGACACTACTGCAGGCCAGCACTAGGAACATGCTGAAGCTATGCTCAGGTAATTTTTTTTTTTTTTTTTTTTACAGCGTTAAGATTATTGGACTTATGGATGAAAACATCTCACAAGTGTAGTTGTACGAGGTGGAAAAAAATGCATCCAAAAAGAGGCTTATTTACAAGTGGCTGTAAATATTTTTTAGTTCTGTCCCAATAATGTAAATTATGCACAAGAGGAATTTTCAGAGAAGTCAACAGAGAAGAGGATTGGAGTCGGAATCGAGCGGCTGCTTGTTGCCACGAAATGTAAATATCACAAAGCTCCACTGCTGCTTAACATCAAGAACCTAATCTATAAGTAAACTGCCTTCGCTCTATCTATTTGATCTGATTAAAAAAAAAAAAAAAAAATTGTAAAACATTGAATTCAATTCAATTCAATTCAATTTTATTTGTATAGCGCTTTTAGCAATTTTCATTGCCGCAAAGCAGCTTTACATAGTCAAAAGAATTATTTAGGTTTGTATGAAATGTGAATTTGTATGAATCAAAATGGTCAGTTTGTCCCTGGTGAGCAAGCCGAGGGCGACAGTGGCAAGGAAAAACTCCCTGAGATGGTAAGAGGAAGAAACCTTGAGAGGAACCAGACTCAACAGGGAACCCATCCTCATTTGGGTGAAACAAAAAGCAGTAAATGATCTGCATTTATACAGTGTGTAGGGTGGGAGGCAGTTCAGCTATAATAGCTGATGTTAACTGATGTTAATATGGAGTCCAGGTAGTTATTGAAGACCCAGGTAGACTTGTAAGAAGTTCCAGTCATGAACTATCGAACTGTCAAGTCCCCAGAGAAACAGTTGCCAACACCAGTCAAGGCCAGAACCATCTTCTAGGTAGAGAGAATCATTCCCAGACACCAGACGCATTCCAGAGAGACACACGGGGCATCCATGTGACGAGATCTTCAGCCAGAAGCGGGGCACCAGGATGGGTCAGACAGGTCCGGAGGGCAGAGGGAGTCTGGATCACTGGCAGCTCAGGAACGACATGTGTAGCTCGACAGAGAGAGAGAGAAAGAGTGAAAGGGGGAGACAGGAGGAGAGAGGAAAAAGAAAGAGGGGGGGAAAGAGAAGAAGAGGAGAGATGGCAGTTAGTTATGGTCACAGTCACACAATGTATAATGTGAATGTATATTAACTGTAGCGTGCAAGCAGAGACTCCGGCAGGACTAACTATGACAGCATAACTAAAAGGGAGAGCCAGAAGGAAACACAAACATGAGGGCTTCCTGACATGTAAAGCAAACAATCCCCTCACCGTCAGCAAACCTGAGTGATCAATGAGAGTGAGGAAGACAGCATCCAAACATACCAGTTCACCATAATACTCTACGTCCATGAGTCCCCCAGATCTGCTCCTTTACCTATGGCAAATCTATTTATAAAAATGCTCGGCTAAATAAATAGGTTTTTAGCCTGGACTTAAACACTGAGACTGTGTCTGAGTCCCGAACACTATTTGGAAGACTATTCCATAACTTTGGGGCTTTGTAAGAAAAAGCTCTGCCCCCAGCTGTATTTTTCATAATACGCGGTACTGACAAGCAGCCTGCATCCTTTGATCGAAGTAGGCGTGGCGGATCGTAAGACACTAGCAGTTCGCTCAGGTACTGCGGCGCGAGACCATTTAATGCTTTATATGTCAAGAGTAGTATTTTAAAATCAATGCGAAATTTCACAGGGAGCCAATGGAGTGAAGATAAGATAGGGGTGATGTGCTCATATCTTCTGGTTCTGGTGAGGACTCTCGCTGCTGCATTCTGGACTAGCTGAAGCTTATTTATGCATCTAGCTGAACAACCAGACAGTAAGGCATTACAATAGTCCAACCTAGAGGTGATAAAAGCATGAACTAGTTTTTCTGCGTCGTTTAGCGACAATAAATTTCTTATTCTGGCAATATTTCTGAGGTGAAAGAATGCTATCCTGGTAATATTATCTACATGTGCTTCAAATGAAAGGCTGGAATCAATAATCACACCAAGGTCTTTCACTGTTGCATTTGATGGAACAGAAAGGCCATCTAAAGTTACGGTATGATCTAAAATTTTACTCCTAGCTGTATGCGGTCCTATGACTAGAACTTCTGTCTTATCCGGATTTAGCAGAAGGAAGTTAGTTAGCATCCAATTTCTTATGTCCTGCACACATTGCTCAATTTTAGTAAGCTGTTTTTTCTCATCAGGTTTTGCTGAGACATATAACTGTGTATCATCAGCATAACAATGAAAACTAATACCATGCTTACGGATTATGTTGCCCAGAGGAAGCATGTAAAGGGAAAAAAGCAGTGGACCTAAAACTGAACCCTGCGGAACGCCAAACTCCACTAGAGAACATGCAGAATAATCACCATTTAAGTCTACATACTGATAACGATGGGTCAGATAGGATCTGAGCCAGGAGAGGGCTGTACCCTTAATTCCCACTACATTTTCTAATCTGTAAAGAAGAATAGCGTGATCAACAGTGTCAAAAGCTGCACTGAGGTCAAGTAATACAAGCAACACTTTATAAAACATTGCAATCTGTAACAAATTTCAGAGGACATCTACCAATGCCAAAATCAATCTCTTTACAAGGCTGCAAGAGTTGACAAGAATGAGACTTTATTGGATTTATGTGGGGTTTATAACACTAAGATAAGGAGGGGGGGGGGGGTTACACATACAATTACAAACAAACAAGTGATTTGTATGAGCATCATAACCTGTACATAACCTATACAATATTTCATACATCGTTGGTTGTGTATTCTCAGTGCATAGCATTACACACAGAGCAACTGTTGCACATCACAAAATTATCCGACCAGGCTGAAATGGAATAAGGCTCTGTTTCTTTAAACGACTGAAAAATATACCGAGTTTATGTCGCGCCTAATTGGAACTGAATCCAGAGGAGAAGTGGAGAGGGGGACGATAAGGATGGTGCGAGGGGAGTAGGTCCTCTGCAGTGTGTAAAGCCCAGGTGAGTTAGTGCACAGAACCATCCTGCCAGTCCACATGCATTACACCATGTTTTAAAACTGGGTCTAAAACAAGCACTTTTTTTCTCTTTTTATTTAAGTAAACGAGGCACTTTGTGGTAACCACAGGCATCATAGCATATTGCACAAATCAGCTAAAACTAATGACATTAAACTTACACACTGGCACCTTAATATATATTTTTTAAATCATTAAAGCTGAAACGTAATTTTTTATGCTGCCTGTGAGCTCCACATAGTTTTTTTTTGTTTTTAAACCCGTGCCACATAAAGGACATAGATGTTTTCAAGAGGTGTTTGTATTTGATGTGATACAGTACTGAAGCTAAGTTGTTTGAATGTATTGAGGATCAACATGAAGGTGGGATAGGAGTTGTGGGATGTCCTAAGGATGGTTTGTGACCTGCTGCTAGCTTGTGATGCCCTTCAACAGATCTGTCCTACTTAAACAGCGTATATTTAGAAATCAGAATACCTGCAGAGGGTCTTACGAATACTGTCATAAATAATCTGTTTATTTTTATCCACGTTCAGTCAAAAGGTACGGATGGATTATACCAAGACACTTCATTATACGTCTTTCGTCCTACATTTTACTGCTTGCATGGCTTTTACTGAAGTGTGTTTGTGTGTGCGTGTGTGTGGGGGGGGGGCGGGTATACTGTGGACTGCTGAGTGAAACCCTGCAAAAACCTGTAACTGTGCAAAAATCTAGCACAATATGTTGCTCTGTTATAATAGCTTTAAATAAGTACTATGTAGTCAGTGCTTGGGCAGAACGTTAGATAGCAAGAGCAGAAAGTACGCATCGTCAACTTCAAGTAAGGCAAAGAATACCTCCCTACTGCCTTTGGATGAAATCAAACATACCAATAAGAGAAAAAAAGAAACCCCAACAAGCTTAATTTTGGCAGGTTTTCAGTGATAAAATGTAAACAAAACAACAAAAAATTTGTAAGGTTGTCTTTTTTTCTGGGTTGGCTACTGTACAGTTGCATTACAGAGGACCGAGAACCTCATTCTCAAACCTCTGGAGGGTATTCTTTGTAAAGAAAAGCCAGTTGTACAGCACGTGTGCAGAGTTGGTGAGACGAGCGAAGCCATGACGTCGACAGCAGGAATAGGCTCACTACCCATCACCCCTCAGCGATGATTCTTGCCCAAGAGACTGAGAGACTTTTTTTTTTTTCTTTCCTTTCTTTTTGTTCTGGCTCACGACTCGCTGTGAGACAGATGTTAAAAATTTGGCATGCGGAAAAAAAAAGGAAATTATACATATTTAAATACTCATATATAGGGCTTTAATATGTCCGAAGCAAGCACAAGACATGTAAAATCTGTAGCTGCACCTCATTCCAAAAGGAATGAATCCTGTTCAAGAATGGAGGAAAAGGAAAGAATAGGAACCCGGTCAGTCAGACAGGAGATGTCTAACAGTCAGAGCACATACACAAGTCGCACATCTGACAGAAGCAACCCACATGCAGACACGCACATTCTTGGCTCTAGAATTATCATTCGTTGCGAGTTTGTAGTTTGGCAGTTTTTAAGCACCACTGTTGAATAAGCAAATGATCCAGGTTTCATTAGACCACACAAAAAGGCTACAAACTGTTTAAAGAGCCAAGAATCTGATGTCTGAGGACAAAAAAAAGAAAACAGATAGGGAGAAAATAAAACTATGGCATCGAACTCTGAACGAGGTTTCTTATAGCACTTAAGATAAACGCCAGCTTACATTCAAGTCTCTTTCACGGTGCTCAGCGGATATTTGTGCACACGGCCAGCCCACGATCACAGGCCCCCTCGCCACACGCAGACCGTCGTTGAGCGGCATGATTCGCATGCGAGTCGACCCAGTGTGACTGCGCAGAAACCTCAAGTCAAGCGCCGTCTCATGTATCGTTAACGTAGTGATGAATTAAGTGGCCTGACTGACTGACTTTAAGAGCTTAAAACAAGAACCCGAAAGAGATCTACTCGGTGACAGCTCATTAATTACGCATTAGCAGTTTTTATAGGGAAAAAAACCCATGTACTATAAAATAATGCCGCTGATGGCTTAACAATTAATACACCTGGTGAGAGAATGACGTGGGGTGTCACCTTGTTTTACTAAACATAACCAGACCTTAATGCTAGCAGAAATGTTGAATATGAAAGGGAAAGAAAAGTGTATAACATTTATTTAACATGGATACTAATTGAATTAGCATGCAAACCTTTGTCCACTATTGTCTCAACATTATTGCAACACTGGTGTCCCTGCTGTGGTAAATTTAACATAAAAACATCACACCACTGACAGAATATTGGGGTTACTGTGTTTTCCTGCTGCATTTGCAGTTAATAGACAAGGATAGGAGGGAGTAGGCTGTCAAAACATCTTATAGCCTAATATGTGGAAGAATCATTATTACTATGTTAGTGGCAATGATGCTAGCAGACTATGAAGGTTTGCACTGCACTTATTTTTTTTTTAAGGGGCTGGTCTACAGACAGCATGAAAAGCTTCACAGTAGATAAAACAGAAGGCCCGGCGGATGGACGATCGTGCACTGGAGGATTGCACACGTAGGGGATGATGGACGCTGACTTTAGCACTGGCCTTGCTATGAACAGGGTTGCAGCAGCACACTTCACCCCCTCCACCCCGCTCCCTGCTATGGAGGTGTTAACAACTTTGTCAATAAAAAGGGGCAAATGGTGTAAGGGGGGGAGAAAAAAAAAAAAGCTAATTGGTCAGAAATAGTGTCCCTAAAACGGAGGCATCTTGCATGAAAAACGTCCCACTTGTGTACTTCTGTTTCGAAGAGGCAAAAAGAAAAGAAGGACTTGCTTTCAGTTCATATTCAAGTTTTCTCCTTTTTACAACTCTGGTTTATGTAAAGATTCTTTTTTTTTTTTGGCTTCCCATAAACAAAATAATAAGTTCAAACTTTCGTTATCTGCGTGTGTTGATCATCGTCCAGCTGTTCATTTTCTGGGTCTGAGTCTGTTGTGTCAGAATATCGATAATGGTCCGGTTCATTGTCACTAACGTCCGGGGTTACACACGCGGAAGTGCTGCCCTCTGAGTTGGATGGTTCCTCCACTGTTTTTGTGAAATATAGCTTCACCTGTGAAGAAAAAAAAAATAAAAAAAGAGGAAAACATGAGCAATTTGAAAGCGGTGTATGCGAGGAACAGTTTAATATTCATTCGATTTTGCTTGAACTAAAATGCACACAATAACAGAAAATAGTTTCCTTTTTAAAATCCTTATCCTTTTGATGCATTTTATAAAACGGGCTGTTTTGAACATTACTCCAAATAAGACTAGCCTAGTGTCTTCAGACTACCAGATACCACATTGGTGCAGTGTGTGAGAGCCTGTACTCACCTTAAAATTTGGGGAAAATAATCTGTTGGCTTTGTCTTTGTTGGCCTTGTCCAGGTCATTCTTTGTTAAAACCAGGATTAGATAATCCTTATCATTGTCCCCCTTTTCTGTGCACTGGATCCCATCCAGGTCCTTCAGTAAACTCCCGTTTTCTACCTTCTCAAAGTTCTCCTCTGGTCCAGGGATGAAAAATGTATTCACCCAAAAGTGAAACATCTTGTCCTGTTTAAAATACAACACAGTCCCCGCCCCCCCGCCATTTGATATTAAAATTAAAGCATTGATTAAAACCGTTGTGGTGTCTGTGACACGTGTGTGCACTTCCTTTGTGCGGAAGCTGTGGCTAATCTAAGAGATGCTTACCTTTTTCATCATCTTGCTCTGTTTGTGAAAGAATTCCACTTTGATATCGCCACACACTGGCAGCGGTTGGGGGAACTCAAAGTGCATGTATTTGTCTTCGCGCCGTGTGTGTGCCGGATTTGATGTGTAGATCTTTACCTTCAGCTGGTACACCACAAACTGTGGGTCTGTGAGAGAAACAGATACAAACCGTTATTCACCCTCACCTTCTCCAGTCGCACGCTCTCTACTTATCTCTGTGTATTTGATGAGCTTCATAGTACTACTCTAGTCGTTTTTAATTGAGTATAGTAAATGTTCAAAAACAGAAGCTAAATTTAGAATATACACACAATTCTGTTCAGTTTAAGACTTTTTATTTGGGGCTAGGCGAGTGACGATGACGTTTATGAGGGGTACAGACCAGAGCTCCACTTTTTTTTTTTTTCTGAGCTGATATCCTGGCAGTCATACAACTTGTCAGGAAAAACGACATTAAAAATAAATACATTTAAAATGAAAATTTGAAAAGAATGTGTGTGGAGGTGGGAGGCTATAATCAGAGCAATAACAGGTTAAGTGTGAATTCAAGGTCGAACAGCAGCTTAGACAGTGTTGAAAGAACGAAGCACTTACTGCAGTTCCCACCACTAAACATGGGCACTGTTTCAAACATCATCTTGTGAAAGAGCAGTGCCACCGGTTTGTAGTCAAGCTGGTTCTTCAGAAGGTAACTGTAGTAGTAGACGTATCGCCTCTGACTTGGGATCGTCACGCCCTGTGAACAGCAAATTGACAAAACATCTTTACGTTACAGACAATACTGAAATGTGTCTTAAACCTAGGTAACGACCTGACCCAGGCTTAGAATTAATATCAATTTATCATATCCGAACATGTGTAAACTTGAATAAACCATAACCTCTAGCGCACTAAAAAAACAAACAAACCAAAAAAAAAAAAAAAACACAGCATAAAGATTTTTCATCTTGCACAAACATGTAACGATAAGACTCTTTAATTACCTTCTTGTCTCTGGTCCTGACCTCCCCATAGAAGTCCAGAGCCTCTTTTGCTTTTCTAAACTTGCCTCGGTGCAATAAGTACGCGCAGATCATTACACCCGTCCGGCCCTTTCCAGCTTTACAATGAATGGCAGCCACATGATTGTCATTTTCACTGAGCCACTTATCCAAGTCTTCACAGAACGGTTTGATGAGCTCCAACTGTGGAGGATTATGATCTTCAAACGGGTATTGTGCAACTGCAGGAGACAAACAAAAAAGGTCAATGACTTATGAATAAAGCCTAATTATTTCAGGGTTGGGGGTGGTAGGTCAGGGGATGTGGACTGTGTGTGCTTGGCATCTTACCTCTGCAATTAAATTTGGCAGCATCATAATGTCTCTCTGCACATCTAAAAAAAAAAAAAAAAAAAAAAAATTAGTTACTCACACAAACGGGGAAAAAGGCAGGTGAGCATAAAATGAATTAATAGATTAGTTTTACAAAATTTTTAGATTGCACCATTGCACCAAAGACAACAAGAGATATGAGGACATGTAGTTTTTATAAGAAAACACATTTTACCATACTTTATGGTAAAAAACCTAATAAAGCAGCTGGCAGGAGGAGTTAAAAAAATAAAAACTATGGAAATTATATGATTTAATGTATACTTACAGATTATATATCTTGTAATGATTTTTATGCTTCGAATCCAGAAACCTGGGTAGAAAGAAAGTGATGATGATTACATTTCCAGAAATGTTCAAAGTTGCATCTGTCTCTACGCCTCGCTACTTCTGCCCAAACCACCGTCTGATTAGCATGGCTCTCAGCACACAGCATACCGTTACAACACTTGTGCCGCACTGACAAACACACCATTTTAAAATGGTCAAACAGCACATGACATTTATATACACTGTAAGGTCTACAAATGATTTGTGGCAAAAAGTCACCATGATATTTTTTTTCTTTTCCCCCCCTTGCATTGTGTTTAAAAACGCACGCACACACCATATTTAAATGAAGTGTGCAGGATTTCCTGTGCTGACCTCTGCCCTAGTAAAAGCAGCTTTCCTCTGCTGCATCATAGTTATTTGAGATCATCTCCAATTTCAGATAAACTAGTTTAACATGAATAAGTGATGCAACTATACAGAATTCCATCCATCAGCAGCAAGACACTTGGACAGAGCCATGCATCACGTTGTTCTTTTTCTTCCCTGAACATGTTCATTCTCCAAATGTCAGAGTACATAGTGTTCAAATGGGAGGAGTTGATCAAGGTCAACAAGATAGAGGAGTTTAAAGCTAAATGAACACCCAGGTAGGGCTGGGCAATATGATGAAATAAGATCGTCAATTGCACAATTCCATGAGTGTTTGCAGACAGTGGATGGTATTAAATCTTTAAAATTGTACAGCATTCCTTCCTAATTTTCATTGCTCAGTAACTAATTTTGAGACATTAAAGCATAAATATTTTTTTTAGTATCAACTAACTTTTGTTGGGTTTATAGCAAACTAAATTTAAAAAAAATCTTAAGCAGATTCAAAGCAAGGTCTCTACCGTTTCTACATCTCAGATTAATCTCATAAATGAAAACTTTGCGACAGACAGTACTACAAGGAAGCGATAAGTTTCACACTGAGAATTTTCTGTTAAATCATATGAGAACCACTTACCGTACGACATCGTCAATGTTGTTTCTGTACACCCCCTCGAGTCTCTCAGCAGGAAAGCCCATAGCAATTATGTTGGGATAAATATCTGTTCTGCAGAATTAAGGAAACCCGGCAAAGACATTTTTGGAAAGCTGACAACGTTGCAGCCAACAAAAACGGCCATTGCCACATTCTGGAACGCAACTGCGCGTTTTCAGCCTGCTATGGCTTACGAGCATACTTCATCTCTGTAGAGCTGTAACTGGGTGAGCCAAGGGGTACATTACATTACAGAAACAGTACATTTTTCAGTCACGGAGAGAAGTGAACACACAAATAGAACAATAAGCCAAACTAAAACTTAATTTACTCATATAACGTGGCATCCTAGTTTCTTCGTGCAGCGGGATACCAGAGAACATACTCCTGGCTAACACACAACAGATTGGCCTCGCTGTAAGAGACTGATGCATGGACCTCTAACCCAGAAGGCCACACAGGGGCACTAAATAAATCACACTGAGCTTCAGCCCAGCCTGGAATCGCTTTCCTTCCTCACCTTTCTATAACAAGTGCCATGAGAGCTCATCAGTCTTCACTGCCTGACATTCACACAGAACAGCGAGGCAGCGCACACAAGGCTGTAGACACACTTAGGTTAGAGCTTAGCTCAAAAAAAGAAACCTGTATTTTAAAAATGAAATACTACTGCTATTACTACTTCTACTACTAACAAAAATGAATAACACTACCAATAAACAAATTATTTGCAACACCGCATTACCGTACAATAGTGTGTGAGCAAAACTACAGGCTTATGTAATGATGCGCAGCATGGTATGTAGGAATGCCGTAACACAATCGTGATATTTTTGTCATCCCCATCGCGTCAGCCACTGCATTCGTGCTTCAAACGTGGAACGTGCACGAATCAGATAAAACCGCTGAGGAGGAAATGCCTTTGGTAAGTTATGCCCTTCTTCCAGGTTTATTGTTAACCTTTTCCATACAATTCCCTCGACTTAATTTCACTGTAAACTACAACATGCACAGAAAGCCTTGCAGAATTCTCACTACAACCCAGACTAGCATGCAATTCCTTTTTATTTTTAAAAAAACTCCATCATAAAACACCACATCTGGCCAAATCAGGGATTTTAGATACAAAACTGGTCTGCACAGTTGCATGTTGTGCAAGTGGATTGTTTGTTCCATGACAGTCTTTACTGAAACCTATTAAAAGTGTGTCCTGATATCAGAACTGTTTCCTTTCATTATAAAATGTACGATAATGTGAAAGACCAAAGAGGAAGTGTTTATCGTGTTAAAGGCCACTATAAACAAGAATAAACCCTGAGCAAATGGCAAAGCTGATCCGTTTTGTAAACATTCAGGCCCAGTGCTGTTGAAATAATTACTGTACTGATAACTGCAGAGACAGCCGGGGAATACCCTGTGATGAAACTTAATTGTAGAGCTCAAAAAAAAAGCAAAAAAAAGCAAAAAAAAAAAAAAAAAGCACATTTTGGCAACAAACATGAGAACTAGAACAATGCATTGTGAATATATAAAGACAGACATACAGCGACAGTGTGCAAGTAAAATAAAAATCAGACATTTACAGTTGTCCTACCCACAAACCAGCTGGCACCTACCGCCCTCACCATTATTTTCAACATTATGAACGTCATACTATTATCTTATTTTAACATTTATACCCAAGTCACACAAAATCAGACTTTAATTTGTTAACATCTGGTGTTTCTATGGTCTAACGCGGCTGCAGTTGGTTTGATGGGAGGTGTGTCATTATAAAATGACACACTAACTACGAGAGGATCTCTGAAATAAACAGGTTGAAGTCCATGCTTTCCTTCTGTGCAGAAACTCTATGTGGCAGAAAACTTAGCTCAGCACTTGAATGTGGATTGTAGCAGACAGTTGAACATTTTCATTTGTCACACAGAACAGGTCTTCCACAAACTCCTGACAATTCACCATGTTGTGTCACACTGTGTTTAATCCATCTGCCATAATTTCTTTTCTTATACGCATTTATACACGACAACCAAAGATTTAAGTATTCTCCATGTATAAGTACTGTGAAGTATCGGGAAATATTATTAGGCAATAATCAGCATCCTCATATACACTGCTCCACACAGAGACACCATTTAATCCTCTCATCACTATGCTGGCCTGTAATTAAAGGTTTCCCCTTACACATCAACTGGCATTTGAGTCACTGTTGTATTCGGCCAGCACGAGGATGATCTACATCTTCATGACCTTTTTTTTTTTTATCTTGTTGCAAATGTATTAAAAACTTTGACTGCATTCAGTTTCTACTCAAACAATCATCAAATGTTTCGTGAACTTTAATCTACCTCCTTGATCTTGACTGGAGTTGTCAAGCAGGTACAAATGCCCTGTAAATTAATCCAATTCCACCAATACACTAGTCTCTATTTGTCAAAACAGCACAGACTTGAGGGTCCAGAATGACGTCTAAATAAATCTGTGTCTGATTCATGAAGCATCCAAATAATTAAACAATGCGAGTGTAAATGATGAATCAGCTTTAGCTGCATGGACAAGCTGCCATGCACAAGTCCCTTATTTACATAGCACACATTAGTGCTGCACAATTAATCATATAAAAATCACAATGCGGACCTGTGCGATTATTTAATCGCAGAAAAGGTAACAATTTATTACAGGTAATATTCACATAGTTGGGAACTTGTGTAGAGGTCGTCGATAGTTTAATTATTCACTTATTTTTAGTCCATAAATAAATAATGGCAAACATCCCTTTAACAAGATCATTTGTACCATTACTTGCTGTTAGCCTAAATAAATGTTTCAATACAAAATGGTTCATTTAAAAGTTAAAGCAGTTTAAAATCGCATATATATTTGTTTAAATAATCGCAATGCTTTTATTTAAAAATAATTTAGCCTTAGCGAACATCCAAATTTACCCATATATACATATCTAACTTACTTAGGTCACTGTTAAAATCTGAAACAAAAAGAAAGGGCAGATAAAAAAAAAGGGGGGGGGGGGGGGGTTGGGAAATGGGACAGGCGCAGATGCTTCAAAATTTTACAAATGGAGGGTTTGCCACACAATTAATTGAAAAAGATAAAAATCTAAATTGTAATATGAATCTGTGCAATTATTTAAACACAAGAGCCTGCAATTTATTACAGGTAATATACGCATAGTCAGGAACTTATGCAAAGGTTGCTCTGGGTCTAGTTAAATATGCTTTAGTATGAAAATTTAACATTTAATACTTAAATATGACAATTAAAAATCATTTAATGGATTAGAGAATATTTGTCAATCACAATGTGATTTTTTTTTAAGCCAACTGTGCAGCCTTTCTCCATAAACACCAAGATAAGGTAAAAAAATTGAACCGTCTTCAGTCCTTACCTATAGGCAGTAATGTTAACTACATATATATCTAGCGTTTTACTCACAGCAATGACAGTCGTGGCAAATCACAAATTTACAGAGAAGAAAAAAAAAAGAAAAAAAAAAAGATCTCAATCTGGTTGGCACACACGTTTCCAGCCACAGAGCTTACACTGTAACGTGTCCTTCCTCAGCCAAAGTGTTGGCTTCACCAACGAGCTATAAATAGTTTTCCTTATCAGTCGTTAATCACCAGTTCAACATCGCTCGATTGTTCGAATGAACGGCCACAAATCTGTTAGTGTTTAGACTACAAGTCTTACCGTTGTCTAAAGATTTGGGTTCATACCAAACCCATGCTGAAGAGATAATCAACCTGATCACTATTTGAACAACTGTAGCATCTGTATGTTAACCACAGTCAGAGATGTTTCCCTGTTTCCAGGTAATTCAAATCTCACCTATGAGTCACAGGGCATTGGTTAACAATAAATATTTTAAAAGACGCATTTACTAAAACTTGACTCGAAACACTTAAAGCCTGAATCTGTAAAAGTCATTCATGGAATAGACAAAACTTCTTTTACAGAGCAAAGAACTGATGGATATACGGGTTAACCAGTAGTTTTATTATGTTACAGTTGTGCGGGTATGTGTGCGGGACCTAGAAACCACCAGGAAAGCATCAGAATGCACGAGATGGGCTGTAAGCCGCAATTTACTTCTGCACATTGTGGTTTTTTTTTTGTTTGGTTTTTTTTTAACAGGAAGTCAAGGAGGAAGAGTGTCAAAGAGCTCGAGTGATTTTTCACAAGCTATGCCACACCTCACTGCCAAATCTTAGCAAACAAGCCCCCGAGAGTTTTAACTGCTGATTTCAGCCACATACTTTTTGCGATTTCTTACTGATACTTTGTTGCTCGGTGACCTAGAGCAGAGGTTTCGATTGGTCTGGTACGCCTGCAGCAGTAACGGGGGGTGGGTGCTTGTTCACTGTATCATACACACATACTAACAGTGTATATATTATCTGCATTGCTACACACAGATCATCACAAACCATGATCGAGCAGATTTTGGAAAGAGAGTTAGTGTAAACATGCATGCCACACACAGACTCCATGTTTCAACACATTAGGTGTGGTTGGTAAAGAGAACAATGTCCAGAAAGCTGCAAAACCTAAACTACATGAATGGCACGAATAAGCTCTTGTTGCAGGTTGTTTACAGGACACATGTCTTCTAGAGTGCATCTGATTGAAGGCAAATCAGACATTTACAGAATAAATCATAAAAAAGCTCTTGCTTTTTCATGAAAACATCAAACTTTTTTTTTTTTTTTTTTTTTTAAATGTCCTCTCTTTTTTTTAAAGATATTTTAAGGTGCGTTTGTCCTTAGTGGTAAAAGACCTAATTTCTAAAAAAAATGATGTAGATTTCATTAACACTAACAAAACTTTTTTTCTACAGTGTACAATTAAATAAAGCCACCAAAAAAGCTTTTTTTTTTTAATTTACAGTCTCTCATTTACTCCTTTATAAGACCTAGATTATTGGTATAACGTTTATAGCTTCGGATTCACAATAGATAGTTGCACATTGTAAACAGTTACTCATTTACTGCAAAGTGTTTAAATGCAAAATCTGCTCTTATTTCTGTTTCGCATCGTTTATTTTGGTTAAGTACCAAGAAGTGTCAAAAACGAACGTCATAAATAAAAATCAAACACACACGCGCTATAAATGTAGCTGGTAGAGCACTAGAGCACTCTTAAACGACTCCAGGCAAGAACGTGTACAACTCCAGATTTACATGCTGAAAAAAATAAATGCTAATTTTTATAGGATAACTGTGCATAAAAAATAAAAAAAATAAAAAACCAAGAATAATTTCTTCAGACATTATAG